>NC_136488.1:99523093-99795593 GCF_053919585.1 Euprymna scolopes | reverse complement strand
AGTTCATTTTATTTATATAGAGAAGATATATATATATATATATATATATATATAAGCCGCTATCTTCAGACAATGCTTACCTGGAACCGTAGAGATTCAACGCCCCTATCCACTGTGTCATGGGCCCCAAAGGTTTCAGTTCTACCCAAAGCATATCATATCATTATTTCACATATTTTCATTGGCCGACTGTGCCAACGGACCCTGCTAGTTCAACTGTTCTACATCTAAAACATTCTCATTCATTTTTCAGCATCATATTCTTGATGTGCTATTATGTATGGGACACCTTTTTTAAATTGATTTCCGAACTAATATATCTCCGGCCAGGTGTTTATTTATCCCTTTTTCTCTTAAGTCCATTCCTATCACATCCTTCCATGTTTCCTTTGATATTCCCCATCTGCTAACTGACTTTATCACCTCAACATCTACTTATCAAAGAACTCTCAACTATTCTTTCAATGTGACCATACCAATGAAGTCTTCTGCTTACATACATCTCCCTATACTGTCCATATTTCATCTCATGGCAAAACGTTTTATCTCTTTTGCCTTTTGCATGATATATATATATATATATATATATATATATATATATATATATATATATATATATATATAAGAGAGAGACAGACAGAAAATAAAAAGGAACAAACTGAGAACGTTGATGAACATATATCAACGTTTCGTCTTTATTTCGAGACTTCCTCTGGATGACTGAGATTAAGAAAACAAAAGCGCCAGTACAAAATATTTGAAAATTTTTCATGTGCAATGTGTGACGCTGTTCTATTTCAGAAACGGAAAAAGACGTTGGAAATTTAAAAAAGGAGGGGAGTTTGCGTTGTTAAAGAGAGGGAGATTTTTTAAAAATTAATAGCGTCATATAGTCGTTAATATGTTTTTAAAAATATGAACGCAGTTAATATTCTTTCTGGAAAAAATATGTCTGTTAAAATTCAAATATAGGTGTTTAACAGAAATGAAATGAGTGTGTTTTTGTTATGTAATTTAATGATTGAGATTATGTGTATTAATTATTATAGGGGATGTTTCTATGGTGTGAGAGGGTTAACCTGTGTCTACAATTAAATTATGTTCTTTTAGTAAAGTTTACATTACAGAAACCTGGATGTTGCTTAATTGTGCCTGAATTTGCGATAAGCGCTGATTCAAGAAGTCTCCGGCGCGGTTTATTTGAAATAAATTTAACTAATTTTGCTTGTTTAAAGTCAAAGGTGTGATCATGTTGCAATGAATGAGAGAATAGTGCACTTAGAGAATTGCTATTGCTTATATCTCTTTTATGTTCACTGAGCCTTTTTTCTAACTTACGCTGGGTTTCATCAACGTATCTATGATGACAATTTTGGCAAGGAATAGTGTATATGCCTGCATTGGAAACTGGTTTGTTTTGGAGACGTTTTGTAGTTTTTAGGGAGCATAATATGGGTGCGACTTGCATTTCGAAAAGTTAAATATTTCAAATTTGCACGAAATCAGATCCATAGTCATTGTATTACTGTAATAAACACGTGTATGCAAATGTATGCGAAATTACATCATGGGTAGGGAAAAATAAAGACTTTAAAAAAGATCATGTTAGAGAGGAATAACGTTCGAGAGTATGTTAGAGTCATGGATGACGTTCGAGAGTACGTTTGAGAATATAATCATGTGAGAGACATCACAGTCATAACGAGCAAATGAGGAAATAAATGTTGTTATACAAAAAAACAAAGTGAGTTGAAGTTCTTTTCTATTCTTTGTCTGCTTTGCGACTGAGGCAACAATGTGTTGGTTCTCGGACAACGTTACATTAAAATTAAGCTAAATTCTTTGAATTTCAATTTTTTTAAAGCCTTCTTAAGGTAAAGCATTCAATTTTAGACATTTTCAAAAATTCAAATAGACTTTAATCAAAACTAGAATAAAAATTCTTGGCATAAGGTTTACTATTTTGATTATTTATTTTAATCTTGGTACAGGGACATAAGGTAGTGTAAGACTGTTCTATTCAGGGAAGCGAAAGAATTTCATCTGTCCTAGGACGGGTATTCTTCTAATGTTTTAATAAAATTCTAAACATACAAATCATGTTTTCAAGTTTTCTCCACATTCTACGGTTTGAATTTTAGAAGATGGCTGTAAAATGGCCTTTGATGATGTAAGGATCCTTTAAGATCACACAACAGAAGTCAAACATCAGAATACTTGAAGGGATAGCTGGGGTTGCCATAAGGTAAATAACTTCACATCATTGTAGATAGAGATGTGTGTCCGTTTGAATATTTCTACAAACACATCAAAAGAAATCAACAAATAATCATTTACACCATTGAAACTTAAGAATACGTCTTTGATTTAATAAATACTTTGATGTAACAATGGCACAAATGATTCCATACCTTTGGTTTCATATTTATGGCCGTGAGAAAAACAAAAGGTCTTGTTCAGGCAAGTGAATTTAACTGTGTAGTCTTGGAACTTTATAAAACAACATACATACATACATACATACATACATACATACATACATACATATGTATGTATGTTTATGTGTATGTATACATTATTGAAGAAACCAGCTAGACAAAAGTTTGTTAGCATTCAACTTGATAAAGATCATGTTATAGTCAGCTAAGAAACAGTTCCAGGGTATTGTGTTCCACAGACAGAAAGTTCTTAGAAAGAAACCTTGTTTATATGAAAATCCTGTTTACTTGGAATAAAAGGAAATTATTTACAGCTATTGTAGCTAAAAAAGTTTTGGCTGTGAAAGTATTTTGAAAGAACTAACGATCGGAGCCTAGTCTTTAGGATTAGGAAGCAAGAGCCTCCTAAACTTTAGGATTTCTAAAAAAACTTCGTCGTTAAAAAAAGGGTTGCATCATAGTTATATGAAAATATAATTCAACTCTAAAAACTACTTTTCCCTGCAGAAAATACCTCCCATTTTTATAACCCTTGCAGCATTTAATCAGAAGAACACAAAAACCTTATAGAATGTTTTCAAATGAAAACCTGATGAATCTGCTTGTCAATGCCAGTATTGATTGATGAAAACACCTAAGATATGTTTGTATTGCCGTTTGATTATAATTTTGTTTTTTACATTCAATAGTCTAATCATAAACTAATACTTAACCTTGAGGGAGATGGCAAATTATTATCTCTTACATCATGACTACCATTGAAAAAATACCAGCATTTTTTGTTTACTTTTTACCATCTAATGATTTTTTAAAAATATATTTTCCGTTTTAATTAGGATTGATTAACACTGTTAATTAGTTTGTTAACTTGAATGCAAAAATGGCGGCCATTGCTTTTTCATTTTAACGCTGTGCCCTTTAGCTCTATTTGCAAGTTGATCTTGTCAAAACTTCAGGAAAGTTTAAATTGAGAAAATTAGACATGAGATTATATGGATTATTTAAACTATTCAAACTACTCTTCTCATCTTAGTTGATAATATAAAAACGCTTTGGCCGACGTAACCTCAGAGTTCTTCATTTACCGTTTTTCCATGTGTGATGACGTCATACTATACAGCAAAAGAGTCCTCATAGCAAAAATATTACAAAAAAGGATAATGAAATATAGTCACATGGGTCACTCTTGAATAAACAGAATGAAGAGCCTTATGCATCGTTACATATACTGTCCAAAGATGGGTAAAAACATGGTTGACTCATGCAAGGGTTGTGCATAAACTGCAGAGACAACCCCAATCTCTTTTAAGCCATGGTACAAAACAGAGCAACCCTGGGTTAGAATTCATATAGATTGCACAGGGCTGCTAGAGGATTGGTATTATCTAATTGTGGTGGACAGCTACACAAAATGGACAGTTCTTAGATATAAGAGACCCACTACAGAGGTAGATATTAATTTCCTCTCTGAATTATTTGCCCGATTTGGATTTGCATAGTAAGTGTGAATGGGACCCAATTTACTTCAAAGAGTTCTGTGAGATTTTCCAAATTGAACATGTCACAACTCCCCAGTACCACCCACGATCAAACAGGTCAGCAGAATATTTCATTAATACGTTGAAACGTGCACTCAAAAAAGCATGAAGCACACCCAGAGAAACGGCACTGCAACAGTCTATAGGATCACACCTTACCCTAATACACTATCAGCAGTATCGCATTCAAAGGACTATGTTCCAGCAAAAAATAAGACCTGTATTTAAAAACCTGTTGGCAAAAGAAACAAAAGTAAAAAGGGCCTCTACTGTGCCTAAGAAACACTATAATAAAGGAGAAACAGTTTTCTACAAAGCTTACAAAAACAAGACGTCCTTCTGGGAACTGGGCACAATAGACAAAAGAATCGGAAATATGATGTACATTCTTCAAGGTTTCAAATTCATGCATAAAAGACATCTTAAACAAATAAAAAGCGTCTGTTGAATGATCCAACTATGTACCTTACAAAGTAGAAGAGGCCATTGAGACGATATATGACACTTTTGATATCAAACCACCCCAAACAACACCAGAACGCAACCGATCGGAAAGGAAAAGGAAGTTCATGGAACCTTTAACTATTCATCCACAAAGGAAAAGGTACTAGTACCCTTTGCGAAGTAAAGGTTTAGGAGGGGATTGTTATGGGGACTTACCTTTCATTCATAATGACTGAATTACTTAACAGTCAGAAGATACAGACAACTTTTTCTTTGTATTCACTTTCCTGTACAATATATTCTTTTCTACTTAAACTCATTGTTCAGGTCTTTTTTATTACCCTATTCTAGGGTGACAAGAAAAACGTCAGAGGAAAAGATACAGATCTGAAGGAAAGAAGGATTAATAACAACCTGACCAGAGATAGTTCAGCTTGGAAGTTAATTTCATAAAGCTGACCTACACATGCCAACATTTAAAATGGACTTCAAACCAAATATGATAAATGATGATTCTTGAATCCAAATCAAAATTAGAATAAGTATTCTAGACATAAGGTTTGATAGTGTTATATCTTGATTTTAATTTAAACAATGGAAAATAAATGATTCAAAATGTTCTGTTCACGGAATTATACCCGTCCTAGGACAAGTATTCGTCTAGTTTTAATTAAAAGGCGAAATAAATATAAATGTACTGATTAAGATAAGCAGTGTCTAGAGAGGCATAGTAAATAGTATCAGTTCATAAATAAACGTCAAGCACGGAAAAAAAATTGCTCTTGTCCTAACAAGCCAGCTGGACATTCAATAAAACTTTTGTAAGGGACATTTTATAAATAAATTATTATTTGGTGTTATTTGTTGAATACTCTACTTCTTATAAAATTACAGGATTTGAACATAGCTTATTAATTCATAGACAGCGTCGATAAGCAAAACGCTACTGGAAACTTCCTTTTCCATAAGTTCAAGCTATTAGTTGAGCATTAAAATTGCAATATAAAGAAGAGAATCATCACTAATCACTTTATTTAATAGCTCAAAAAAGTGGTCAGTTGTTTTTTTTTTTTTTTTTTGCTTTTTTGCATTTGTTTCATTTTAAGCAAACTAATGATTGAAGAGAGGTCACTGGAGAGAATCAAAGAAAAACGGATAATGACATATGTTGATGTCATTATTCACAGTAATTTATTTTTTTTTAATTTTATTTATTTTTTGTTCAATAAATTGTTCGTTTCTAGTCAGCATCTTTTATTTGATGCCATTTCTTGGGTTGGCTGCATCAATGAATAATTGATGAAGATCTGGACACCAACCAGGCGAATATAGGAAAAGAAAACGCATCGCTACATCAGCAGAACAGCTACTTGGTTACTATTTCATTCGAAAACACTGCGAAACCGAAAAAAAAACTTATTTTGAAATGGGTAAATTGTTGTCAAGTAACGTCAACAGTCTTCCTTTAGCATTTGTTTGTTGTCAAAGTGATCTCTCAAAGGATTCATGTTGCCAACAAAGCAACTCCACTCCCCCCTCTGGCTCGCCACCATTATCCACTGTCAACGACGCTCTAATGAGCCAAATGATTTTCATCTAAGTCCCATTCATTGATAAATGCTTAAAGCAGGAAAAACCTTTACCGAATGATTTCCAGTGTTTATACTTTTGAAAATGATCAAGCGTAAAAATATGGAATGGTTTCATTCTAAGATTCATCTTTCGTGCAGTCATGCCATTCTTATTGATTAGACGCCTAGTATTGCATGGAAAAATTTAAGGAGGCGGTAATTCCTTGGAAAATGGTTTCATGATAAGAGAACATCCACTACATTACACCCCGCTAAAAAGAAAAAAAAAAGTAAAATCACAATGTAGTCCCTGAAAGGATTGTATCATGAACATCACACATTACGAATTTCCATTGCATTATGGCTACCACACATTTCGAATTTCGCTTGAATAGTGAACACCACACATTTCGAATTTCGATTGAATAGTGAACACCACACATTTCGAATTTCGATTGTATCATGAACACGACACATTTTGAATTCTAACAGTTATGGTTCATTAAAAATACACATAGAAACATTCGTTTCCCGTGATAAATGTACAACATTTTTTAAATTCTAACGACTATGTTTCAATTAAAAAAAAAAAATGTTTTCATGTCACAAACGCACATCATATTTTAAAATATTGTACTTCTATCTTACTCCTTCAAATTAGTCATCTTGAGAAAATCTTGAAATAACTACAAAACACAAATAAATATATAAATAATTCTGTGTCTCCCCTTTTTATTTTTTAATCATAGAATATTATTTCCATAACTATCATCGTATCCAATGTAATACAGAATTTATTCTTCTCTCTCTCTCACATTATATATGTCCGTCCATCGATTTTGATGAATACCATGAAACATCACTGATGATGTGACTCGCACATGAAATTCTTGTGGCCAGCGTTATGCAATCTCCAACTACACCTCTCCCGAGTTGACACTTAAATACCAGTAGCAAGTAGAAATTTCAGGACGACTGGAAACAATGTAAAGCTAATTGGAGAGCATATACAGAACATGCTATTCCCAAATGGTTATCCATTTGCTACTGGCCAGGCTCATCGTTGCTTAACTTTGGTGATTTGACAAAAACCGGTGAGTCAACGTGATTATGCCATGTCCTCACTTGGTTCCATCCCTATGCTATGCTTGTTTGCAAATATTTCAACAATGAACTTACCGTACTTTTTCTCCCTCCTCAACGAGAAACTATCGATCCACTTAATTAGTAGCAAAATCCACCCCTTCACTGCATGCTCTCTAATCTAATAACCTCTTTCCTAAAACCATTTGCCTTTGGAATTCGCTTCCCATACCCTGTTTTCTCGGCCATAAAAACATGTAGGAATTTAAATGTAATGGGAACAAAACATCTTACTGCCAACTTTCCACTAAGGTTGCTCCCTTGCTCCTCTCACTACAAATCTAGTCCTTATCACTTTAGTGGCGATATGATTTTTTTTTTTTTTGAGGGGAGAGGATGAATAAAAGTTAAATAAATATCTACAAATAAAGATGTAGGTCAAATAATGAGGGATCTTGGATGCAATGTATCATTCAATTGAATATCCTTGCATTGATACCCTTGGGAAGTGGGTTAAGTTCAACCATTTGGGGTAAGACCAGAATAAATCAATAACCAGACTGTTGAAGCAACTACTCGGCGGCATACTCATGTATAGGTCAACGCTGAAAGCAATATTACAAGACAAAAGATTGGATTGGCAAGGCGAGAGGTGGGGGTCGGGGAACTAAACATGATTAATAATTCTGTTAGGTTCTGTTTCAAACAGTAGAAGAATGAGGGGCAAATTCTGTTTAGAAATGAAAATATTACATGTAATATTAATAAACATAATATAACATTAATATTGATAAACAATATAAATTTATATTAATAAACATATTATAAAGTTAATATTAATAAAGGTAATATAAATTAATATTAATGAACATATTATAAAGTTAATATTAATAAAGATAATATAAAATTAATATTAATAAACAATATAAATTAATATTAATGAACATATTATAAAGTTAATATTAATAAACATATTATAAAGTTAATATTAATAAAGGTAATATAAATTAATATTAATGAACAATATAAATTAATATTAATAAACACATAAAGTTAATATTAATGAACGTAATATAAAATTAATATTAATAAACATTATATAAAGTTAATATTAATAAACGATATAAATTAATATTAATAAACAATATAAATTAATATTAATAAACCTATTATAAAATTAATATTGATAAATCTATAATATAAAGCTGAACGTCTGTGTGTGTGTGTGTGGTGACGAATAGGCTCCTATATGGTTGACTATTTAAAAAAAACTGATTACATATAATGATAGAAGATGTATCGAGACACAGGAATGGGTATGTCTGATCTGGCAGAACGGTGGTTCATAAAAATTGTGGGGTTTGCGTTGGCGCCTGGCCCACAAAGTATGGAAATAAAAAATGAAAAAAAAAAAACGTTTACAAGTGTTTTTGATATAGATGTACATAAGAATACTTTGATAAGTATGTTTTAACTTAAATAGGGATGGTATAATAAAATTGTGAGGTCTGCATTCGCGCCTGGCCTACATAGAATGGAAATAGGCACAAACTTTAATAAAGACTTTTCATATCTGCGTAAGTATACTTTGATAATTATGTTTCAGTTTGAAGAAATATGGTATAATAGAATTATGGGGTGTTCGTTCGCGCCTGACCTCCATAGAATGGAAATATGTCATAAAGTTTAACTAGGTTTTTTAATAAAGATCCACAGAATATTGTGATAAGTGTTTCAGTGTGAACAGGTTTGGTATAATAAATTATGGGGCTTATCTATTTTATTTTTACTTTCATCATATTTTGCTTTGGTTTTGATACCCCCAAATTCGAAGCTATCTCTTTACAGCCCTTCCTTTTCATAACCTATCATACTTTCATAAATCAGAGTCCATTTTCTGTAGGCTGTTTTTGAACCCAGTCAACGACGAGTACTTTTGCTAGTTAAATATAAAGTTAATATTAATAAACATAATATAAATTAATATTAATAAACAAACTGTATGGCTAAGAAAGAAAAGTGCTTTTCAATATTAACACAATACACAAATGAAATATTAAATATTGCAGAACAAATTCTTGTAAGAATTAAATTAGTCAATAGTATAAACTAAGTTTGATTATTTATGAAACAGTGTATGACTATTGATATTAGGTTTGAAAATAACGACTGTATCGAAAAGCAGTTCGACGGTAATGTGTTCCACAAATGGGACACCATTATAATGAAACTATATTAACAACATTGTAATTCAACACACATATGAAATATTAAAGCTCTTCATGAAAGTTCAGATACCATCGATTTTTATAAAATCTTTACATTAGGTATTAATCATAAATTAATAAATATTCTCTAAATTTCATTTTTTTTTTAAGAATATATTAAAGGGTTCTATATATTCCTTGAAGCTCAATTTCTCCTACTTTGCATCTTAAATTTGAGACATTTTCCAGAATCAAAATCATGTAATGAATTTTGATCACAAGTAGAATAAGATTTTATAGTAATCTTTGTTTTACTGTTCTGCAAAATTGTGTTTTTTTTCAGGGAATTATTTTTACCCGTTCTGTATATGTTCCACATACCATAGTTTCATTGACATGGATAGACCTTTACTGTTTAAAAAGGGCATTGGAATTCAGTATATAGATGAATAGAGAAGTGGTCATCCATCTCATCAAAAATAACCTACTCAGTGATATGTAATATGGCTTCCATCCTGTTGGATCTACTGCTGATGTACTAACTGTAATATCACAGATGGAGGCTCCGTTTCTAGAGCAATTACTCTTGACACACCAAAAGCTCGCAGTAGGGTATACCATAAAGGTCTACTTCACGAGTTTTCCAGCTACAGAATGACTGAAAATGTCCTCTCAAAAAGCAGGGCGCCCGGCATTGCCCGGTCATAAAATACGCTTAAATATGATATTTTGATTAATGCAGATTTCATACTTATTATCATATTAAATTGGATCCAATATGTAGTACAGATTTAAAAAGTAAAAAACACAAAAAAAAAAAAAAAAAATGACTTGTGTGCCACCACCGAGAATCAAAACCCAAACTTTTAGCTTATGATTTATTTTTTCCTTTGCCATTAATTATTACTATGAAGACATGTTTGATGCAAGGCTAAAAAATAAAATATGAACCAATACCTACTACGTTATGCATGCATATTTGTAATGCCGTCGTTCGATCTTCACCGTGCAAATTTCATTTTTTTTTTAATTTTCACACCTTTTTACTGATTCTCAAATACCTTATATATGAAGTTTCATGTCTGTAGACCAAAAACTCTAGGAGGAGTTTGGTAGGCAAACTTTTTAAACAAAAATATATACGTATACATAAATACATATGGAAAGAGTTTTGTGTTTACTATAAACCTTTTATGCAAATATTACGCAAGTATAAATCATATAGAATATCTGCATGAATATAATTACACATAATAGTTAACTAAAAATGATTATTCCATAAGAAAACCGAAAAAACTAATGAGGAATTAATTAAAATGAATGTTTAAAAGTATATGTAAATTAGGTAAATAATGCAATTCCAGGACTCATGTATAAGAAAATTGTATTTTTTTTTTAAATAAATAGAAAAAAGGGTTTTTAATATATCAATACACAAAAAAAAAAAAAAAAATTTATAGGAGTATAGATTTCTCTCTGATAGATATATAAGATGCTGGCGTCCTTCAGAGTTCCATCCTGTGCCCAATTCTCTTTTTGATCTTCATCAATGATCTCCCAAATCACATTCTTGGATCATTTGTAGACATCTATGCAGACGACACTATCATTTATAGTCAAACTTCAAAGGCCAGCAATGACCAAAGTCTTTCTGTTTCTCTCTTTTCTGATCTTGAGCACGTGGTGCAATAGGGAAAAGGTGGCTGGTTAATTTTAATGCTTCTAAAATTAAGCTTCCCTCTTTCCATCATAAAGGCCCTGATCCCCTACTGGCCCGAATTAAAATGAATGCCTCTCATCTTGGGGAAGCACCATGTTTTAACAATCTTTTGAGACTAGCCTTCACTCCTGATCTAAAATGAAATGCATATATTAAATCTTTTGTCAAAATTGTCGGGAATACGGTTGGACCATTCTACCACTCCATAGATATCTCACTTACATAAGAGCCAAATACATCCTAATATGAAGTACTGTTGCCACATCTGGAAGAAGCTGCTTAGAGCATCCTTTCCTGCCTCAACAAGGTGCAAACCTAGCTTCGAAATCTGGTCACAATGTCCTTTTCTCCTCTTTGTTGCCTCTTACTCAGAGAAGAGATGTTGCAAACCTCTGTCTGCTCTATTGTTATTTCCATAGCAGGTGCTCGACTGAGCTTTACTCTATGGTTTCCCCTGTAAGTCTTTTGCTACAAACACTAGACTTGCAACAACAACTATTTCTCTTATTCTCTAGCTGTGTCTAAATCTAAGCAAAAATTCCATGCACAGAGTTTCTCTCCTAGAACTGCTCCTCTGTGGAACATAATACCGCAGAATTGCTTCCTGGCTGATTATAACATGGCTGCTTCCAAGTCTAACATGAACAGGTTCTTGAAGAGCCGCCCTCTAAAATAATCAAACTTCCACTATGGTACCTTATCCTTTAGTAGCCTCCAGGCCTTGATGAGCGGTGTCTGTATGATGTAATCTGTATATATATAAAAGGTAAAACGCGCGTGAGGGTTTTTGTATGCCCAACAAAGGCTTTTTTCAGGGGGTTCTCGGGAAGGGGGTTACTATCGCTTAGAACTTCTTATTATACCCTGTAGATCATAATATGTACGAATTGCGGATGCGCGTCGTGACTAGATTTATTTACAATGACTTTTACACAATTCTTTCTATTTCAGCTCGTCTCATGTTGATTCGGCTTTTTCATATAAAAGCGAAACTGATGTGAAACTAATGAGCGGTTTCCAGAAAGCAATGTGCGTTTGGTCAATGTCGGTTTTCACCGTCATATCAGACAATTGCTTTCATTTGGACACTCCCCTAATAAACGGGGGAGCTGGTTTTCTCCAACACATTGGGGAAACAAAACCAGACAAACTCAAAAGAACTATCCCGCAGTAAAAGTATTTGACCTCATTAAACACACGCTTAAAAACTGCAAAATAGCATGATGTTTGGCCTCAATTTGAACTCATTCACTTTTTAATCGCTACATTTAACGTCTTACATTGCTTCTGTTGCTGTAGTGCTGGTGTATAGCGTAAGCATATTGGTCTCAAGGCTCCGGGTTTGAGCCTACCTGCCACCATCGCCCCCCCTTTTTTTTTCCTTTTACACCTACAAAAGATTTTTTTTCCATTTTTAAAATCGCTGTTTTTTGTTATATTTTTTTAAGAAGTTTAACATCGTTTTTTAAAGATTTAAACAGGGTTAAGTTTCCTTTTTGTTCTGCTCTACCCTCCCCCCAGAAACACACACACCTACAAACACCCGGGCAATGCCGAGTACACCCGCTAGTCTATATATATATATATATATATATATATATATATATATATAAAGGGCAAAATGCGCGCGAGAGTTTTTGTATGTCCAAGAAAGTCTTTTTTTCGGGGAGTTCTCGAGAGGGGTTACTATCACTTAGAAGTGTTTATATACCCCCTGGATAATAATATCTACAATTTGCGAACACGCATCGCGTCTAGATTTATTTACAGTGACTTTTACAAAAATATTGCTATTTTGGCTTCTCATGTGTTGATTCGGCTTTTTCGTATAAAAGCGAAACTAATTCGAAGCTAAGGTAACATCCAGAAAGCAATCAGCTTTTGATCAATGCGGGGGAAACTCCTTGCTATTCAATTTGAAAAATCCCCTATTTATGGGGAGCTGGTTTTAACCCCCCCCCCCTCGCCGCACCAACATCTTTGGGAAACAAAACCAGCCAAAGTTGGGAAAACAAACCCTCAAAAAACTGTCTCCGCAGTAAAAATTAACTGCGCTATTTCTAATTGACTTCATTAAATGTCCGCACCTGTCAATTCTGTTTTTAATACTTAAACAAATTCAGACGTGTTTCCGTTACTCTTTCTTGCTGGCCGAGCGGATAACGTGTCAGGTTTCTTTTCATGCTTTATTTTCCACCTTCGCCTCAAGGCTTCGGGTACCTACCAAAACTTTTTTTTACCCCTCCCAACACATACACACCTACAAACACCCGGGCAACGATTTTTTAAAGAAGTTTTAACGTTGTTTTTTATATAATATTTAAACAGGGTTATTACTTCGCTTATTATTTTTTTTTATATATACACCCCCCCCCAGCCCGAACACACACACACCTCTAAACACCTGGGCATATATATATATATAGTCATCAACGGACACCTGTTTCATCGTTTCTCGACCGATTAATGTGGTTAAACATAGGAAATAGGATGCTGGAAATAAGCCACAAAACGGAATAAATAAAACCAAAGAAATGGTTTTGAAAAGTCTAGTATTTTTTTTTTTAAAGAACTAAACAACAAAGTTTAGGATTCCAATTTAAATGAGAAGTCATCACTTCTCTTTATGCATCCAATAAATTAAAAGTAATTATTTACTTGACAAGCCTGAGGCCGATTTCTATTCATAAACATTTATCTAACCTGTCTCGAACTGCTTCCATTTAACCAACTATAAGTATCTTTATTATTATCTGAGCTTAGAAGGCCAATGGCTCTTCTTGATAATTACTCCCGTTATTTTGTTTACTAGTCTCGCTAGCTTGCTAATTGATAATATAACCCACTACAAATATCCGGTGCTCTGTCGGATCAATGAAATACTATTTCAAAAATTGTGTCTGTACTTTGTTTTTATTTTATTTTAAAACTAGCATTTCAGCCCAGCGTTACCCGGATGTTTGGAGGTGTATGTTGAGCAAAAAAAAATAAATAAATAAATAAATAAATTAAAAAAAAGCGGTCAATTTTTTAAACTTTGACCCCTATTATGACCCCTTAACATTTATTGTTTTGGGCTCAAACCAATTAGATCCATGTCCAAGGAATCTATATCTAAAATTTCAAGTGTTTAGACTAAAAATTGGCGGAGGAGTTTGGTAGAGTTATCAAAGGTAAAATCGTTGAACTTTGACTCCTTAACAGCCAAATTTCTGGCCGAAAACGTATCACAAAGATTTTCCCAAATCTCAATAACCTGTACATCAAATTTCGAGTCTGTAGACTGAAAATTGACAGAATTATTGCATAGGGAAATGTACACAGACACACACACTTTCACTTTTATAGATATAATTATTATCGAGTCAAAAAATAAGTTCAGTTTGTTAAGTGAAAGTTCTCTATTGACTGAACATTTTAGTGCAAGTTCATAACTACCCCCCCCCAAAAGAAAGAAAAATCTTCATGCTGTTACGTACCTGTAATGGAAAGAAAATATACACTAAAAATAATTTGAATTAATCAAGTAGTTTTCTTTATTATAAAGAAAATCATTTTTAAGAGCGTTATAGGAATTCATAGACATTACGATGATGCACAAAGCTGATTTTAAATTCTATTTCGAAAAAACTAATTCTAGGGGATTGTTAACCAGTGATGAATTTGAGTCCTCCCAATGTCCCTCTTCCCATGTTAAGAATGGTTTTCTAAAATCCTACAAAAGTTTGAATTGTTTGGAATCATCTCTCTTATTCTTCAAACTATTTGTGAAATGGCGTCGATAATCTTATTTTATTTTTTTTAAATAAAACTACGTGATCAAGCTACCTGATTTTTGATGCACGATATTTTGTTTCCATTACAGGCAAGTACATCATGGAAATTTTTTTAAAATTTATGTCTTATCTTGGATGGTGTGGGGAGAACTTATAGACCTGAACCAAATTTTCTTGAATAGAGCAATTTTCATTTCGGTTAATCTGTTTTATCTCGTCTCCTCTTTAACAATTATTTTATTGGGTAAAAAGGCAAGATTTATAAGAATATAAAAAAGTATCGGATACAAAATTAAAATAACTATTTCAGAGCATTTATTTGTGTCCCATATTTTTTATTCTTTCATACTTACTACTTCCCCCTGGTGGGGCATAGGCCATTCACAACTACCCGCCAACCTCCACGGTCCTGGGCGATTTGCTTCAACTCCCTCCAGGAGTAGCCGATCAGCTTAGCGTTTGCCTCCAGGTTTCTTCTCCAGATGTTTTTTGGCCGGCCACTTTTCCTCTTTCCCTGAGGGTTCCAGGTCAGGGCCTGGCGTGTGATATTTGTTTGTTGTTTCCTCAGGGTGTGTCCGATCTATCGCCATCTCCTTTTTCTGATCTCTTCTTCTGCTGGTACTTGGTTAGTTCTCTCCCAGAGATCTGCATGGTAGTTGGCCAGTGGATCCTTAGTATTCTTCGAAGGCATGAGTTTATAAAAGCCTGCACTCTTCCGATGGTAGTCTTTGTTGTTCTCCACGTTTCTGCTCCATACAGTTGTACTGATTTGATGTTAAAATTGAACAGTCGGATTTTTGTGCAATTAGTGATGAGGTTGGATCAGCAGAGGTTCTTGAGGGCTATGAAAGATGCTCTTGCTTTTCTGATACGGGTCTTAACATCTGTATTTGTTCCTCCCTGCTGGTTTATCACACTCCCAAGGTATGTGAAGGTCTCAACCTCTTCCAAGTTTTTGTTGCCCAACTCCACTGCTTTTTTGCTGAATGCGTTGATTTTCAAGATCTTTGTCTTGTTAGAGTGTATGTGGAGGCCAACTTGAGAAGCGTGGATGGCCAGTCTAGAGGTTTTGCTCTGCATTTGTTGTTGCTTGTGGGAGAGCAGAGCGAGATCATCAGCAAAGTCAAGGTCATCCAGCTTAGTCCAGAGGGTTCACTGAATGCCATTCCTCTGTCCATCCGTTGTCTGCCTTATCACCCAGTCAATAGCTAGTAGAAACAAAAATGGCGATAGAAGGCATCCCTGTCGTACGCCAGTCATTATGTTGAAACGTCGTGTGAACTGTCCCCCATGTACAACCTGACAAGCCATTCTCTCCCTGATAATTCTTGTCAGCTTTTCTGGGATCCCATAGTGTCGGAGGAGTTGCCACAGGTGCTGCAGTGTATGCTGTCAAAAACCTTGGGAAGTCCACGAAGTTGATGTACAACAAGGAATTCCACTGCAGGGACTGTTCAACTATGATTCGCAGTGTGGCAACCTGTTCTGTACAGGATCTACCCCGCCTGAAGCCTGCCTGGTGATCCCTGAGCCTAACATCCACTGCATCTCTCATCCTCTCCAACAGAATCCGGTTGAACACCTGCCCTGGTACTGACAAAAAAGCGATGCCTCTATAGTTCTCACAATTCCTAAGATCTCCCTTTTTGGGCAGCTTTATTATGTGTTTGTCCTTCCGATCTGTTAGTACCTCTTCCTGGTTCAGATCTGGAGTTAACAACGGAGCTCGCCTGTCTATTTAATTTGCTCAACTTCAGGAAGATAAATATTCAACATTTGTCGCTCGCCGCATGTGGGTTAGTCTTTTTCCTATAACATCTTGGGAAAATAAAAATAAAAAAAAACATTCCCGCAGTAAATGAAATGCTACCCCACAGTCAAAAGTTAACCTCATTAAGTCATTAAAACGTGCACCTGCTAATTTAAGTAATTAAATAAATTCAAACGTGTTTCCATTAGCATCTCGCGGTAGCCCAATGGTTAACATCGCACTCTTTTTTTTTTCACACTTTAATTTCCAACTTTGCCTCAAGGGTTCGGGTTCAGGTTCGATCCTCATACTTACCTACCAAAACATTTTTTTTTATTTTGACCCCCCCCCCCGGAGTTTTGATTTACCCAAAACCACACACACCTCCAAACACCAGGGCAACGCCGAGTACCCCTCGCTAGTCATTAATAAACAAGAGATATCCAGCTTTTGGTTGTCTGTTCATTAAGCATATACTCTGCTCAGCAAAAAGACATCTATAATGTTCATACAACTCGCTACAACATAGTTTTGCGAATGAGGATTTTCTAATCTGACGACCATTACAATTAAATCCAGAAACCGTCTTGATGTTAGGAATGATATTCTCCTTGCTGTGTCCAAGATAGAACCAGACACAAGATGCCTCATCACACGAACTCAACAGCAAGCATGTCATTTTCAGCAAAATTTTCACGCTGAATTTTAATTTTAGAACTACTAAATAAACAACATAAATCAAAATCTGCCTGATTTTTGTTGAAATGAAGGAGACACGAGTGTTCAGATACTCGGTAAGAGGGTGACTGATCATCAAAGGTTGAGAAACACTGGTCTAGTCCATTAAAAAGATGATTATGGCAGATATCTGGTCTTGTGCAGTTCTAAGAGGTGCACTTTCCTAGGCTTTGCCTTCTCACTCTTTGAGAAGAGGGCTAGTTTATTACTACCGGGAATACCAACGGGGCTGCCCGGACATTTTTTAGGACAGACTGCTCTTCAAACCCTACTTTCTGGCCCTTGTGTCACATCATTCCGCCGGGGGAGGAAAATAAAATCTTCTCAGTCCTCTCAGAAGTTTTTGACCAGATCTGTATTCTTCTTTCTCTCAAATCTTCCACGTGTAATCCTCCTCTGGGATCATCAGATTTAAGCCTGTATTTTAGACACACGTTACACATTTCAAGTAATTTTTTGAGAAGCTTAAAACAAAATACATTTTCTTGGCCTTTGCGCTAGGGTCTACCTGTAATATCTGTACTGTTCTCAATCGGAGGAAGGGAAGACCCTTCTTGACTAGAGATTAGGAGAGGGTAGAAGGAAAGAGTGGAAGGTAGAAAGGGGAAAATAGAGAAGTAGAAGTAGAAGAGAGATAGAAAGAGAAGTAGAGAGAGAAAAAAGTAAGTTTCATTAGAAAAAAAAGAATTAAAAAATGTTTGAAACATCTATTTTGTTATTTATTATGATAGTCAGTATAATGCCAAAGTACACCAACCACACACACACAAAAAAAGAAAAAATTGTTTTTGTCGTTTTATTGGGTAAAAAGGCAAGATTTATTAGTTTAAAATTGAACAGTCGGATTTTTGTGCAAGAAGTGATGAGGTTGGATCAGCAGAGGTTCTTGAGGGCTATGAAAGATGCTCTTGCTTTTCTGATACGGGTCTTAACATCTGTATTTGTTCTTCCCTGCTGGTTTATCACACTCCCAAGGTATGTGAAGGTCTCAACCTCTTCCAAGTTTTTGTTGCCCAACTCCACTGCTTTTTTGCTGAATGCGTTGATTTTCAAGATCTTGGTCTTGTTAGGGTGTATGTGGAGGCCAACTTGAGAAGCGTGGATGGCCAGTCTAGAGGTTTTGCTCTGCATTTGTTGTTGCTTGTGGGAGAGCAGAGCGAGATCATCAGCAAAGTCAAGGTCATCCAGCTTAGTCCAGTAAAAAGTGGGTAAAAAGGCAAGATTTATTAGTTTATCATAAAAACTGACCGCGTTAATATTTTTAATAGAAAATGACTTGTAAGTCGAAAATGTTCAACTTCGAAATTTTAAACTTTCCCATACTCAAATCTTGTCCAACTTTTAGTATGACAGAGTAGACCCGACCTGACATAAAACCATAAAAAAACAAAATGCTGCAATTTTTTTTTTATCAGTTGGTGCATTGACCCGTCTATATTCCCCATTCAGGGCAACGCCGGATAGACATCCTAATATTTATACAAATGAATCATGATTAAACCACAGACTCCATGGATGAATGGAAGATTAACGTTCAATTTATACACACCCAAAATATTCGATTCAAGAAAACTTTTCAAATACAATATCATTATTTTAAGCAGCCACCTCTACAGAAGTATTGACAAAATATTATTCTATAATGAAAATAAATCCTAATCAATATTATCAATACAGTATTATTATAATTGATCTAAAATTAATCATTCATGATCGATTACTATTAATACCATGTAATTGGATAATGTAAATTCAATCTATTACTAATGGAGATTTGGTACCTGTCTGAAAGTGAAACTATAATACTACTTCTATAATAAATGAAGATTTAGATTATTCGGACTACTGCTTTCATATTGAGTTTTATTTTAAAAACGTTTCGGCTGATGTAACCTGTGACCTTCTTCAGATGTATCTTGGCAAACATAAAATTCAAGATGAGAAAAGTAATTCAAATAATACAAATTATGGAGATTTGATATCTATCTATCTATCTATCTAAAGTCAAAACTATACTATTTTTTCTATTACTAATGGTTATTTGATATCTATCTGTCTAAAGCCAAAACTATACTATTTCTATTTTTTAATGCTCAATTCAGTTTACGGGTATGTTTTACCTTCCACAATCCTTTGAAAAGGTAGTCAAAAAATCAAGTATATAACAAATAAAAGTTACCAAAGGCAGGATAAGTTGTCCTTTTACCCAGCTGGGTAAGTTTTTAGTATGTTTACTAAACTGTAGAATGTTTAATCTGCTCAAAAAAAAAAAGTTCAAAGGGTACACAACTACAAGAAAAAGTGACTATAATGTATTTGGTATGCAGATGGTTTTCCTTGTGGTCATATATCCTTTGAAAACGCTTGTTTTTCGAGCTGAATAAACATTTTATATTAAATAAAATCACTAAAACCCTGCCTAATTAGATAAAAGAGTAACTTGTCTTTGGTAACATTTATTTATATATATTTGATTTTTTTTAATATCTTTCAGGACTGTGAACAGTAGAACATACCCCCAGTGTACTATACTATTCCAGATTAATGTATACTATAGTATTCCAGATTAATGTACTTTGAAAATGCTGAATTTAGGGTGAGAGAAGTGTAGTATCTTTTTTTGCTGCTATGATACAATCATCCTAGTCATTACATCCTTCTATTTCGGGGGTGGAAGTGTAGTATATGTTCTTGTATTATGATTGCAAGATTCTTCAGGTAATACCTTCTCATTTGGGGGGGGTAGGAGGAGTAGTATTACTATTAGTATTACGTACTCCGTCGTTGGTATATGATCATCACAAAATTACCTTCTCCATTTTTTGGTAGTATAGGTATGTTCTGTTTTCATATTACCATGAACCACTTCTTCCTTTGTAAAGCATGATTACTGATTCACAGTAGATTTTGATGTTTCAATGCGTGGGGTGTGAATATGAGTAAAATAAAATTCGATACATTTTGGATTGATAGAATCATCCGGCCATTGTTGCTGTGATATTAAATCTTTCAAAAAAAGGTTGATGTGTCGTAAAGCAAGCAAAACTTAAAAATGGGTTATTTGTGAATCCAAAACAAAACAAAAATAGAATGGAATCACCCAGACGAGAGCACTGCTAAAGTCTGTTAAAATACTATGCAGTTTTTCTCATAGTAAGGTTTTGGTTGTTCTTTCCATTCAGTAACAAACTTGTCTATTATGCCCCTTTTTACTAAGAATGTATTATAATGCTATGAAGTAGTAGGGAGGGTTCTAGAAAATACTTGGCTTTTGCGAAATAACTAGCTACAAGAAGAAAATAGAAGCTTATTAAAAGGTAAACAAAACATGGAAATAAAGACGAGGGGAAAGAAAACTGGGAAAATATACAGGGAAAATTTTTCATTGTTGTTAAAATAAAAAAAAATTTGTTTTTACTTTTGTTGTGCTTTTGGCAAAAAAAAACTATAATGCCTTATTTCATAACTACTTATGGTGAAAAAAGTATACTGAATCAAAACAAATACTTTAAAGTAACACAACAGAAAACATTTACCGGAACATTTATTGAATTATTTTTTTTTTTTATTGGAAAACAACAACTTTCTTTTATTAATAAAACTTTTGTGATTTTCTACCAGTTTACTGAGTGGAACTCTTCAAAAATGAAAATAATTTGTAAAATGCTCTACTTTCTCTTTCTTTCTTTCTTTCTTTCTTTTTCTATCTTTCACTATCTCTATTTCTATCGCTTGTTTTTCTTTATCTTTGATCTTTCATTCCTCCCCTCTCTCTCTTATATATATATATTATATATATATATATATATATATATACACACACACACACACACACACACACACACACACACACACACACACAGGGTGATCACTAGAAAAGCTGGAAATTTGTCAAATGGTAATATATTTTACAAAAGTAGGAGGAGGGTCCTTTTTTGGCAAGTGGCAGCTGCTTCGGGGCCTTTTCGTTAAAAAGTTGCAACGACATTAACAAAATGATGCTTTGTAATCACCGAAAAAATAAGTCGGTAACACAGCTAGACATTTTGAAAAGAATAATCACTTTTGCCTTTGAAAATCTAAAAGTTGTTTTCTGCTACAGCAGCCCCACCCCCCACATCCATAATGGTGCTATCAAAATCGAAGAAGTGAAGAAGTCAGACGCAATAAAATTTAAACAATAAAATTCACAACCTCAAAAAGGTAGTCGCTGGAAAAGATATAATTTTTCAATAATAAAAGATGGCGGCATGAAACAGATTCCACACATGTGGGCAAATTTAATGACTTCGATTTGAAGTGGTTGCCTACAAACACTGCAATAAGTGTTTTTTTATTCTTGTCTTTCTGCGAACTTATTGTCTTTTTATCAAATCTATTTCCATTCCAAGGGAAAAAAAACAAAAAAAAACTTTGCGACTATTTTCTGAAGACTATATTTTTATTTCTGATTAGTTCTTTGCTGGGTTTCCACTATTCAATGAAATACGTGTAAGATATATTTCATAAAAAATATGAATAAAATATTATCTGGCTTTAGAATGTTGAATAACTCGATATTACCGTTTTATCTGCGTAGTTACACATGTTTCGGTTACCGAATCGTATCAACGATCCAGTAACTTCAGACTTTACAGAAATAATTATTATGATTAGAAAAATGATATTAGAAGAAGCACAAATAGGGGAAGATTTCACTTCTAATCTCTCTCCTAGTTTGTGTGTGTGTGTGTGTGTGTGTGTGTGTGTGTGTGTGTGTGTGTGTGTGTGTGTGCTGCTTCTAATATCATTTTTCTAATCATAATAACCATTTCTGTAAAGTCTGATGTTACTGGATCGTTGAGTAACCAAAACATGTGTAACTAAGCAGATAAAACGGTAATAAAAAATATATATTTGCTCTGCAATAGTATTGAGCACTTTCTTCAGGTTTTTACTAATTACCATTTTTGCTATATATATATATATATATATATATATATATACAGTCCTGGTCAAAATCATAAGACCACTTAAGAAAGTAACGTTTCTGCATAATATCGAATTTTTAATCAAACAAATGGTTGAAACCATTGCCAAAAGGGAAAATATGATGGGAAAAAAAAATGAAATCTGCTTCATTCGAAACCTTAACCCTGATCTAATAATTATTTTTTAAAAAGCAAACATTTTCACCTGGTCAAAATGATAAGACCACTGATAATTTATCTAACAAAAGGCAATTATAAATTACTAAAAAGGGTCTCAGTATTTAGTATAGCCTCCATTATTACGAATTACTTCAAAAATTCTCTTCATCCACGCTAGGATTTGTCAAACTTAAACGTGGAATATTCTGTGTAGCTTAATTGCCATATATATTTTTATAACTTACTATGCTTGAATATATATATATATATATATATATATATATATATATATATATATATATATATATATATTCAAGCACGTCTGATTGAACACCACAGATTTATTCTTTTTTTTTCAGAATTTTGGAATATTTTTTCCATTTGCCGAGCCGTCTCTTTTATTTCAGCTGGCCTGTTGTATATTATGACGCCCAAAAGTTCTTGTTCAGCCATATTCTTCCCAAGAGCTTTCTATCGGTGCATCCGATCGTCGTCAGGAGGGATTGTTTTTGTTGTCATTTTCTTTTTCTTTGAAGCTTGGTGTTTTTATAGTTAGTTTTTCTTTTTTTTTTATTGATTATAAAAGTGGATGCAGGATGGGTAGGGGCGAATTATTTTTATTCTTCATTTCGATTTTTTTTATTTAATATTATATTTATTTAGTTTCTTGTTAGTTATTGACTGCAGTTAGTATAGTTGTCCCGGTATTAAATGAGATCCGGTTAATAAGGGACTGTATTATTATTAATTTTTTTTTTTTGAGACAATGTATACCAATAATGAAAATGGCTGAAATATTAAGGAAAACCCTTGACAGCGGAGACTAACACACACAAGCTACAGGCACAAGCCGAACATGTAGAAACTGCTACAGATTCAAAACACAAAGAAACATCACATAGGATCATGAAAACTGAAACTGTATAAATGTCAGGGAACCTACCCTTCCCGCATATCTGTCCTCCCCCCGTTTTGTGTGTGTGTGTGTGTAGGGGTGGGTCACAATAAACTGGCGCCACACCGTAATAATTGAGGAGAGTCAAGGAGGATAGAAAGACCGAAGGAAGAAAGCACTAGCCAGACCTCCACTGGATGAGTGCAAAGCCGACTGGGACCTTGCAGAGGCTTATTACTATCCAAATTCCAGTGAAGACTAATGGTCACTGTTAATGAGAAATCAATGGTAAGCGGTTGTTGCGCTAATGCAAATTCTTTTGCAAAGGTTATCGAAAGAGGTGGAGAGTACTAAAAATCTGGGAGACTTGTTGTCACTCAGACCCCAGAGAACACCACAAGTTGTCTTCAAAGAGAACTCTTTGACGATGGCCTGTATGACTACTCCTAGTGAGTAAATAATAATATCCTTCTCTTTCTTCTTTTCTCTCTCTCTCTCTCTTTCATTCTTTATTATTAGTTACACCCATATATCTCTATGAGAGGCCCATCCAGTTTGTCGGTCATGCTTTCCTTTAAAATAACAATTTCATTGGAAAATATGCAGATCGATAGAACCCTTTAACTAAGATACGTCTAATTATCTCTCTAATAGTTCGGATCTATTCTCATCTTGGTAGTCATTCTTACGTTTCGGCCGATATAATCTTCGGCCTTCTTTATGTGCATGTTGTCTAACATGCTAATTTTTCTTTCTGAATTTTTTTTAGATTAATTGGATTAATTGAAATGAATGACTCTTGTCTTGGGGAGGTTTCATGTTTTGACAAGCTTCTGGGCTTGACCTTTACTCCTGACCTGAAATAGAACATATATATCAAATCCATTGCCATTGCTGGAAAAATGGTAGGCTCCTTCTACCGCTCCAGTAGATATCTCACTCCTGATTCTATTCTCTACCTATACAAAAGCCAAGTACGGCCAATGATGGAGTATTCTTGCCACATCTGGGAAGGAGCTGCTAGAAACAGCTTATCCTGCCTTGAGAGAGTTCAAAATAGACTTTGTAGCTTAGGGGAGGAGGCCCTTTTCTCCTCCCTGCAACCTCTTTCCCACAGAAGAGACGCTGCGAGCTTGTCTCTGCTTTACCGTTATTTCCATGGCAAGTGCTCGTCTGAGCTCCAATCTATGCCCCCTTCGCCAAACTTTCACAAAAAAACACTCGTCTAGCCAAAACCACTATCAATAATTTCCCACACTCGTTATCTGTGCCTAAACCTAAATGTAGATTCCATAAACAAAGCTTCTCTCTTAGAATTGCATGCCTGTGGAACTCTCTTCCGATTGCCTGCTTTCCAGCTGACTACAATTTGATTGTCTTCAAGTCCAACGTAAACAAGTTCTTGATGAACCGTCCCCCTAAGTAATCCAATTTACAAAAATTCCACTACTTACGTTTACTACACTATAATCACATTAACTAATGTATACCCATTAACTCTTATCCTCCAGTCGCCCCCAGACCTTGATAAGTAGTGATTCCTGTGCAAAAAAAAAAAAGATAATGATTTAAAAATTTATTTTAATAGAAATCGCACCAGACAAGACATGAAGCCATCTAGTGTAAAGAACTTAAAAAAATACTACTTCAAAGTCAATAGCGTAGTCATGATACCATCCTTTCAAGAAACACCTCCTTTTATTTTAAATTCTCTGCAGGGGAATAGACACAAGGTTAGGTGTGGGTTTGATGAAAGTGTTTCTGTGGAACGACCTGGATTCGAACTTGGCAAACCCAGGTTTTCAGATTGTGTCGTTAACCAATAGCCTCGTTATCTTTCCTCTCAGATATTACTTCCTTCATTGAAAGTAAATCGACAGCAAAGATCAACAAGAAAGTGTCACAATCTACTGTTCATTGATAAACTCAACACTTATATGATATATATGCGCTAGAAAAATATGTAACCGACAGAGGAGGAGGGGGCATATTTTTTCTAATTTTGAACGCTGCCGGAGAACAAGAAAAGATGGCCGCGATGTCTTTGAAGATTTGATGATCACTTCAAAATAAGAAATAAAACAAAATGGTGACGTTTATTGGGTTATAATTAAGCAAACAAAACAAAATGGGGGCTAGTGAATAATAATAATAATAATAATAATAATAATAATAATAATAATAATAATAATAACAATAATAATAATAATAATAATAATAATAATAATAATAATAATAATAATAATAAGCCCTTTAAGGTTAACATACGAAGAGACGCCGCTGATAAAAACACTTTATAGTCATTGTTCAAAGAGACATTGTTCATAAAATGTTATAAAAGAAATAGAAAAGAAAAAATAGATAAAAATTATTTTTTTTTAATCGTGTGGAAACAGCCTCAAATAAAAAAAAAAAAGAAAGTTATTTCTGTCTACATAAAGATGGTTATGATAAATTTATGTCATCGGTATAAAGGGGTCTTATTACTTTTTAATGGAAATCTCTACAAACAAACAAGATGTAATAAAGAGTTTTTAAAAAATGATTATTTCTAGGTTAAAAACTAGTCAACAAGTGTTTGATACATAGATTCCAATCCGAAAAACAATTCTTGTCCCTTTGTTAGAAACATCGCTTGTGGAATGCGAGAACTAAAGGACAAAATAAGGGAAGCGATAGGGGTGAGGCTGCTGAAAGAAAACCGTAGGTCCATTTTCTACTCTCCTATGTATAAATAACGACAATTGCATACTGTGCCATTCTTTTGAATTGTGTAGGGTTTCCTTGCTTCTTCAGTTATTTGGAGACGGGTAGATAATATTTTATTAAAATACCACCATTTTGTTTGATTTCTTATTTTGAAGTGATTATCAAATCTTCAATGACATCGCGACCATCTTTTCTTGTTCTCCGGCAGCGTTCAACGTTACTCATTTTTCAAACCGAATAAACAGTTTACATTAAATAAAAACACGAAAACCTTATCCAGTTAGGTAGAAAAGTAACTTATCTTGCCTTTGCTCACATTTATTTGTTATATATTTGTTTTTTGACAACTTTTTCTTACCTCTGCGTATTGTAATACAAGCCCGAAATGTTAAAACTAAAATATATTTTTTAAATAAAATATTTTTATATGGATTCGTATTTCGTTTCATGTTTAGTGACTTCCATCGGTATTTATAACAACTACTTATTTATACTGTCGTCTTAATTTTGGGAACGTAACTGTTAGAAATTGCCTCGAACTCTTCTAAAAATGAAACCAAAGAAAGCTAAAATGCAGACGTGCCAATAAATCTAACCTCGTATGTGTCAAAATAAAAGCAATTCATCTTCCATAGACCTTATATTCCAACTGAAGCAAAGGCTTATTAATGCTGCTCTTTATCAACGAAACCTCATAAACTCTACCTATTTGTATTTTATTTTATTCTAATCTTTTGGGACTTTTTGAAATATTCAAAACTTTAACCGAAAACATTTACTTATGAATATGTCATTAAATTACCACCGTACTATTTTAATAATTTCTTCTCTCATGGTTCGTCTATAGTCAACTCTGCAGTGAACTTATACGTTTTTTTTTTTTTTTTTTTTTTTTTTTTTCATAGAAACTGTTTGCAATACATATTAAATTCAATTTGCTATCCTGGCACCAAATTCTGGAATATTCTACCTATCTCGATAAAATAAAATAATAATAAATAAATCTCCATGTAAAATAATCCTTCAAAAAAGAATCTGGAAAGACATTTTGAATTCAATCGAGATTATTTCATAATTTAAATATGATCTTTTGGATTAAATCAATCTCTTTTCGCTAGAGAATTCTTCGCCTACTAAACAGGAATATAATAATGATGTATTACGGGCAGTGTTTGCTTGAAATTTTTCGAATTTATTTAAATTATTTAAAAATGTTGAATTTAATTAACATTATTTGGTATTTTACAGATCTTTGAGGAAAGAGAAGAGAGACCCATTGTCTAAACTACTTCTAGAATTACTCCTGTAACAATCATCTTGTTTTAATATATATATATATATATATATATATATATATATATATATATATATATATATATATATATATATATATATTATTTATCTAGTGTTTCCTTTTCAGATTAAATATGTTTTTAACTCATTTCAAAGTGTTTTTAACATATTTTATTAACTGTTTGCTCATATATATATATATATATATATATATATATATATATATATATATATATATATATATCATTATTATAGAGTCAATTCTTTTGATTATTATATTGTACCCAATAGTGGTCGCCTGGTGTGGCCCAGTCGTACAATATGATTAAATATATTTTGATTCATGCAGATTTCATTTTTTTTTTTTTTTACATGTAGGTCACCACTTATCAAGGCCCGAAGGCCACTCAGGGATAAGGGTTATTGCGTGTACAGTAATCAATGAGATAGTATTGTAGTAATCATTAGTATCGGGGGTTTTGATAGATTGTCTTACTTAAGGGGGCGGTTTGTCAGGAGTTTGTTTATGTTGGACTTGAAGACGTCAAAGTTGTAGTCAGGTGGGAAACAGGCAAGCGGCAGAGAGTTCCACTGGCGTGCAGTTCTAAGAAAGAAGCTTTGCTCATGGAATCTACATATTTGCAATACATTACATATATATATATATATTTATTATTATAGAGCCGATACTCTATTAATCATTATGTTGTGCCCCATATATTGTAGTGATTTTAAAAGTTAAAAAGAAAAAAGTGACTTTGGTACCATCAGAACGAAAACATGGCTCTCCAGCGTTATCAGTTATTATCAGCTATGTCAATATGCATATCAAAACCTTAAAAATTAAGGTCGTTAAACATTGGCGATTAATAACTTATATAAATGTATATTTGTGCATGCATAGAAGGTTACCAAGTTCTGATTTTGCGGTTACCAAGTTCTAATTTTTTTCAATTATTTTTATTGCCTAAAAATCAAATCGAATTTGTTCCACAGGTCCAAATCCCCTCTATAGCAAGTTTTGTCTGTAGACAAAAATTGAAAGAGTAGTTTAGTAGAGACTGTTCCTCAGACAGACAGACAGACAGACAGACAGACAAGGTTACTTATATAAATATATATGTTTGTTCATCGTTGTCGATGAAGATTATGAACACCACTGGTTTGTAGTTGATTGGGTTTAGTGGGTCAGTAGATGACTTGTTAGGCCAATGCAGGCTTGAAAGTATCCACCACAGGTGGAGCACCTACAATCAGTAGCTATCGTTGAGATGTTTGCTGCCCTTGACTTGCAGAGTGTGTGTTTCCTCCTCTTCTCATCCAAATGATTTGTCTCTGTTTCCATGAAATCTTCATGTAAAATAATCCTGAATCTGATGCTACACAATTATACTTAGGTTTATTACGTGAAAATAAGAGCAGCATATAAACCAACACTTCTACCAAGTTATGTTTGATTGGACAAGAATAATCTACCCATGTACATGTTTCCGTCCAACATATGTCAGCATGTTAAACGAATGTTAAAAGGAAGATCATTATTAGCTATATAATTCGCTTCAACCGTCATCATCCTACATCTCTTAAAATAAAAATGAAATATTCCAAATCACACAAACCGTTATTATACTTAACTCCCTTAGTATAAAAATGGAATATTCTAAAATGCCCAATAAACAATTGTTTCAAATTGATAAGTTATCGCCAGCCAGTGTATGGTGAGCGCTGATCACAATACTTATAGAGAATTATTGCCAGTAAGTGTCTGGTGAGTGTGGGTCACATTACTAATAAGTTATCGCCAGCCAGTGTCTGGTGGGTACAGGTCACAATACTAATAAGTTATTTATCGCCAACAGTGTATGATGAGTAGATGTCACAGTACTCATAAGTTATTAATCGCCAGCCAGTTTCCGGTGGTGCAGATCACAATACTAATAAGTTATTGCTAGCCAGTTTAAGGTGGGTTCAGATCAAAATACTAATAAGTTATTTACCGCCAGGCAGTGTCTGGTCGGTGCAGATCTCAATACAAAGTTACTTATTGAAAGACAGTGTATGATGGGTGCAGATCACAGGTCACAATAATAAGTTATCACCAGCCAGTGTCTTAGTTCTATTATAATATATTTCAAGTAGTTTTTATATTTGTCTACAAAAATATTTATTTTTTCATTTGCGGGCTGATCGAAACTAATATTACAGATATTCTATTGAAAGACATTCTATTGCTTGTTTTGTGATGCGGTTTTAAACTACCGTGGAATTTCCATGGGTTCTGCTAGTTATTATTTTTATTATTATATGTTATTATTGCTATTATTATAATTATTATTATTTCTTTTTATTGTTATTATAATTATTATTATTATTATTATTATTATTATTATTATTATTATTATTATTATTATTATTATTTCTTTTTATTGTTATTATAATTATTATTATTATTTCTTTTATTGTTATCGTTTATTATTATTATTATTATTTCTTTTATTGTTATCGTTTATTATTATTATTATTATTATTTCTTTTATTGTTATCGTTTATTATTATTATTATTATTTCTTTTATTGTTATCGTTTATTATTATTATTTCTTTTGTTGTTATCGTTTATTATTATTATTACTTTTATTGTTATTATTGTTTATTATTATTATTTCTTTTATTGTTAACGTTTATTATTATTATTTCTTTTATTGTTATTATTGTTTATTATTATTATTTCTTTTATTGTTAACGTTTATTATTATTATTTCTTTTATTGTTATTATTGTTTATTATTATTATTTCTTTTATTGTTAACGTTTATTATTATTATTATTTCTTTTATTGTTATTATTGTTTATTATTATTATTTCTTTTATTGTTAACGTTTATTATTATTATTTATTTTATTGTTATTATTGTTCATTATTATTTCTTTTATTGTTATTATTGTTTATTATTATTATTTCTTTTATTGTTAACGTTTATTATTATTATTATTTCTTTTATTGTTATTATTGTTTATTATTATTATTTCTTTTATTGTTAACGTTTATTATTATTATTATTATTTCTTTTATTGTTATTATTGTTTATTATTATTATTTCTTTTATTGTTATTATTGTTTATTATTATTTCTTTTATTGTTAACGTTTATTGTTATTATTATTATTTCTTTTATTGTTATTATTGTTTATTATTATTTCTTTTATTGTTAACGTTTATTATTATTGTTATTACTATTATTATTATGTCTGTATTTTATTATTGTTATTATTTTGTATTATTTCTTTTTGTTGTTATTATTGTTATTATTATCATTTCTTTGTTATTCTTATTATTAATAATTGTTGTTATTATTGATTGTCATTATTACTTATTATTTTTACTATTATTATTTAGTATTGTTATTGCTGTTGTTATTATTATTATTGCTATTATTATTTTTAGTTGTTGTTATTCCTCCTCTACTTTTTCCTCCCTTTCTAGCCGCAGCAAAAGATTCTCAAGTTTGAAAAGATGCACTCGAAGAAGGTCGGAGCTACATCAGCCGAAATGTTATGAAAATAACAATCAAGACGAGAATAGTAGTCCGAATGATCCATATAATGTACATTATCAACACTTATCGCAAAAAGCAAACTTAAATGAGTTTTCTTTTCCTACAATAACTTCAAATGAAAAAAAAAAAAAAAAAAAAAACAGCACAACGACACTCTTTGTCTCTTCTTATTGCGACCAAATTGAAATATCGCAGAGATTCTGTTATGATGAATTCGAAATGAACATTGTAATGATGCAGATTCAAAAAAATATAAATGAAAATTAAAAAAAAAATTGTATCAATTTAAAGTTGACTATCACATATTTTTTGTTTTAATTTTATAGACTCATAACTTTAAAATCGATCAGAACATTTCAAAGAATATATCGAAATCGATTTATCATCAACAATTCGATTAAGAAGACAAAGCATAACTTTTAGAATCTTTTTCGAAAGTAATTTCTGATATTAAATTGATAAAATCATAATTTAACCTTCTTTCAAAGTTGCATGAAATTTCTTTCTGCAATCACATTTTTTTTTTAGTACTAGTAGAAGTACCTAAGTACTTGCCTCAACACGAAGGCAGAGTTAAACACAAGGTTGTTTTTTAATGTGGAGAAAATTCAGCTCCCCGAAATGGAGCACTTCAGATTGCTACAAAAATAAAAATTGTCTAAAACTTGAAGGATTTCTTTTTCATTGACAGATGCTACACTTGAAATTATTTCTTTGCTAAAAATATATAAATCATTTTGAACAAAATTATGAACAAAGCCATTAAAAATATGTATTGCAGGTTATTGTTTGGATGATTGTTATTCTTTGGTTGGTAGTCATTCTTTGTCTATTTTACCCTTAGCTAGATTCATTGTAGTCACTGCAGGATCAACGGAGGTGGGCTTTTATGTAAAATATTCTCAACGTGTTGAAAATTTTATTTTTTAATAAATACATTTGTCTTGTTTTATGGTGTCTATCAACTTTTCGAGTTATTTAATGCTGACGCCGGTCATTTTGTTTAAAAGGTTTTGATGCTTCGAATTCTTTATATATTCTGATATTTATTCATGGTGTTTGGTTTGGTTGTTTTGTAGAGCAAAATTGTTGTTTTTTTGGCTTTGAAGAACATGATTGAGATTTGCAAAGGGAAAGAAAAAAAATCACTCGCATAAATATCTGGCACATTTTAAGTCAATGAAAATAAAAAGTCATTGGAATAAAATGGGGAGGGGGGCAACAACAAAAATCTGGTTAGTAAGACCATTGTAATCATTTTTAAATAATAGACCACCCACTGTTTTCCAGTTCGTTCAGAACCAAAAACAAGCAAGTTGATTTCTAAGTGGGAGTGCGTATTAAGTGAGTGTAAGTGAAATAAGGATAAAATTTGGAAATGGATGATGTTCCTCCAAGATTTATTGAATACAGAAGGCCAAAGTTCAATTAAGAATGGGCAGTGGACGCCTTCGAGGAGCTTTATTGCCAACAAATTAAAACGGAGCTAAACCCCATCAACTCAACTACACTTCAATCCGAGCCAAAAGGCTAAGTATAGTAAAAATGCCTGCCAATGAAAAGCTAAAAGTTATAACTATATAATTTCAAACTGACCGCTTCATTTAATTCTTGGGGTATATTATTTTCGTTCTATTAGCTAGCTTTGTTCTGTTAACTGGCTAGAAGTCTTCAGTAATTTTTAATTATATTCTTAGAAAAAACAGCAAGAGTTTTAAATGGAGTTTAAGCCTTCAGAAGATTATCAACTCGAACGGATTACTACTTAGCACTATTGCACCACAGTCCTGTGCGTATATTAATACAGTTGGAAGTTACATTGGCTAAAACGTTGTGTGAATAACATTTAAAATGAGAACAGTAATCCCAATTATCTAAAAACTTGGCAGCAAAGCTATTATTGTTGATTGCAGTATGTTGCTGGTCCTATGCTATTCTGTTTTCTCCTTTTGAGAAGGGATTAGTTTTAGGTTAGTTCATTGCTAATCACCTGATGCACCCCTATTGGGGACTACTGACAGGGCTACCCAGGTATGTTTTATAGGCCAGCGTACTATTCCTCTCAGGTGCTGCCTTTCAACTCTCACTTTCCGACCACTGTCATCATCTTGTTGTGGGAGGGAGATAAACAATGTGTTTAAAAAATTCCAGATTATAACTGATTTATCATTAATTAAATGTTAAAATAAGCCTATTTTTAATTATTTATTGCAAACTGTGAGTGTAAAAGATGCACTATCTTGGACCAGATCATATCAATTCTATTCTGACTCCAGGAGGTCGATATTTTATATTAATGATATAAAATAAAAATTACAATTAAATTTACTAAAATGATCCAAGATGGTAAAATTAAAGAATATTATAAATATTACAGAATTAATATTTATACAGTTATCTCAACCAGATGTAAAATCTCGATAAAACCAAATAGGAGGTAGAGCTTATCAATATAGATAGAGCTCATCAAATACTTTTTCATGCAAAATCCGATCCCGCATTTTGCTAATTCCTACCCTCTGATGAGAAGGAAAGTATTTCTTCGAAACTCCGCAGATTAAGGACTATCCACTTATCTGGTGTTTCCTTTTTAGATTAAATATGTTTTTAACTCATTTCAAAGTGTTTTTTTAACATGTTTTATTAACTGTTTGCTCGTATATATATATATATATATATATATATATATATATATATATATATATATATATTATAAGCAGAATACATATCCCAGGCCAAGTATAAGCAACAAATTTCTGCATTAGTTTAAATTTTAACGTTTTTCCTTCTTTGTGGAGTATGGTAAGATTAATGTGGTCCCCCCCCCCCACACACTCTAAATAAAAAGTTTACAAAATATAAACAACACAGTCACATAACACACCCTGTTTTCTAGAATACACATTCTATAATTCAAAATGGTCAATTCGATAACTTATGATTTTCCCAAACATATATATTATTGGTACTTGTGCCCATTGATCTTTTTAAGAAAGTATTATTTAATATAACGCAAAATTTGATGTATATTAACTTTTTCGTTCATAAATTTTTTGTATCTAACTTTTTTTAAAAGATTTTAAGAGTGGATTCCAGTTCGATTAGGCACACCTTCTAAATGGTAAAGTTTACAACAACAACAAAAAATAATATTCTCGTGTCACCCACCATGTTGACAAGAATATATATTTCAAAATTCATAATGATCTATTCATCAGTTTAGGAGATTACCTACTTCGTATAGTACACTTTTCTGCCATTAGTTAGTGAAGGAGAAATCCTTCTAGACTAAACCAATTTTAATTTTTTGTCCCATCCTGACTACAACTTATTAAAGTGCTTAATTTTCTTGATAGCAGAAACCGACTTTGTGGCTAAATCTATCCTCATGGAGAGGTAAGTCAATAGGAACTAGAAGGTTCCAGAGTTCGAAAATATGCATCCAAAGAAGGTCGTAAGTTCAATCGGCTGAAACGTTATGAAAATACCAACCAAAATGAGAACAGCAGTCCAAATAATTTAAATAAAACAAGTTATCAATCTTCATCTAAACAAAAAATTCTGAAGGATAAAAATATTTTTATCACCAACATTTGATATTAATTACATGCCAGGTTTATATAACAAAATTAATGACGTAGAATCTTTAATAAAAGATATTTTATGTGTGCATGCTTAGAAAATAGAGAAGCAAAGCAGTAACATGTTCACATCAATTTATTAAAAAAAAAAAAATAAATGAGGGAAAAAAAGCGTTTTTTTTTTCTCATTTTTTATGAGTTATGTCCCTTGCACTGTTAGCAGATAAGTGCGAGACACATGCAACGTTGTGAGTGTGTGGGTGTTCACTGTTTTGTTTTTATCCACATGTAAATTCATTGTTTGGTCATACATATTTTATCGCTTACTAACAGAAAGACCCGATGTTGCACGGGATTGAATAAGGATCACTACTGTGTATTTCTTTTTCACTATGCTATTATTTTCTTTGTTTTAATGACCCATTTTGCTGTCTAATATATTAAGAAAAAAAAATGAAAATTTTTGAAAATGCTCTGAAGTAGTATCTTATGCATATGGTTTAAATTTCATTAAAATCGGATGCATATATTCGAAGTTTTCAGGGCATTCTGCCTCCATAGCTAACGATGAGGAGTTGGGGACACAAAGAGGATCTAAAGACTCAGAATTACTTCCATTGTCTTTCTCAGAGAATTTTATACATATTCTATAAATTCAAAATAGCAAATTCAATAATTTATGATTTTACCAGAAATAAAAATAATTTAAGATAAGGTAATAAAATATTAATATAAGTTTTATATAATAAATATATACATATTTTTATCTAAGACAATTCCAGCCAAATCAACCTTGTGTCTAACTCTTCCTAAAATAGGATATATTCAAAGTTTTAAAGGAGGTTCTGGTCCTCATATCCTTGTTAGAGTATCACTTAAAGATACCAGACCACTTCCATTGTTTTCTCAGGAAAATTTTATACGTGAATGCATTTTTAGTTTTATGTAAATTCTCTAACTTTTTTATATAGAAAACACACACTCACACATATATATGTGAGTGTGTGTTTTCTAAAAAAACAAGTTAGAGAATTTATATTTTATATATACATACATATATATATAAAATAAAAAGCTATAGCAAACATCTAAATGACTACTTTAAACACAGTTCCTGATTTCAAAAAAAGAAAAACTAAAAGATTCATCTGCCTTATTTTTAATGCTAGGTTTATTTTTGGTGTCTTTTCAATTCAATAGAAATCCTCCTAAATTTGCTGATGAGGAGACCGTGCTTACCAAAAAAACTATGTATCATTGTTCTACGTGACTTCATGTATACCACAAATAAAAAGCACGGATTTCCGAAACGATCGTACAGATAATTGACTTTGTTGTTGTTCCTTCTTATGAAACTGATTTTTAATTTAATTAAAATTTGATTTTTAAATTAAAAAAATTTTTTTTTTAATTTTTAAATTATAAATCACATTACTTAATATATATATATATATATATATATATATATATATATATATTATACTAAATGTTACCCCATCGATTCGTATACATTTAATAAGGCAAAGTACATGCTAAAATATAATTTAGTTCTGTGATTAAATTATATATATTTTTTAAATCTTATAATTATTGTAATTGGCCTTATTTTGTAATTAACTGAACAAATCATCTCTTTTATATATTTCTCTCAGCCCCTCTCACTCAATGTTGATCTAACAACTCTATGATGTGTGAACATTTAGAGAAAGAGTGTCTCTTTTTTCCCAGCACAGACGTCTAATTCACTTACATATGTTTGTATACACCATACACACATGTAAACTAGATGACAAACTAGCAAGCTGGTATATAAAAATAACGAAGAATAATAAAAAAACTATAATACTCATACTACTACATCTACTAATGTTACTATTATGATAATAATAATAATAATAATAATAATAATGATAATAATAATAATAATAATAATAATAATAAATTAAGAGTAATACAGAAGTAAAGAAACTTATTGTAAGTTATGCAATAAGAATATCTTAAATAATATTCATGAATTTTTTTAATGAAATGAAAGTAAAATAAATATTAATAGAGGTTGTGGCCCAACAGGTCAAGAGTACATCTAATATGCATATAAATATATTAAAAGATGTTTATTGTATGAATTCCAGTAATTTTCTTTTCAAAATGCAGCAAAAAATAAATTGGTATGTTATCTTAATTATACAAAAACGCATACACAAACAAAACATGATGCTGACTATTTCTCCTCAGCCTTTTGATTAAGAGCAAAGTATAAAAAAAAAGAAAACAAATATGATTTGAATTGGGAATCTTAATTAGGACGAACCCTGGTGTGTTTGTGGTATTATGGTGACTGAGATCTATAGCTAGTATTAACTAGATAAATCAAAGGTACAGTGATAAGAATGACTATAACCCTCCCTACCCACTTTTTGATTAGCCTTGTGCCTAACTGTTTGTTAAATTCGTTTGGTGAAATAAAATATATAAAGCATAGTGTAGTATCTGTTCTTATACTATACTTTATCTGTTTAGTCTTCAGTCAGTGAAAAAGAAATCCTTCCAAATCAAAGAAATCCTTTTAAGTGATCTGGATTTTTCACCCATTAAAAGCCAACCTTGTGTCTAACTCTTTCTGTCTAGTGTCAGTGTCAGAGATTCATAAGCCTATCACATGGACGACTCTTTGTAAGCAAACAAATGTATAAATCTTTTAAATCACTAAAATTCATAGGATTATGCAATTCAAATTAAATTTTCAGTATTTATTATTTAAAAAATTAGAAAAAAATAGTTTTTAAGTTTTTTATCAGAGCAGTTTTCAAAACAGTAAGAGTTTAAGTTTGAGCCAAATTAATGTGCAGCCATATTGTTTGTTTTTTTATATATAAGATGTTACTGATGCATGCAATTCTACAATATCTTAAGAAAGGGTACAAAACTAAAGCAAAAAGTCCCCCAAGAGTCTTATTATTCTCACTCATTCGAGTTAACTATTAAAAGCTATGTATAGAAGCACAAAATTTTTAAAAATAATAGTTAAAATGACGGACCATAGTATAAGAACTTTATAAATGCTAATAATTAAGGATGAAATACAGAATAAAGTTCAATTAAACATAAAAGATTGAGTAACAATGAAGAAAAGTAAGGAATTAAAAATTTACAAATGGCTCTTTATTTTAACCATTATTCTGGCTTCCATATATATATATATATATATATATATATATATATATATATATATATATATATATATATATATATATATATATCCGGAAAATAAGATGAGTTAAATCACAGATAATTTAATATTGTGGTTTACATTCTTACAAAATATTGCTGGGAGGAAATAATTTTATATTAGACAATCCTAGCCAAATCAAATAGCTCAAAATACAAGATAGAGCAAAGTAAAAATTATATGATTTATATTTAAATTTTTTGCAGTAAAAAAATAGAATTTTTAAACAAAAAATTATTTGAAGTAAGAAATGCACGAAATTTAAAGTTCTTTCCTTAGTCCATGGATTTTCAATGCATGACTCATCTCTACAGATGATTATTATGGGCATACATAATTTTGCATGTTAGCACATATATTGAAAATTTTATTTAAAATATTTTTAAGGAACATAGAAAAGGACACCATTTTAAGGTGATCCAACAGAGTTGAACTTCCATTGTAAAAAGATAGTGGGGATTCTTGATTTAAAATGAACAGTTTGATATATTACATTCCAATTCAAGATCTCTGATATATATTTCCCAGCATGCAATTCAAGATCTCTGATATATATTTCCCAGCATGCATATTTTTCTTTTCTACTTTTTTTTTTGGAATAAAATTTTTTATGTGTTCTATTTACGTCAACAATGCACCTGCATCTTAAAGAATAACAGTTATGATCTCACTGAACACTTTGTGGTGCACATTAAACATTATTTGCTCTGAAAAGCCTACTAAAAAAGCGTATAATTGATTTTATGTCCATTTTTTATTTATAACTTCAGGGTAAATGAAATAAGTAAAGGGTTTATATATTACTAGCAGAAGTACCCATTGTGCACTGGGTTCAAAAACAGCCTACTGTGATTAATGAAAGTATGATATCTTATGAAAAGGAGGGGGTTGTAAAGAGATAGGTTTTGATACTCAAAAATTTTACCCTAAACAAAATATGATGAAAGTAAAGATAATTTTCGCGAAAATATATATTTTTGTATCAATTTTGTTTCCATTCGTAGCCAAGAGTGACCAACAAAATGATGTTTCCTTACAAAGAGGAAATATTATATATATCTATATATATAAAAATGTAAAGTTGGTTTGTTCTAAACAAATAAAACCCTATTTCTAAGTTACCAGTTTATTTGAAATTTTCAGACAACCCATCTTTAGAATCGAGGTATGTTTTTATGTTATTGAAATAAATTTACCTCGCGATTTATTAAAATTAAAATATTAAATAAAATAAATATGTTTTTTACTGCGAATCTGTTCTGTTGATAAAACTGAACTTCCGGTTCGATTCATTTCACAGCCACGAATTGACGAAAGATTTCATTTTCTGTTAACTCGATAAGTAAAAAAAAACAAAAACTTACTCGTGCAGAGAGTGATCCGTGCTGAAATAATAATGTTATTATTTAAAAAGCCATTCTTAACATGGGGAAGGGAGGGTGTTTTGTACCTATTCTGTACTTTAATCTTACAATTGAATAAAAACATATCATAAAACTTTAAACGTGGAAAACGATTTTTAAAAAATAGCGCGGATCACTCTCTGCATTAGCACACACACACACACACACACACACACACACACACACACACACACACACACACACACACACACACACACACAAAAATAATAATCCCATATTTTAAAACTTTAAATTCATTTATGTACTTATGTTTCTTAAATTTTATTTATGTTAAGGCTTCACTCATGAAACATTACGTTTTAATTGTTTAGTTTATTTTCACGGCATTGTTTACATAAAAAATTTGTTTTAACTTTTTCTAAACTGTTTCATTTTTACGACATGCCTCAACGTATTATAAACACCCTAACCCCCCCATGTTAAAAAAAACAAAAAAAAAAACGCCCTTCCATAAACCTCGAAAGCCATTCTTAACATGGGGAAGTTAGGGTGTTTATAATATGCTGGGGCGAGTCGTAAAATTAACGAAGTTGCTATCTATTATTTATTGCAAAAATTGCTTGAAATTTATTTATTTGACCAAAAAATTAAATTTGGGTACTCCTTGGGCGTTGAGACCATGGCGACCAGTAGAAAAAAATAATAGTCGCTCCCTTAGTCTCCCACCTCACCCCGCGCGTAACATATTTTATTTACTGACGTTGCCGTAACTAAAAGATTATCTGTCACATTTACAAACATTTATTTATTTATTTTGAAAAAAGTTTTACTTTTTATGAATATTAAAAGAAAAATGGGTACTCATGCAGAGAGTGATCCATGCTGAAATAATAACGTTATTATTTAAAAAGCCATTCTTAACATGGGGGGGAGGGTGTTTTGTACCTATTCTGTACTTTAACCTTGCAATTGATTAAAAAAAAACACGATTTAAAAAAAAGCGCAGATCACTCTCTGCATTAGCACCGAAAAATGTTACTAAACATTTATTAATAATTTCTCACTTTTTACAAACATTTGATTTTAAATTTCTTTTTAAATGACGACTTTTATCGACTTTTTTTTAAATATCCCCCCCCCATGGTGTTTATTCCGAAATCCGTTGTTAACATGGAGAGGTTGGGGGTGTTTATTCTGAAAGCCGTTCTTAACATTTGTGGAGGTGGATCTAATGTAAAAAAAAAAATAAAAAATAAATTTAAAAAAAAAACTTAATCCTTTACTAATAACTTCTCACTTTTACAAATATTTTTTAATTTACATATGCAGATGAACAAATTGTTGAATAGTGCGAAAACAATTTTCACCTCCACAATTTTCTTTTTTAAATGACTTTTATTGATAAATAAATTTACTTCTCCGCAACTTTTATTGATAAATAAATCTACTTCTCTGCCACGGGCACTGAACCCCTCCTTTTTTTTTTTTAATAGTATTTTCGGGTGGGTATGCTGACAACAAATATCAGTTAAATTTTGCAAATAGCCCCCCCTCCAAAAGTGGTGTTTATTCCGGAAGCTGTTCTTAATATGAGGAGGTTGGGGAGGGGGGTGATTATAAGGTGGACCTAATCTAAAAAAAAAACAAGTTGTTTATGCGCACATAAGAAACTATTTTTTTATTAACTTTTTTTTTTAATTTTTAATTTAAAAATTAAATTTCAATGAATAGAATAATAAATCATTTATCATTAATATGTGTTTTTGGTTTTGTGTTGAATGAAACTTTTTTTTTTTCATTACAACAATAATGAACCAATTTAAATCTTCTGGCATGCGTTTAAGGGTTACGAAATTATCAATAAATCGTTTAGTTACTAAGCCAACGTCAGTAAATAAAAAAATGTTACATGCGCATGCATTAGCCTTGACTGGGAGGGGGGGGCTAAGGGAGCGACCATTAAATAATTATGCTGGTCGCCATGGAACTCAACGCCCAAGGAGTACCTAAAGTGGCACTTATGCACTTATGTTACCGTGCTATTTTTTAAAATAGTATTTTCCTGTTAAATTCAAATTTTACAATATGTTTTTCTTTTATTAATTTGTTAAGTGAAAGTACAGATAACCCGGTCGGTTTCTAATGCGAGGAAAATCTAGCCCCCCCCCCCCCAAAAAAAAAGGGGTACTCTGGATAATAACAAAACATTAAAATTGCCTCAGTCTCGAAAGATTTCTTCTCTACTGAACGAGGAAAAAAACGGTGAAGTGTAGTTCACCTTCTGTTTCTCTCCCCCTCTCTCAATATCTCTCTCTATCCATCTCTTCCTTTCCCTCTCTCAATCTCTTTCTCTCTATATCACCCTCTCCATCTCTCTTTGAGCCCCTTTCTCTCTCTAACTCCCTCTATCTCTCTCCTTTCCTCTGTTTCATCCCTCTCTATTTCTAACACTCCACCTCTCTCTCTGTTTATCTATCAATCCCTTTATCTCTCTATCTCCTTCTCTTTCTCTATTTTCCTCTCACTGTCTCTTTTCTATCTATATATCTTCCTCTCTATCTGTCTATCTCTAATCCCTCATCCTATTTTAGTCTCCTAAATTAATTACAGTGAATAAGGCATTGTCAAAACATGGATAAATCCTATTTTAGTCACCTAATTTACTGACTGTGAGAATAGAAGTTATTTGGAAATTACTGCTACCTTGAACAGCACCAGAAGTAACTGGTAAAACCTTTCTAATTAAATTGATTTTGGCAGCCATTTAGCAACAAAATGACATAGCCTTAGCCCTTGCTGCATGAGGAATACCTGCGACCTTGCTGCCAAGTAGAAGAATTATTTATTCTACTTTAAAACATTCAACTTTTTAAAAATCTCATCTTCGACATCTCCAAAACATCCAATATGGGGAAAAATATTGCAAAAATGCAAACTTATTGTTTAGGATGAATGCACAATGGTACGCAAAAAATCACTTGAGGCTCTTGGTCGATCCTTGCAAGATTTGCGTGGCAATGTCAGACCATTTGGGAATGCAGTAATATTGCTTGCAGGAGATTTCAAACAAATGTTACCTGTTATTCTTCAATCAACACCAGCAGATGAAATAAATGCTTGCCTCAAATACTCTACTTTTTTGTTCCATGTGAAGACATTAAACTTAACTCAAAATATGCATGTACAGTTGCAGACTGTTCGATCCGCACAAAAACTTTTGCATCACTTGTGGGAAATTGGGTACGAAAAGTGCCAGCTGATCAGAGTTAAGGGCAAAATTCTTTGACTTTTAACTTCTGTAATTTCTGTAATTTTATTTCATCAAAAGAATAGTTAGTTTAAAAGGTTTTGCAGATATTCAAAATATAAGAATTCCATTTGACTGAGTGAATGAGCTATTCTTGCAGGTCAATACAAAGATGCCCATGAACTTAACGCTATAATTAAATGTAAAATTCCAAGTGAGGTAGTCAAATACAAATCCATCGACACTGTTGTGAAAGCAGATAAAGTGGTTAATTATCCAACAGTTATATTTGCCAGGGATGCCACCGCATGTATTGTAACTGAAATTTGGTGTACTAATTATCATGTTGTGAAATATAAACCAATCCAAGCTTTGCAATGGCACATAGCTTGCAGTAAAAAAAAAAAATAACAAACAATATCATAGAAACAGCAATCTTAACAGGACCTTTCACAGATGAATATATCTTCATTCCATGCATTCCTATGATTCCACCGGATACATCATTACACTTAAGCAAATTGCACTTTCCAATTTTATTGTCATTTGCAATAACCATCAACAAAGCACAGGGAACAATCTTTACAATTGTGGGCCTTACAGTTACACACTGACTGTTTTTTCACATGGACAATTTATGTTACATATTCAAGAGTCACCAAACCGGAAAATCTCTATATCAGCTAAGAAAATGAACAACAAAAACTGTACCCATGCAAAATGGAAATTTAAACCTATAAGAAACATGCTTTTTCTCATTTTGGAACTTTTTCCATTGCGCCAATTTGAGCCACAGCAACGCGTGGCAGGGTACAGCTAGTAATAATATAAATATACAAGAAATAAATGTTACCATAGTCAATAAAAGTTACTTTTATGGTAGAAAAGTTCATTGGTTTGTATTTTTAAGTAGTTTGTAAAAAAAAAAAAAAATTTAATTCACAAACCTGTTTAAAAAAAATCAAAATGGCAGCGACTTTCAAATAGAGAGTCCCGTTTTCAATTTGAAGGGGGGGCACCTGAGCATTATGTGTTAACAATTTAAGAGAGTTCCGTCAATGTAAGGAATATTTATAAACATATTTCAATGTTTTCCGTTATTTTGTGCTTGAGGAATATTCGATTATGGCATGTGTAGTTTATATAAAAATTCATTTAAGTAGTTATCGTCTCAAATTTCGTTTTAATTTCGGTTCGCTGAAATTATTTCAAGTAAAGAGCATTAAAAACTATTTCAAAACAACAACAAAACATGAACTGAACTTTTATTGACTATGGTAACATTTATTCTTGTATATTTATTTTTTCGCTAAACACTCTTACTAAATAATATCGACAAAATATCGAAAAAAAAAAAAGAAACAAAAACAGTTTTTATCTATTTTCAAAAGAGTGCCACGTGCAAGTGGAGAAGAATAAAAACAGTTATGCAAAATTTGTGTCGAGAATTGTCTAAAGTTCCGACTTTTTTTATTGGCTTTCACTTTAATAAGAACGTGAATTTATGAGGTGAATTTATTCGACACAATATCATTCAACTCAAAAACATAAATAAAAGCTAACGTGAATTAAGATTAAAGTTAAGGTGTTATTGTGGACCCTTGCCCCTTTTAAAACCCTTGTTAAACTTTGTGGCATATTTACATTCTATGGAGGTCAGGCGCGAACGAACACCCAATAATTTTATTATACCATATTTCTTCAAACTGAAATATAATTATCAAAGTATACTTACGCAAATAGATATGAAAAGTCTTTGTTAAAGTTTGTGCCATATTTCCACGGAGTACAGGCGCGAACGCAGACCGAACAATATTATTATATCATCCCTATTTAAGTTAAAACATACTTATAAAAATATTCTTATGTACATCTATATCAAAAACCCTTGTAAATGTTTTTTTTTTCATTTTTTATTTCCATACTTTGGGGGCCAGGCGCGAACGCAGACCCCACAATTTTTATGAACCACCGTTCTTCCAGATCAAACATAGCCATTTCCGATCCTCGATACATCTTCTATCATTATATGTAATCAGTTTTTTAAAATAATAAACCATATAGGAGCCTATTCGTGACCAGACACACACACAGACGTTCAGATATATATATATATATATATATATATATATATATATTTGTAATTATTTAAACTCTACAGCTTTATAAAATGTTGCAATTTTTATGAACCTAAATTTATTTTGTTTAGTTTTCGTAACAATTAAAAGTTAATTTAAAAATGAATAAATCTAAAAAATTTAATGAAAACTAGGCCATTAGTTGATTTTTACCAGATTTATTGAACACGGATAAGTTTAAATCTGCGAAATGATTACTTATAGGAATGTTATTTTAAGGCATCGATATGTAAATAAGATTATAATCTCGCATTTTTATTATTTTCGTTCGCTGTAAAATTGAAAAAAAAATATTACAAGTTTATTATAAGCTTCTTCTTGTAAATAGTACTAAAGTTATGACGATAATATTAAATTAGATTACAGTTATATTGTGTTACATATTATGGGGGGGAGTAAGTCACTGTCGCGCGTTGGAGGTTCTTACTAAACAATCAGATCATTGGTAATTACAAAGTCTGGATCATTTACTTTTTCCTTCGATACACATGACGAATAATCTTTATGTTCCACCATTTTAAAGTTAATTTTAATATATATCCATGTCTATAAAAGTCAGAATGTGTGTGTCTGAGGATACGTCTCAACCTATATACTCAACGAATTTTTAATCTACATACTTGAAATTTTATATATAGGGTATTCAGATATGTGGAAAACTTTTCAATTCGTTTTCATCCGGAAAGGGGTAAAAATTAGCAAATTGGTACATGTGGGTCGTCGGATTTTAATCTCTGTCAACTGTTTTACGAATGCGCATGTGTGAATCGTTCAGATGATAAATTACTCGTGTTAAGAATAAGTAGGTTTTAAAACACATATTAAGGTCATGTCAAACTGGCCAAATAGTTATCAAACTTGACTCACTGACTTTAAGTCTTGGTTTCGATCTCAGCTCAAGTATTTTTTTTTTTTTTTACCTACAAGAATGGATCTGTTTAAAAAAATAAACGTAATACTCACATGAACGTGTCTCAGTTTCTATATTAATTAAAATATATTTTTGCGTATTTTACCACCGGGCAACGCCAGGCGGCATGCTAGATTACTATATAACTACATATGATAGATTTCAAAGCAGGTTTCCTAATATTGTTAAACTTTTTACCTTGCATACCTTTCTTTTTCTATGCCTTAAAAAAATGCAATTCCTTTCTTGTGTCCCATTCCCACCTGTTTCTTAAATAATATTGCAGCTGTCTGTTTGGCAAAAATCATTTTCAGGGCACAGATTAGAATTTAGATATGGAGAATGTGCATTTGGATGACGAGGCTACATGTAACGTTGTCCGGAAAACAAAACACATTATGTTTAATTTCATCGTAAACGAAACTAAGACAAAGAATAGGAAATAACTCTAACTCGTTTGTTCTTTGTAACAATAACATTTATTTTCTCATTCTTTCATTACTGCTGTGACATCCCTCACGTGATTGTCTTTTCGAGCATCCTTTGTACTTCTTTAAAGTGTAAAACCCAGTTGCGCACGCGCGACTGTGTAAAGATTGTTTCAGCTACGTGCACATGTCCTTTCTACACCCACGCAAATTCTGTGGGCATAAAAACTAAAACTCTGCCGTTTCACGCGGACGTCTTCCAAAACACCTTACGTTACAAAGATGTTTTTTTTTTTCATCCAATCGGATTATTAAGAAAGCAATTTTGAAAAATATTTTTTCCGACAATTTTCTCGAAGCCGGTTTGAAATCTATAAAAGGGGCATTTTAGGCCAAAACTTGTCAGTCGATCCCAGCGAGCATGCTGTAAACATCAACATCGATTCCGTCCACAGGACGTTAAACTCGTGCGCACACGATATTTAATCTCCACGTGGAAATGGACTTTTTACTCTTTTCTGATTCTTGGCTGAAGAAAGCAATGGATTTTTATGTTGTTTAATTATTCCTTAAAAGGACTGGTTATTTCTAACCGAGAACTTTTTCTACTTCATTACGTAAAGAACATTTGATTACCTCAGTCGCAGGAAGAGATTCTCAATTAAGAAGACACTTTCTGGTCTTCTCTTTTCACTTATTTACGATTTTGAAAAAATAAATTTTGTGTAAAATTTATTCTCTGTCTTGGTCATCTCTGTTTGATTGTTCAACTCCATTTTTCACATTTGTTAAATTTTTATTTTTGCGGGACTAACATTGACACCCATAATCCTGCAACAGATTAAATAAATCGTTCCATTTGGAATTCTGTGCAGATTATTGAGTTCGTCAGAAAATTTTCGAGTTTGTCAAGGTACACGTTGGGCAAAACATTGTGAGAATATGTTTAAGACGAGAACAATAGTCTGGAAAATCCAAATAATACGCATTCTTTTATTTAAATTTTATGATTGTCTTCTCTTTTCCAGAGTAAAAAAAAATTCTTCAAATGAAACCAAATAATTTGTCTATTTTATTTATTTATTTGCGGACTATTATCCTCATCTTTTATAAAAGATGAGGATAATAGTCCGCAAATAAATCAACAAAGTATATGAATTACTAATCTCAAAAGAATTTCAATGATTAAAGAAATAATTTGTCCAAACAATCAAAGTAGTTCGATTAATATATCACGTTTAAATGTTCATCAACTAAATTTGCAAATCTTGTTCAAGTTCATTTCTCTCCCTCAAATTGTGTTGAAAATTTAATAAATCAAAATAGATTATCATTTTTTGGATCCCCGAAGGTGGGAATGACTTCAACTTAAAGATTTTTTTTTTCATATAAAGATTAAACTTTAATATGTTGACATTTTTAGGAACATGATTTTGTTCCATTCTCACCAAAAGCAAAATATAGCAATAAAAAGTTAAAAAAATAAATAAAATTGGTTCTTTAAAAATGTAATAAAAATAACCGATCATATTTTTGGAATGAACTTTAAATTTATCTACATTTTATAAGGGGAGGTCATAGGAATCATTTGGTAAATAACAATCTGAGCTTTGGAATTTGGTTTGCATTATTTTTATTATTCAGACGACAGCTCTCATCCGAAATGTTATTCTCACAACGTTTTAGCTGATGTAAACTCCAAACGAAAATATTTCAGATTTGAATTGAATTTGATTTAGTCGTGAGACACTAACTAAAACATATTTTCAAAATTTCAATTTATTCTTAAGACCTCAGACGCTATAGCCATAAATTTTAGAAATTATCTAGAATGAAAATCATATAATGAATTTTGATCAAAACTAGAACACGGATTCTAGATATAAAATTTATATATATATATATATATATATATATATATATATATATATATGAACAGTACGGGCATATTATTATTGGACGCCCTTCTTTTCGACACAGGACGTTCTGCCACAAGAACTAAGTTGCTCGGAAATCCACACAAATGAATTGTTTATAGTGGTGAAGGCTATGTGTAGAACCATCGACACTTTTTGGTATTACTGTTTACCTCTGTCGGTGCAGATAACTGCCACAGGACAGAGTATATAGTAGGTTTTTACATCAGAGTTGCCTTCACCTAGATGCATGTCTTAATGAAGACTGAGGGTGAATCTCTCCCAATGAATTAATGCGCCTCCAGATACTAACCTGGAAATTTCTACGATTCGGCGCGGTACATACAGCACCTAACCTTCCCAAATGGTCACCCATCTGGTACTGGCCAGGCTCAACGTTGCTTAACTTCGGTCATCTGCCGTGAACCGGTGTGTCAACGTGATTGTGCCATACATAATTATTATATATAGTATATTATTATTATGGTATATATTACTATAATTATAACTATGATCATTATTGATCCTATAAATAAAGTGATATTAAATTATATAATAAGAGGTTGTTTCCAGAAAACAGACCCTCTTATTATTAAGTAAGATTCCCTGAAGAAAATTATATGTATATGTATATATAGAACCTACTGTTTATTATATAAAATTAATTGTACATAATGGCTTGAATTAAAGTTTCAAATGCAAAAGTCAAGTATCATAGTTCAATTATGCTCTGAACAGAAACATTCATGTTTTATCAAAGAACTTACTGTTGATTTAATACGCCGGACCGTTCTGTTTGTGCGGTGATAGAACTTCTCAAATGCACTTGTGATGTTAAGCTGTTGGCCAAAATCAGACTGTTCCTTTAATAATCAGATTTTTCGATTATCGATTTTAGGTACAAATCAGATTTTTCGATTATCGATTTTGGGTACTAATCAGATGCCTTTCGACGCAAAACCTTTCTAAGAGCACCCACAGACAAATAAAGTACGATTGTGTAAAATTTCCAAAAACTCGGTCCAGCCGTTTCGAAGTTGATAAGGAACGAACTCACACGCACACAGATACACTCACGCACACAAGTAGAGATATCTATCTATCCACTCTCTCTGTCTCCTATATATATGTACATATATCTTTTGTTTATAATACTAAAATTTGATGTTTTATATACTTAACTTTGATATATGATGTTATGAGGTGCTTACCATCGACCTTTTAGAACCATCTGAAGTACAAATACAAAATAAAATATTCGAAATCATCTTAGAAATGATCACAAGCTAAATAGTTGTTTGACTTCTTCAAATTGATATAAACAATGTACTAATTTTATTTATCTCATCTTACATTATATATATATATATATATATATAAAATAAAAAGGGACAAACCGTATTATGTGTTCATCAACGTTTCGTCTTTATTTCGAGACTTCCTTGGAAATAAAGACGAAACGTTGATGAACACATAATACGGTTTGTTCCTTTTTATTTTCTCTATTTTTGTAGGAATACTATTTCCATTATTTTCATCATATATATATATATATATATATATATATATATATATATATATATATATATAATTTATAATAGATATAAATATATATAAGAAATATATAATTTAAGAAATATATTTATGTATAATTTATAATATATATATATACATATAAATTATATATATATATATATATATATATATATATATATTATAAATATATATATATATATATAAATGTAAAATTTAATATATGAAACAAACAGTAAATCAAAACTCTTATTGTATATTTTCCTATTTTTTTTTTAAATCCACTGTTAGAAGAAGAAATGACGTATAATAAATGGCGGCATTCTTTTGGGTGTGTTCCAATCATTTAATGGTTGATATGTGAGCCCTGGGATTAGCAGGAACGAAAAACAATATAATCTCTTCGTTAAGGGCATGGAAACATTAGCTTAATGTTTTCTTGAAAATCAAAATACCGCCCTTATCCTCCCTCCTTAATATTTGTTTTTGAATTTGTTTGAAATTTTTGCACCAACTCTCTTCAGAATCTTTTAAAGGGTCTATACTTACATATCATCAATTACAGGCTGAAAGAAGTATGAATCACGTTTTTTCGTTGCAAGGGTAAATGGATTTGGGGAAGGTAAATGGAGAAAAAAGGGAAACTTTATCAAGCACTATAGAGCATGTCAAATGGGATTTAGTTGGTTTTTAATTAATTTTTTTTTATTATTATTTGTGTTTTATTTAAATGTTGATGTCGATTGTGTATGGCAGAAAACATCATCATGCTTCCACTGAAATCAAACTAATATTATATGCATGACTACAAGGAAATGCATTTTTTCTTTGAGATTTTAAGCTTACAAAGTTCTCTATATACACACATACACGTACGATTATATGCACGCGTATGTCTACATATCTATACCTATATGATTACATATACATATTCAAGTGTGAATATTCACATATGTATATATGTATACACATTTTCAGCATGCAGTATAAGCATATATATATATATATATATGGATGCATATATAAATGTGGAAATAGGTCTGTATACATACACATATACATGTAGTCAGTTATGAAAATTGTTTGTACGTATATACATATATATATATGTATATATATATATATATATATATATATATGTATATATGTATCTATATAGCTAAGCATATATATACATATATATATGTATATATATACATATATATAAGCATATATATACATATATATATATATGTATATATGTATCTATATAGCTAAGCATATATATACATATATATGTATATATATACATATATATAAGCATATATATACATATATATATATGTATATATGTATCTATATAGCTAAGCATGCATATAATGCACTCACAAAATATGTGCATACATGTGTATGTAAATATATACACACATGCATGTGTATACATTTACATACATATGCATATATGCATAAGTATATATATATATATATATGCACACACGCATATATATATATGTATGTGTGTGTACTATACGCACTATGTATTTATGCATTTATATATATTTGCACACACGTATGTATGTATTTTTGTTTAAAAAAGTGTATGTGTGTGTTGATTGCAATACATACATAAGGGAAGACTTATTATTCATGTTTGAAACTAAAATCGCAAAATATGTTAAAAGGGGGGGGGAGAATATCTTGGAGAAAGCGAGGACGCAACTGGTCAGTTAATTCATTGTTTTATTTTTTTTTCTTCTCCCACATTTTTTTAAAACGTATTTTACTTTTAATCATGAATAATAAAAGTCTTCCCTTCCTGATTGCAATATTTAAATCTTGTGCCACCCAAAGAAACATGATGTATGTATGTATGTATGTATGTCCGTGTACATTTTTGTGTGCATTATATATAAATATGTAGGGGCATATACAAATATATACATGCACAGCACAAATTATATATTCTTTTAGATATTGTAAATTTCTTGTGAACAACCAAGCACAATATTTACTTATCATAACTGAATAAGTTAGATTAGCATGCAGATATACCTTCAATATTTCATTGATAAATTTCATTTATATACACTCGTACAAATCAGTCCAACAGTAAACTTTATAGGACCAATACCTGTATATACATGAAAAGATATTACGCCATATTGAAAAAATTCAAAGTTAAGGGCATAATAGATTCACTGATTGATATAATAATTAAATGATTGATTTTGCGCTACGAAACAGATACTGTCAAGAATTGTGTAAGTCAACTGAATTAAAGGAATACATGATAAGATGGTCAACATCATGAATTTTGGAATATAACTTTTTGTCATTTATTCTCTTTCTCTCTCCATATATATATACACACACACATACAGAAGGCCGAGTAAAATGAATTCCTCTAAACAAAACAATCTTATATCAGTTTTATGTCTCTTTATGAAGAATAAATTCAGTATATAATGACACTTAACTTTATATCTAGAATTCTTATTCCAATTTCGATCAAATCCATTACATGAATCGATTCTAGAAAATGTTTAAAATTTTAAAAGTCTTAAGAAGAAATTCAAATTCAGAGATTCTTGCTTAATTAATGTCTATCAAATCCAATGCAAATTGGAAATATTTGAATTTTCAAACGTTCTGTGCATATTATGCGTCCTAAAAACCCTTTAAAATACACCACAGAAACTGAAAATTCAGAAATATTTATTAATTGACATTTAATACTTGTTAAAATCTTACCAAAAAAAATGAGCTTTCTGAAATTTCATGAAGAGCATGCAGCTCCTCTTAACCTAAACTAAATACTGCCCACATTATCCACTCTTACATCTGTGTTCCGAAATTCATAATGACCGATTAATTGGTTTATACACAGAAATATATAAAAATATACACATAACTAACTTCTCAGGCCAAGTACTGTTGTTAAATGATACCGCCTGCTGCTTCTTGGCGTAATGCAAAGCTCTTTGTAAATTAACTAATAGAGTACTATAAAGCAGCGATCAATTTTTATATAAAAATATATTGTAGATATAATTTTGGAGCGCTTTTCTTGTAGTCTGGCGGTAAGAGCTACCGACTATAAACAAGATGATTGGAATTTCCAGTCCTGTCTTTGAAGTAGTGCTACAGATAAAGAGAAACAGTACACACACACACATATATATAATTATTTACTATAATAAGTATTAAATATCTACAGACACTAGTGTTTCATCCTTTCGAGAATTATCAGTGCAGGGTGTCCAGATTAACACCAGTCGATAGATTCGAACTCGGCGACAGAAGCCATCCCTGGCTTCATTAGCAATTCGGCTTCCGTTAATCGAGAGAAATGCTGTGGAATTTTAAACATTTATTTTTTTAAATGCTTTTTAGCGTCAGTCAGAGTGATCTAATCATTATATGATGATCTATGCATAAGAGCTAAATTGACCGAATTAATTCAACTGAAAGTGCTCAACGATAAGTAATAAGTTTCTTAAAGGGGCTTACATAATTATTTACTATAGTAATTATTAAATACCTACAAACAATGGGCTTTCATACTTTTAGGAATCATCAGTGCATATATATATATATATATATATATATATATATATATATATATATATATATATGTGCTGTTTCTCTTTATCATGTATGTTTCATGTATCCACATAAAATGTTATAAGAAAATATATTTTGTATCAGTTTTCAGTGTTTACTTCAATAGTGCTCAACATGTGAGTAGAGCTAGGTAGTAAGTTATGAAAATATGGCTTGTGTGTACATGTAGTGCTTAGTTTTAGCTAAATAACCTATACAAATGACAGGAAGTGATAAAGAATTCGTTTTAAATGTTGTATGTAATGAAGCAAATTTAAAGAGAAAAAAATCGTAGGTTTATGCTTTTTTGGGTCTCCATTAGCTTGAATGACAGAAAGTGTATGAAAAAAATCTTGCAATGTGTAAATATGTTTTGTTAATAATTGTGTTTCTGCATTTTCGATCAAGATGTTTACTGACTTATTTAAATTATGGTTTTATATAAGACAAAAAATTAAATAAGGAAATGTTGTAAGATGATATATAAGAATATTTTGTTTGTTTAAACGTATTTGAAATTGGCACCGCATTGTTATTCCGTGTTCGAAAATACAACTCCTACACTGAAGAGCGACTGGTTTTAATGTTAATGTGTCTGTCGAATTGTTGGTTGCCATCTATTCCGTTATTCTGTTGAACTAAAAATGCTCTCGATCCGTCAGACAAGACTGGATAGAGGTTCTAATCTTCAATCCTCAATGTGAGCGACTCAAAATACAATTATGAATTATTTAAAACCTCTGTCTAGTCATGGCTGACAGAACGAGAGCATGCTATTTCCGTTAATTAAATAAAGGGTTCCATTCGAAATTCTATGCCGATTCCAGAATTCGACAGAAAGATTTCTGAGTTCAACAAGACACATCTGAAGAAAGTCGGAGGTTACATCAACCGAAATGTTGTGAAAATGGCATTCAAGTTAAGAACAGTTGTCTGAAGAATCCAAATAATACAAATAACCAATCCCCATCTCAAAAACATCATTTTGTGGATTAATATTATATATATATAGCCGAAATTATTGGTACCCTTTCAATTTTTACGGTTTTGGAGAAAAAACTTTTTTCCATTAATTATTTTTATTAAAGTGTTGATAAATATTTATATCGACCATCTACAGATCTCCTGAAAGACTTTTAGTTTATTATAAAATATTCAAAATAAATATTATTAATGAGAACAAAAAACAGACGAATTCAAATTTATTGGCACCCTTTATCAATAGCCACTTGCAAAACCTTTGTTTTTAATAACAGCTTCCAGAGGTTTTCTATACGACATTACTAAATTCCTACACACATCAACAGGAATCTTTCTTCCTTGGCGATATCTTCTAATTCCTTCAGGTTCCTTGGTTTCCTTCTTTTCGCGTTCGCCTTCACCACAGCCCACAAGTTTTCCATTCGTTAAGCTAACGAATATTTTGTATCCCATTTTTTTATCTGCTTTTAGGACTACACATTGATCCTTATTTAGAATATATAATCAAGCAGAAGTCTGGATTTGACTTGGCCACTTCAGGATGTTTATTTCATTATCCAAAAGCCATTTCTTCACCGATTTCGCCGTATGTTTTGGATTGTTGTCCTGTTGAAAGACCCAGTTGGTACCAAAATTCAGAGCTTCTACAGAAGGTTTCAGATCTTAAGTCAATATTTTAATGTATTCATCTTGTCTCATGATGCCATCCACAGTTACAAGTTTTCCAGTGCCATTGGCCGAAAAGCAACCCCAAAACATACGGTTTCTTTTCACCATACTTCACCGTAGGGACTGTATTCTTTGGGTTAAAGGCTTCTCCTTTCTTCCGCCACACAAACAACACATCTCTGCTGCCAAAAAGTTCAATTTTAGTCTCATCTGACCAAAAAACTGAATCCAAAATTGAATCCTTGTCAATAAACTCCCGTGTAAACTCTAAGCGGGCTTTAACATGTTTCTTGGAGAGGAGTTTTCCTTGGTCGGTACCCCAGAATCCTGTGTGACTTCAGTGCCCTCCTCAATGTCGAAACAGAAATTTCAATACCTTGATCACTCAATTGTTGGGCAACTTTCTTATCAGTAGTTTTCAGGTCCTTTTCTACTTCTCGAATGACTTGTCGTACAGTTCTGGGAGAAAGTTTCTTTTTACGGCCTCGACCTGTCAAGTTTTGAATCGTATTGAAAACACCATACTTCTTGATAATGTTTCTCACTGTTGACACAGGAACTTCAAAACGCTTAGAAATAGATTTGTTTTCATATATGCATCCACTATTTTCTGCCTAACATCGAAACTGTGTTCCTTAATTTTAGCCATCTTTGCAGTCTGGTGTTATTGATAAAGTGAAGGATTAACTAATGCACGTTATTTATAGAAGGCTTTGGAACGTTCTAGAAGATGATGCAATACCCAAATAATAATAAACAAGTATTATTTTGAATAAAATTTCGTGAATTCTATGATAAAAATCATTGGTGCCAATAAATTTGAATTCGTCAGTTTTTTGTTATCATTATTAATATTTATTTTGAATATTTTATAATAAACTAAAAGTCTTTCAGGAGATCTGTGGATGGTCGATACAAATGTTCATCAACACTTCAATAAAAATAATTAGTGAAAAAATGTTTTTTCTCCAAAAAACGCAAAAAATTGAAAGGTTGCGAATAATTTCAGCTTTAACTGTATGTGTATATATATATATATATATATATATATATATATATATATAATCAAACAGAATATATATATATATATATATATATATATATATATAATCAAACAGAATGAGTTTTGTCACATTTTTAAAACATTATTTTGTAAGGTTAATTAGAAAATATTGGGAAACCAAATAATTTTTTGAAGTATTTGATTAAATGATTAAAATCATTTTTTTGTTATAAAACTTTCAGTGTAGACAACTTTTTCAAATATGACTTTTTTTTTAGTCTTGTTTCACTTCCATTTTCTGCTGGTATATATATATATATATATATATATATATATATGCCATACACCCCTTATATTTTCTTGGTAAAATTGTTGATTATTTTAGTATATCTATGATTTTCATAACATCCAAAACTTCATATTTAATAAATAAAATGATGTGTAATTTATTCATTCATTATTAGATGAGTTTTTCCTGAAAAATAAAAATGCATATGAAATAAAAAGTTCATTTTATTTCAATCAATGATAAACATGTTAAAAATGGTCTCTTTGTACAATAACGCACACATGTGGCTGGCCCAGAGATTAGCAGTATTGAAAATAAAGTTTGTCTGTAAAGTTCAATGTCCAGTTACAATTATCTGTAGACTCTATTGACTCTGCTAAGCTGAATATTTTATATCCCTCGTTTTAGGACTACACTTTGATCCTTATCCGAAGTAGTACTGATAATTTTGCTTATCAAGACATAATTCTATTCATGACGTGATATTCGATTTGGGAAACATTTTAAAATCGGTAAAGTCCAAATTTTTGGACATCAAATAATTTTCAATCACTTTTTCATGTTTGGCAATAGGATTATCTCATTTTTTTTAAATTACCAGGCTAGCGCCGAAAGAGTTGGTCGATTTCAAATTTCAACTTATAAATTAAAAACTTTGTGTTTTTGAAAATCTTTATTCATAACAATAACGACCTTTGCTCTTTATAAGTTGATTTCTTCTGTCAACGTGCTTATAAATGCCTTACTTGTAAAATTCTTGAGATTTTGATGTGAAATATGAATCTATGTTCAGTTTCCTCTCATGATGTTAGCTTAAGGCCATTTAAATGGGTTTGTAATTCGTCGAAATAAGTGATGATCCGAGAGGGCTTTCTGTAATTTAAAGAAGGTCGTTTTTCAGGGCAACATAAGTGAAAATATGGCAGTAAAGATACGAATGATGCTTTAATAATCTGAAAGAAAAAGTTATAAATTAAAACATAACCATATCTTTAAGTAATAATAATATATGTAAAATAAATTATAATAGTTTGAGTATTAGTATTCGTTATAATAGTTTGTTATGAACAAAGCTTCTTTCGTAGAACTGCGTGTCTATGGAGCTCTGTTCTGCTAGTCTGCTTTCCTGTTGATTACAATATTGTTGTCGGCAAGTCCAATGTAAACAAGTTCTTATTGGACCGCCCTTTTAAATAATATAATCATACCAAATTTCTCTTACTAACAATTACAAAACGGCAAAAACTTTTGCACCGACCTGATACTTTTTCGCCTTTGTCAGTTGAACGATATAATTTCTTTTTACATGTACAGACGAAGGTACAGGCATATATTATTATGCTGACTTTAATGTTTGTACGAAATTAAAATTTCAATTTAAACCTTTTATCAAGACTAAAACTTTTACTTTTTTACGACAAATTCATTTAAGGTTGAACAGCCATAAAACAATACAAAACTGAAATTGATAAACGAACAGAAGGAATTTTGTTTTATCTGTTCACGTTACATTTTTTTTTTTTTTTATACAGCAACAAAACATCCCAATATAAACTTCGGGGGATGGAAAAGATAACGTAAGAAGAAAAACAATTTAAAAAAAAAAAAGAAAGAAAGAAGAAAAAAAAAATTTCTTTCCGTCATTTCCCTATGAGTCTACATTTTGTGATAGGATTTTTGCTTCATTTAAATTAAATACAAATACTTTAAAAGAATCAATAAAGATTATATTCGCTTGCTTTCGTCTTGGAAATAATCAGTGAATTTCTGACATAAATATGAGATGAATAGTTCCAAGATCGACGTAAATAAATGAAAACGGATTCTTTTTAAGATGCGTTCATTAAATCTGCGGGTTCTGAAATGAAAATGTAACTTTCAAACGTAAACGTAACGGACAAACGAAGATGCTACTTCAAACTAAACTGCGACAGACCGACGCAAATGCTATTTCAAACGTTAGCATAATAGACTAAAGAAAATCGTATTTGAACGTTAGCATAACGGACCAACAAAAAGGCTATTTTGAACGTAAGCGTAACAGACAACTATCAAAAATGTTATTTCAAAGTTATGTATAATGGGCTTCCGAAAATGTTATTTTAAACTTAAGCATTGAACCAACATAAATGCTATTTTAAACCCAAGCATAGTAAACAAACGAAAATGTTGTTTTACTTAAGTGCGGTTGCCTAAATCGAAATGTGGATACAGTGAACAAAGCTGCCTGTGGAATTCTGTTCCGCTAGTCTGTTTTCCAGTTGACTACAATATTGTCGTCTTCAAGTCCAATGTAAACAAGTTCTCATTGGACCGTCCTTTCAAATAATCTAATCATACAAAATTTCCACTATTAACAATTACTACGTTATTGTCCCAATGACTGCCGTACACACATTAATCTTTATCCTCGAGTGGCCTCCACGGCCTTGATATGTGATGACCTCTTTACAAAAAAAAAATACTATTATCTAAGAGTTTCTTTTTTAGAACTGCTAGACTTTGGAATTCCCTCTGTTTCCTGCTATCCTTACTGTACCAACGCATAGAAATTTAAATGTAATGTGAACAGATATCTCGCTGCTCGACTCCCTATTTAGTTAGAGTGTCTCATGGTCGTTAACTCACAGTAGCACTTTACGTTTCATATGCCTCGATACATGTATTTCTGTCAATATGCTATCCCAGTTGGATTTTCTGTTCCTTTCTCCTCTTACTTACTTTTTTTCCGCCATTAATTATTTTCCCTATAGTTTTTATATTTTGCAGACATCGGTTTTAACATCGTTGATTTAAATCTACGTTGTATATTCTATGCATATACCATCACTGTTAGTTTTAGTATAACAGGGTGACCTAAATTAAATGCCACTCACCCATGGAATCGTGATTAAAATTTCAAGGAGGGGGTCCATATCCATTTTGACTATTTTGTACGCATGATATAAATTAGTAATCCTAATACAGTTTGCAGAAAACTTCTTGCGACTTTTTTAAATAAACTGAAATAACCCTTTTCACACTAAGAATCAGTATCCAGGTTCATCATCTATGTCCCCTTTGACAAAAGGTTGAACACTGACTAGCTGTCTCTAGTGATCACCATTGAAAGGATTGAATGTGTTCATTTGCAACTGTTTCTTTCCATGTCTTCTTCGGGGGGGGGGGGGCTTTCTTTTTGCTGTCCAGTCTTAGATCCCTGCAAGTACTGATATACCCTTTGCTTCTTTCAACATGCTCGAACTTTAACAGAGTGGGGATATGGGTATCGCGGCTGTATTCAAATACCGAACCGTGTACGAAGTGACGTCACGACGAGGAAGAAAAAAATATATAAAAAGAAGAACATGTGTACAGACAGAGAGAAGATCACGATCATATTAGAGATGTTGGCGACGTCACAGCCTTAATGAGAAGTCACACATGGCAAGAGAACGAGGAATAAAGTTGTTGTTTTTTTTAAATCCTGAAACAGTGAGTTCAAGTTCTTTCCTATTCGTTGTCTCTTTTGCGACAGAGTCTACAACATGTTGGGTCCCAAGTGTACACATGTTAACACGTGTGTAAACATGTCCTATGTTACAGAACTAGGTGGCTTTCTTTTTCTTTTGTCCAGTCTTAGGTCTCTTTAAGTGCTGATATAGTTTTTGTTATTTCCCACATAGCCAAACCTGTGAACACGATCTGCCCTTATTAGGATATCAAGTGTTAGGATGGTCAATTTTTCAAGTAGAGTATTTGACCTAATGTTCTGGATCTGGTTTGGCTTTTTGTTGAACATCCACCTAACCATTTCTGCATCATTTCTTTGGAGTTGGGCAAGTAAGGCCTGAGTTAGGGCACATCATCACTGCCATACAGCATCACTGCCATACAGCATCACACTTAACATGCAGCTATCATAGATCTTATCTCTGGTATTATTGCCATGTATGGGATGGCACTTTTGATTATCAATAATATAAAGGGACCCCCCCCCCAAATGCCATCCATAGAACCATCGATTAAATCCACAATCCTCTCTGCAATCCAACCATATTTGGTACAAATAAATTTCACTCTATACCTGACTTATCCACCAAGTTTCAGTTCTAAATGCCCAAACAGTCTTTGTTTTATCACTGTTCGATTCTCCATGCTCCAAATGTGCACTTCTGCATTGCAAGAATACCTAGATATTACTGATTTTGTCTGTGACGGCCCTCTTCACAGCCTGAGGATTGTTTTGCTAGGTATTGTCTTCGAGATAACTCTACAGCTAAAAATCTGACAGATTAAAGTCTAGTGAGTGTGAAAATCAATTCAGGATCACACTTCTTACTGATAAGACGATCACCAAAATGCCCCCTCCATATTATCAAATAGCGATAAAAGAAATAATGCTGGACATTTATGACTAAAACTTGGTGGACAAGTCATGCATAATTGAAATTTTTCCCCCCAAAATATTGGTTTATTGCAGAAAATCCTTCTGTAAATAATCGTATTTATTTAAAGAGGGATTGTGAATTTTATTAACCATTTTATGGATTGCATTTTTTATAGGTCACCCTGTATTTCAAACATTTACTTTTTCCTACTGACAAGACGATCACCAAAATGTCCCCTCCATATTATTAAGTAGCGATAAAAGAAATAATGTTGGACATTTATGATTTGAAACACTGTAGCCGAGTTCAACTCTGGGTTCCATTTTTTTTTTGCAGCTGGGTGGGAGGGATAAGGAGAGCAGCTAGACTTAACAAGTCTTTGAGTGTATTTGTTTTGTTTACAGAAAGAAAAAAAAATCATCGTGTCACACGGTGTTTTGTAATCGGATTCATCTTTCCTCCAGCAACAGTACAAAATATGGAAGATATCAATTTAAGCTCCTAGCTTATCAGCATATCATCTTTTCTTCCCTTTTCAAATTTTACTTATTTTATTATGATCTTTTTTTTTTTCCTGTGAGGATATTACCGCTATTTTTCCCCCTTTTTTTGGGGGGGGGGGCAGACATTATTTTATGCTGAATATAATGCAGAATGTTTTATTAATATGAACTACAGTTTTAAACGAAGATTCAGCATAATATCGTAAATACCTACATTTCGATTTCTACTATTTTATATAAAAGGAACTTTGTGTGTGTGTGAGTTCGTTCCCTATGGACTTCAAAACGGCTGGGCCGATTTTTTTTTAATTTCACACAAATGTACTTGATATATCTGGAATGCTTTTGATATCCTAGACCTTATGAACGAAAATTCATAATTGAAACAATTTGATTGAAGAAAGAAAGTTCGATTTGACTAAAGCTAATACGTTTGTACAGCCGTACATCCTAAGTGTATTTGAGAAGTTTTATCACCGCACAAGCAGAAACGCCCATCCTATAAAATCAACTGTAGATTCTTTTGTAAGACAAGGACGCGTACACAATGAATGTTTCTTTTTAGAGCACAACTGAACCATGATATTTGACTTTTGTGCGTTTAACGTTTATTCAAATAATTATGTAAAAATAATTACATATAATTAACAGTTTGTTCTTTGATAAGACAGACGCTCATTCGAAATGAATGTTTCTGTTTATAGCACAATTAGACCGTGATACTTGACTTGTGCATTTTAAACTTTAAATTAAGCCATTATTTAAACTTTGGGAACACTTCATACTGTATGATAAGACTTTACTTCATCCTTATGTTGTCAGGTAGAGGTATGCAGTTTCATGACCCACTTATGTTCTCGTTATTTATATTTTACTAGCGGAGCTACCCGGCATTGCTCGAACAAAAATGTAATATATTTATATTAGAACTTTTATCTCTTTCTTCTCTCCTTCTGCTTCGCACAGCCCATACACTACGCACACACACACACACACACACACACACACACACACACACACACACACACACACACACACACAAAGTTCTTTTTATATAATAGATAGATAGATAGATAGATAGATAGGTTGATAGAAGTGGATAGACATATATTAGTAAGACATTATTAATCTCTGAAGCAAGACCATCAGGTAATGTGGTTCTCATTACATATAGTTCTACACAGGTAAAAAAAAAAGTGGGGGAGGATAGCTTATTACAACATTAAGATATGTATTATTATTCATCGGACTACTGTTCTCATACATATATCATTAAGATACATAATAAAAGCATGAAATATCTCTATCTCTACTCATATATAAAAGACACGTTGTGTGCCTGTGTGAGTTTGTTCCCTGTGGCCTCCGCAACGGCCAGTACATGTTTTTTTTAATTTCACATTAATGTACTTTATATGTTTGGGAGTGTCTTTAGATAGGTTTAGTATTGAAATGCCTCTGATAAGTATCGAAAATCAATAATAACAAGTGAAGCATGCATGGCCCCCGTAAGTGTACAGTGAACGAGGCATAAAAAAAATGACTAAGTTCAGCATTTGCCCCTTCCCCTCCTATTTAGCTTCAAAAGTTCCAAGAGGACGTCAAATCCTGGTGAAAATGAACAAACGGTGCAGTTTTAGGCCTTAACTGCTAAATAGACATACACAGAAAATGTTGGACAAATATGGTAAAATAATCCCAAAAATGGAGTGTTTTATTAGCCCTAACAGAGACCCTGGGGCACATACAAGAGTTATCGCGAAGTATAGACAAACAAAATTATATAGAAATCAGTTAGTTACAACTTTTCAGAAAGTTTTATAAAAATGCAAGGCATCAATTTTTTTAATAAACACAAAAGTGTCAATTTTAGCCATTTTAACCCGAAACCGGAGTTTTCCCATAAAATCCGTTCTGTTACTTTTATTTATTTATGTCAAGTTTAATGTTTGTGCAAAATTTCAAAAAAATTCCAAGTCGTAGTTATTGAAAAAAGTTCGAACAGACGAACAGACGGACAAGGATGAATTTACAGGTCCACCATCCTTTTGTTGTTGGACCAAAAAATCCAATTAAAAAAGTAACAGTCTAATTTTTATCAAAATTAAGTACCCTATACAGTCTAACATCACTAGTGCATTTGAGAAGTGTTATCACCATACAAGCAGAAGAACAGGGCATATAAAATCAACAGTTGGTTCTTTGATAAGACAGAGGTGCATTCGAAATGAATGTTTCTACTTAGAGCGCAACTGAACAATAATACTTGACATTTGCATTTGAAACCTAAAGTGAAGCTATTATATGGCATAATTATATAAAATTATATAAAAATAATTCCATAAAAATTATATAAAAATATTTATACAAAAATTATATAAAATTATTATATAAAAATAATTATATAAAATCAGCAGTATGTATAATGTAGTCGCTCAATAAAATCAGCAGTATGTATAATGTAGTCCCCAATATTTTGTGAACTAAGTCACTGCAAGAAGACATGTGAAATTTTCTCCTGGTGGATTGCAGTGAGTCCCCGACTGAAGTAGGCAATCAATGGATTTGATTGAAAAACGAGCGATTTCACCGATTGTGATGACAATAAAAGTATTGGAAGTGGGGAACATTCGTTCATCCTCATTCAATCTCACACAACATATATATATATATATATATATATATATATATATATATTACACACACAATATTTAAAGTATTCAGTAGAGTTTATAAAGTTTAGTTTTACATTTGTTAATCTTCATTCAATCCCAGGCAACGTTGGATCTCCCTGCTAGTCGATATTTAAGTAAAGCCTAAAATAATAAACACAGAAATATGAGCATATTTCTCCATAATATTTTTTTTGAATATCCTTTTTGTAGATGAAAATTACACGTGCATATTGGTTAAAGAACTGAATTTGAAAATAAACGAACTCGTGTTCTTATTTTTACAACGTTTCGGCTGATGTAACCTCCAATCTTCTTCAGGGGCATCTTTTCAAACTCGGGAATCTTGCTGCTGAACTTAAAAAGCTGGATTGGATGGAATTTTGAACTTAATTTTATATTTTATCCATAAGGGTAGATATATCTTGTTTTCTCCGCCATAATTTAATTGAATATATATATATATATATATATATATATATATATAAATAAATAAATACCGGCATAATTACAAAAAAACACACACAAAACAACTTGCAAGTAAATACACTACAGGGTTCTTCCAAGATAGGACACTAGAATCATAATAAAATCAATCATTGGACAAACAATGACGTTGCTTTTTTTTCTCTCCTAAAGAGTCAAATTCGTCCTCGAACACTGTGTATTTATAATGTTTCAAAAAGTGGCTTTAACGATGCAATTCAATATTCACATACCCATGTTTTATTTTTATTGCAAATGTCACAAAATCTATGTATTTAATCTGAAATAAAAAAGATTTCACTTTAAGCTTTGTGTCAAATATTGAATGCTGATTTCGATTATGCATTGATTTTCGAGTTTTCAAACGTTATAAGCATGGAAAGATTTGTTCCCTGGACTTTTTTTTTTATATACAAACAATTGATCCCTATTCTATGTCTCCTTGCAATGAGCAGAAATAAAGAACAAATATATCTGTTTCAAATGTATTATAGTTAATGGAAACGGTTTCTGAATGGTTAACGACATGGATAAAAACTCTACGTGTTCCAGGTTCGAATCCAGTTCGTTCAACAGAAACACGTTCATGAAACATACATGTAAGATTTAACATTGGATTAACAATGAATTGAAAAGAAGTGGGAATATACAAAGTTTGCAGCCATGGAAGAATATATGCATTAGAAATAGTTTTATGTTATTTTTTGTTATATATTACTAAACTAACGGGTGTACATGGCGTTTTCCGGGTGTTTCGAAAAACAAAGTGACAGTAGGCAGGCAGGCTTGAACCCGCGAATCAAAGGCGGAAAAGAAAGTGAAAGAAAACGTGATATCTTACCGCTACGCTATGAAGCCATAGGAAGTGAAAAGCGATGTCAATCAAAAAGTTGACTTGCTAAGTGAATGAGTTCACACAGGTGCAGAAATGAACGTTGGTTGAAGGCCAGTTCAGCTTTCCGCCGTTTCATTTATTTGTTTTCCCACGATGTCGGGGAAACCAAGCCCCCCCCTCCCCAAAAGGGGAAACTCTTAAATGAATAGCAATTGTTTGATATGAAGGGTTTTCCCAACACTGACCAAAGCTAATTGCTTTCAAGACGCCCTGGCACGAAAGGCCAGGCACTGTACCTTTGCTCTGATTAGGTTCGCTTTATTTATATGAAAAAGACGAACATGCAAAAGGACGGAATAGAAGGAATTTTATAACAATCGATGTAAATAAATGTAGAGACGACGTCCGTTCACAAATCGTAGATATTATAATCTATGGAGTATATAAAAAGTTCTAAAAAAATAATAACCCTCTCCAGACCCCCCCCCCCTGAAAAAAGCCTTTCTTGGACATACAAAAAAGCGCACAGCCGTTTCGCTTTATATATATATATAGATAGATGATGAAGAATCGTTTCCATTAAAAATCTAGTTAGCATTATGCAGCTAAAATTAAGAAAAGCATGACAGAAAACTGTCATTATTATGTGAAAAAAGCTGACACAAAACAAAATGGCCACCGAATTTGAACTGATGTGATGAAACTCGAAATAATTCCTCATTTTATAATAATTAATAATCTATCTACTATTATATAAAAGTCAGTGTGTGTGTGTGTGTGTGTGAGTTCCTTCCTCATAGGTTCCGAAACGGCTGAGCTTATCTTTTGTAAATTTCAGAACAAAGTTAATTTATATGTCCGGCAGTGTTCTTAGATATGTTTGTACAGAAATTCATCTGATGAAAATCGAACAAATCCGATCTTAAAAATAGCTTTTCTCTCATATAGGTAAAAAAGAATAATTTTTACAGGGGAATATTTTACGTTACACTGGCCAAGGGAGATAATAAAATCTCAGCAAATCATGTATTAAAAAAACAGATTTATTATATGGAGATATAGCTCAGTGCTAGACCATTCGACTAAATCCCCTGTTCAAGCCTAAGTGTACCTCACTATTACATTTTAATTTTTTCTTATTAATTAGTTCAATTTACGATAAAAGAAGTGCTATTGAAAATTACCGCAAATCTTTCTTCGTTTGCATATTTTAAAACTAAACCTTAATCAGAAGTGACTTTTCTAGGGCATTCATCGTCAAGCCCAAATATCAGCTGACGTGATATTGTAAACAAACATAGACGGAATTTGAACAACATTATTTTTTATTAAAAATTTTTTTTTTTTTTTTTTTGCGAATTAGTCCACCAGGCAAATCATTTCTCGTAATATATAATAAATAGAAGATTGATTCTATAATACTACATATGCAATCTGCATAAATTAAAATATCATATTTAAGTGTATTGTATGACGGGGCAACGTCGATCTGCCAGCTAGTATTAACATAAATTAATAATATTTAACGAAAACAACAAAATAACACAATTTTAAAGGTTTAAACAGATTTTTTCCCATTCTTCCATGGTCGTGATCTTTATAAATTACAAAAAAAAAAAAAAAAAAAAAAAAAAATGAAAACTAGTAACTTATAATAGCGTTATGATAACGTATTAAAATTTAATTTTCTACCAACCTGTATACTTTTAAAGTGTGAAAACTGATTGTAAGATTTGTTATCGTAAAGCTGATTAAAAAAAAAAAATAATGGCATCAATAACAGCAGAGAATTAGACATACATTTTGTTTCTCGTGTATTGAAAGAGAGAGTTTTAATTTTGTAAATAAAAAATTAACTTGATAACACTTTCGTTAAAAGTATACAGGTCGGTAGAAAAAAATTTAATGCATTTGGTAAATGTTATTTGTTGTATAAATATTTTTTTTATTTTTCGACTATACAGCAAGATTACCTTGATCTTCTTCTAGTTCATACGAATTATGCCATGTTGAAATAAAAAAAAACACTTAAATAACGAATTATGTTCACGCTTCAACGGATAAATTAAAATAAAAATAAACTACTTTAAATAAATTTACATTTTTTTAATCTGATGAAAAATGAATGTTCATTTTTTTTTCTATTAACATCAAATTCTATTTAAAAAAAAAGATTCAACATTATCGGAATAAATTAAGATCTGTTCTAGTTCATACCAATTGTGCCATAGTTGATATGTTGAAGAAATATGTTTTTTTTTTTTCAAAGTAGCTAAAGATCTAACTTGCCATGATTAAAGAAAGGGAAGTGCTAATGAGAGGTCAAATCATTTACAAGGGTCAACGCGGCTGTGTAGATCTTTTGATAATTCAACTGAAACAAAAATCAGGAGGGATTTTCAGTTTGATCTGACATTTGTCAAAAAATCTTCAATTGAATGCAAGGCGCCATTTTGAAATAGCTCAAGTGGAAGATCTTTCATGTTCTGCAAGCTTCAGACAGAAGACAAAAATAACGACACAAAATAACAATAAAAGACACAAAATAAAGAGAGAACAAGAAAGAACAACAACAAAAAGAAAGAAACGGGAATGAAACAAAGTCAGAAAAGTTTGGCTTCTCTCGAAACAAAAGACATGCAGTTTTCATGATTCTCGTGGAGACAACATTTGACCTCGTTGCAATGACACAGTCAACTATACAACTAGGCATGTACTCGACTGTAATGCACATAGGTAGCATATTTACATTTGCAGAATTGGAAGTGACACTTTTGGAGAAAACGCAGCAAAAAAGGTAAAACAATAATGTATAACATATTCTGTTTTGTTGGTTGATTGTGTTCTCTATGTTTTGTTATGACCGTCCTCATATCTCTAGGAGAGGCTCTGTCGGTTAGTCTGTTATTTGGTTACGCGTCAGTTGGAAATAGTATTTTTGTTGCTCTGTCATGCTCAAGTTTGAAATAGAATTTTTGTTGGTCTGTCATTCGGTCATGTGTCAGTTTGAAATAGTATTTTTATTCCTCTGTCATGCTCAAGTTTGAAATAGAATTTTTGTTGGTTTGTCATTTGGTCATATAACAGTTTGAAATAGTATTTTGTTGCTATGTCATGCTCAAGTTTGAAAAAGCATTTTTATTGGTCTGTCATTCGGTGACGTGTCAGTTGAAAATAGTTTTTTTTGTTATTCTGTCGTGCTCAAGTTTGAGACAGAATTTTTGCTGGTCTAATTGTCTGCTCTAATTGCCCCCCCCTCACAATGTACTGAGAGGAAGCTTCACATACCTCCTCGCAGTTACTTAGTCAACAATACATTGTAGAGTGCATTGCACTGTATAGAACCTTCTGTTGATTTTATAAATTTCTTTAAATAATGGCTTGATTTAAAGTTTAAAATGCAAAAGTCAAGTATCATGGTTCAAATGTGCTCTAAATAGAAACATTCCTTTCAAACGCGCCCCTGTCATATCAAAGAGCCCACTGTTGATTTTATGAAATTATTTTTACATAATTACTTGAATTAAAGTTAAACGCACAAAAGTATCATGGTTCAGTTGTTCTCTAAACAGAAACATTCATTGTGTATGCACTCTTGCCTTACAAAAGAATCTACAGTTGATTTTATAGGCTGGACCTTTCTGCTTGTGCGGTGATAACATTTCTCAAATGCACTTGTGATGTTAGGCTGTATAAAAGTATTAACTTTGGTCAAAATCAGGCTTTCTTTCTTCAGACTTTTTCGATTTTAGATACTTATCAGAAGCATTCCAATACAAAACCTACGTATGAACACTCCCACACACATCAAGTACATTCGTAAAAATTACAAAAACTCGGCCCAGCCGTTTTAAAGTCCATAGACATCAAATACACACACAACTTCCTTTTACGTAATAGTAGATATTGTAGATTTGTCAGGCCTCATTTCAAAATTTTAGTACCTTATCTTATAGCTTCTTGTCAGTTTGTTAACCATAAGTCTGAATGTGATTTTTGTTGGTCTGCCATGATCAAATTTGCAATAGCATTTGCTTTAGTATGTTACACGCATATAGTTAGTTATATGTTAATATGTTAGACGCACATATAATTAGTTATATGTGGGGCTGTGATAACAGCATATTCTTTTCATTGTTTTGACTCTTGAGTATATATCCATTAATATCTTGTATGTTTTTATATAGACAGATGTGGTTCTCAGCTAATTAAGTGTATCTACCTGTGCCGGATATATACCCGAGAGTAAAAAGAATGAAAAGAATATTCTGTTGTCACAGCCCTAGTTAATTGTTAGTATGTTAGACGTACATTTGTATTTTTATATGCCAATATGTTAGACAAGTTAGACAAAACAGTGGGCATACACAATAAGCTAATCATAATCGTGTTCAACAGCTGAAGCTGAAAATTTATATATCATTTTATAATTTTCTTTATTTATACAAATATTCTTGGCTATATATGTGCATACATGTTTCAGCAGATTTTTTTCAAAATCCAGCATCATCAGATAACTAGTCTCAATCATTGGAATTATATCTATGAAACCATACCAATACAATCATTATATATAAACTGAAGTAGCGAAATAACAAAACACTGTATACACGGAATTAAATTTACATGGGAATAATAGTACATAAAATAAATCAAATAATAGTAACAACATTAATAATCATATTACTAATAATGATGATTATAATAAATAAATAATAAACTAATATAACACTTAAAATATAAACAAAATCTTAGCAGACATATCTGAGCACACCCAGGTGAAAACAAGTTCATCACACATACACAAAGAAGGATGGCTCATTCACCTTCAAAAATAAACAAAGGAAGAGATGAATTACAAGTTAATTGAACCTTTGTCTGATAAAAGCACGACCATTGGCTCTTGAAAACGGGAATGGAAATAACGATGAATATGATTGGTTAACTATCAAGCTTAATAGCTTGTGTTATAAAAACGTGTGATAACATCAATTCCATGCATTAGCCTGACGAGTGCTGTGGAAAATTTTGTGTAGATTAACTGCCATATATATTTTCATAACTTACTACACACACACACACACACACACACACACACACACACACATTTATATGTTTGTGGGGGATGAGGGGTGTACATGTGCATGTGTTGAGGTAATTGATTAAATTGATACAAGATAAAAATAGAATTTTAAGATCAGTAGTCGGTATTTACACAAAGATGAAAGATATTAAAAACAAGGGTCACTCTCTGATTCAATTCTGATACAGTGAATATAATCAGTAACAAGAATCTGGCTTTTGTAGCAGAGAGTAAACAGCGCTTATCTAATTCTCAAATTTGATCAAGGAATGCTTATTTGAATTCCCAAGAAGAGAAGCATATGATTGGAAAAATTGATTGTGGAAATCTTCAAAGAAGAAAGGAAAAAAATGGCAGTCATAAAAAAAACGAACACAGATAAAAAGACGTAGGCGAGAAAATAAATAACTGATTTTATTTTTTATTTAAAAAATGGGGGAATAGCAATTAAAATGAATAATAGAAAGAAAGAAGCAAAATTTAATAAACTTTCGGAAATAATTAAATATGAATGTATTTTTAAAAGTTAATGCAATTCATATCTTTTCTTTTACCAATTCTGGAAAAGTTTGAAGATTAGGCAAATTTGGACTATTTCTTAAATGATCTAAACTTTTATTAACTCTTGAAACACACGATTCCTTACATAACAAGAAAATTTGAATGCCTACTGGAGAGAATTGGAATACCTACTAAACACTGTCCTCGATTGTCTAAAATCTCATTTTACAGGAGTTTGTCAGGACAACATGGCATGAGGATAATTTGCCCTACAAGTAAGCCCTGCCTAAATATTCAAAATAATATCATATTCGAAGTCCAAATAAAATTAATTCGGTATGGTTACCCTACACTGACTTATACGAGTAATAGTGCACCTACTAACATTGTTACCTCAAGTAACAGCACTAAGCTAGGTATTCTACCAGATTAGAGGAATTATTGACCAATAATCTACAATAAAGATATACTATGATATATTTTACTGGTCAATTGGGGGAAAAATTAATATTCTTTACTAACTCAACCATTGAAATGTAAAGATGGAACACACGGTTATCTATGTGTCCTATATAGAGATCATGTGTTAACCTCAAAAGTGACCCCTTGATTTTTTTGAGAACTTACATCGAAGTAAAATGAAAAACGAAATCGAATTATTTACAAGAATGCATTATTGAATTGGTCGGCAGAACTCGTGCAGGCTACTCCTTATCCCTTTTCTACAACTGGAGTGAACCAAAGGGCAGGACAGGTTGGAATGCTTTTAGTAACAGTATTGAAGCTTTCTACCTTAATTTGTTTTATACTAATGAGTGACTACTTCTCAAGGCCACAAGTCACTCAGAGATAAGTGTTAATGAGATATATCGATTGCCAGTTGAAAAAAATGAAGAATAATATAAAAAGATTAAAAATGACGAATAAAATGAAAAAAGTGATTACTTAGGAGAATAGGCTATGACATGTATTTGTTTACATTAAATTTGAAGAAATCATCATGTTCTGTTAAACGTTCTGTTGTAGTTGCAAGGTTGAACAATAATTAGTAAGAAAATACAATGAAGACGCAAACAACAAGGTAACGCAATAATAAGTGTATTAAAGAAAAAGGTATATTTACAATATGTACAAATGACGGTGTCGAGTCAGAGAGTCTTGGTGGGAGGACATGTACGCTCTTCGGCGTCACTTCTGGTGGCATTTGAGTAAGACACACCAAGGCCAACCTAGGCTTGCCATTTATAGTGTTATGTTATTCGCATATGCAAATAAGTGGTTGCCACCACAACACCCCCCTCCCAAGATTTGAAGTCACACAGATTTCAATATCTTTTTCTTTTTGGGTTTACCATTAATGGTTCATTCACTTTTCTTTTCCTACCTGATCTTCGGGGTTCAGGTGCATTTTGAGGCGGTTCCAAATTAAAAGATTCGTATATGATATCTATGGTGTCCTCCTCTTCAACTGTTGTCGTATCATCATCATCTTGGATATGACGTTTTTTTATCTGATTTAGGTGCCTTTTATGTATATTCTGTGGACCTTTAATCATGTATGTACAATCACCAATGCGTTTATCCACTACTCCACATTCCCAGTAAGATGTGTTATTTCTGTAGCACTTAAAATATACTCGATCTCCCGAGTTATATTTCTTTCTTCTCGTGTGTGTAGTGTTTCCGATAATTGCCTGCCTTGGCAATAGTTTGTCAAACGCTGATTTTACCTTTCTGGCAAACATTAGATCAGCTGGTGATATGTTTGATGGTGTACTAGGATGTGGTATAATCCTATATACTTGCAAGAATTGTTGCAAAGCTTTTTCTGTTGGTGTTCCAATGGATTTCTTTAACGCTCGTTTTAGCGTGTCCACGAACCTTTCCGCGAGGCCGTTCTACCTTGGATGATACGGCGGAGTCGTGATGTGCTTCACTCAGAACGTGTCGCAAAATTCCTTAAACTCTGTGGATGTGAACTGCGTTCCGTTGTCAGTGACCAGTGTGTCTGGTACACCGAATCTTGCAAACAATTCGTGTAGAAACCCTATTGAGTTGTTCGTTGTTGGATTCCTGCAACGCATTACCTCCGGCCATTTTGTGAAACTATCTACTACAATTAAATAATAGTTTTCACCTACTGGACCAGCGAAGTCCATGTGGATTCTCGACCATGGTTGGTCGGTTTTCGGCCAAGGTTTGTGTACTATAGGTGGAGATTTTGCCGCTAACTGGCATCCTTTACATTTATCAATTGTTATCGCTATGTCAGTGTCCATGTTACGCCAGTACACGTAGCTTCTCATTAACGACTTCATTCGATTTATCCCCGGATGTCCTGTGTGGAAATCTTTTAACATCCTATTCTGCAATGTTTTGGGTATTACCACTCTCTCGCTGTACAGTAACACATCGTCACATATGGAGAAAACTTCCTGCACCTTTGTGTCCGTTATAATTTTCTCTTCTATGTCCTTTATATATTCGTCTTTCTCGGCTTCCCTTTTAATGTCCGACAAAGTTACGGGTAGTTCCTTAATGATGTTTGCTACCATATTTTTTACTTCAACATTTGTCCGAATTGCTGCAATGACTGATTCTTCCAGATTGTGTTTCTGTGGTATCAGTCTTGACAGTCCATCCGCATGGCAAATCTTTTTTGATGCTAGATGTTGTAGCTGGAAATCGTAATTAAGTAGTATTGTACCCCAGCGCAGCAATCTATTTGCGGTGTATACCGGCAATCCTTTTTTTTGATCCATAGATCGTGACTAACGGTTTATGGTCGGTTTCAAGTATGAATTGTCTACCATATAAATATCGGTGAAATTTAGTCACGGCAAAAATTATGCTCAACGCTTCTTTTTCGATTTGTGAATATGCCCTTTCGGCTGGTATCAGCGTTCTCGAAGCGTGCGCTATTGGTTTTCTAGACCCATCCGGCATAATATGTTGAATGCATGCTCCTAAGCCGTAGGAGCTAGCGTCACTAGCGACGACTATTTTTAAGTTTGTGTCAAAGTGCGTTAAGAATAATTCGGATGTTAGTGCGCTCTTTACTTTGTCAAAAGCGGTTTGACATTCTTGCGTCCAGTTCCACGGTGTATCCTTTTTAAGCAGATTATTTAAGGGGGCTCGCAAGTTATGCATTCCTTCAATAAAAGATTGGTAATAATTTGCGAGTCCTAAGAAACTCTGCAAGGTTGTTACATTATCGGGTGCTGGCATATTTTTTATTGCCGCAGATCTGTCCGGGTCTGGACGTCGTCCATGTTTGTTTATTATGTGTCCAAGATACTTAATCTCGCTCATACAAAAGTCACATTTACTTTCTTTTACTTTAAAGCCGAATTCTTGTATTTGAGTAAATACTTGTTTCAAATGTTCCTCATGTTCTTCTAGGGATTTGCTCCTGACAACAATGTCGTCCAGGTATGCACATGCGCACTCAATACCACTTAGCATGGTGTCCATCGCTTGCTGAAAGATGGCAGGCGCTACTTTGATGCCAAAAGGCAATCGGTTGTATTTGTATAATCCCTTATGCGTATTGATGCATAGTATTTTTGAGCAATTCTCCTCGACCGGTATTTGCAAATACGCGTCGCTCAAGTCTATCTTGGAGAAGATATTACCCCCATTCAACTTCGTGAATATTTCCTCTGGGCTTGGTAGGGGGTAATGGTGATCTTTTAATAGGGAGTTGACCCCGGTCGAAAAGTCTGCGCACACTCTAACTTCGTCATTCTTTTTCTTTACGTATACGGCGGGGGCTGCCCACTCGTTGTGTTCTATTTTTGATAGAATTCCCGTCTGTTCCAATCTATTTAATTCTTTATCAATCTTTTCCAACCCAGCGAACGGAACATTTCGCTTTTTTCTAAAAAATTGGGCTGGCGTTTTCTTTAAGTTCAAACGAGGCCTTGAATTTATTGCAGCGACCTAAGTTAGTCGTGAATGCCTAAGGAAATAATTCTTTTAAATCGTCTTTTATATTTACTGTTGTTGGAGAAGAACATTCTAATTTTTTACAGAATGTATTGATTGGCTTATCCCATAGTCCGAATTTCTCAATTAAATCTATTCCAAACAGATTTTCACTATTTTTTAGTACGAATATTTTTAATTTCTTCGAAATCCCTTTCAATTTTATCTGGAGGACAACTTCTCCTTCAAATTTTATACCACCACCAGTTACCGTCCGGGCTGCTTTACTAGTTTTCATCATGGCCGGTTTTCCCAACTTTTTCCACGTATTCAGGTTTATTATAGAAACATCGGAGCCGGAGTCGAGTTGTAACTTTATTGATGTTTTAAATATTTCCACTTTTACGTATTTTCGCCGATCTTTGTCTAATTTTGTATTTGATTTTGTTTGCTGTACTCTCTTTCTGGTGTAATCTTTATATCTGCAAAAAATCGCTTTCGTGTCCCCCCTTCTTACAAATGTAGCATTTTTTCTTCTTATAAGGACAATCTGATTCCCAATGCTTTTCTGCACATCTCTTACAGTTATATCTAGGAAGAGGCTTGTTATATTCTGTACTATATTTATGGTTATTATCTTTGGAATATCCCGTTCCACTGCTTTTCTTTGTAAAGTTCTTGGTTGGTGCGTATGGTTCTCTAACTTTTCTTACATATGCCACTCCGGATTCTTCTATATTTTTTAAATCCTTTTTTAGTGTAATGGCCCTTTCACAGTCCTCTGCTAGTTTCTGGAGGGTTAAATCTTGCTCAGATTCCAGCTTAGACAACACTCGTCTGCGTATTTCTGCATTTTTCGTGGAAACTAACCCTTGAGCGAAGATTAGACATTTAAAATCTTCTACCGTTAGTTCTGCAAGCTTAAAATTATCGCAGTTTTTATTGACAACTGATGCGTATGTCAAATAATCTTGGTTGTCCATCTTTCTTAGATTCATGCACAGCCATCTTTTATGAAAAAGAGATATATTTGGATTAAATAATTCTTTTAGTAATTTTACAGCTTCCATGAACTCTAATTCCGCAGTTTTTTTTAGGTAATATGTAATCTACGAATTTGCTGTGTTCTGATGTACCCAATTTTCTGAGTAAGAGGCTCACTTTCTGACTATTTGGCCAATTTTTACAGTCCAGTTGAAAAACATCCTCGTATCTTGTGTAGTATGCTTCAAAATTCTTCTCTTCCTCAGGCACATAATGAAATGTGTCCATGCTATTAAAAATAGTTGTATGGGAGAAATTAACACTATCGACATTTTCTCGATTACTCTTTAGTAGTTCCAGTGTTTTAGCAAAACGTTCATCTTGTCTTTCTTCATATTCCAATTGTAGTTTCTTATGCCTTTCTTCCTGTTCCAATTGCAGTTTTTTCTGCTTTAATTGTGCCATTTTCTGCTCTTCTTCTTGTTCCTGCTGCCATTTCAATAATCTGTCCTCTCTCTTTTCCTCGCGGTCAGCCTGTGCCTGTATTTGTGTTTGCAAAAACTCGTTTTGTGTAGCTTGTCTGCGTTCATCCCGCTCAGCCTGTGCTTGTAAAAATTGCATGAACATTTTTGATAAGTCTTCCATGTTTTTTTTTTTTTTTTTTTTTTTTTAGTGTGTAGTTAAAAAAAAAGATATATTGTACCATATACAATATACACCGGTTTGGGTTACAACAAAAAAGCAAATTGCTGTAAGCTCCTGTTTTCAATAATAATATCGCTGCTTGCAATAATATATTCTTTTTGCGAGTCACGCTGCAAAAAAAAATATAACAGGTTTATCTGGAATCACGAAATGGAATTGACTTTCCGTTTTTAGGCACTTACTAATAAGTAACTCTTTCCACAAAATAAAAGTTTGGGTTTTTTTTTTTTTTTTTTTTTTTTTAATCGAGTCACAATTGAATAATGTATGCAGTACATTTAGTTCTTTGAGTTTTTTTTCTCTAGTATTTTAGTAATTAAAATACCTCTTAAATTGAGATTATCTTTTTTTCCGTGACGTTTTACTGTATTATCCGTTATTCAGTGACAACTTCAAGAAAAAAAAATTCTTTCCTTGAATTTTAGTTTTAGCTGTGGTATTTCCTTTTAGTACCGACGTCAACCAAAACATTAATTAAAAAGTCCTTTAGTTGTTGCTTTGTTTACGGAGAACAGTAATTAGAATCCACTGGTGAACTTTTTTCGTAGGTTACTTCCTTGCTTTTCGTAATACGAGTCTGACCTGTCGTTTTTGCGACAGAACAAAGTTCGCTTTTCGTTTGCAAGTTGGTCCTTTAATAAGACTTGTCGTGTAGCGACAAAACAAAAATTCACTTTTACATTCGTTTGCAAGTCGGATTCCCAGAAAACGGCGTAAACTGTCGCTTTTGCCATGTTAGAGTTTTTTTTTTCACTTGAGTTGAAACTTCTCTTTAGCGTGAAATCCGTTTGCTCGTCAACACTTTGCATTCCTTAAAAAAATGGTCAACCTTTGCGTTGTACTTTTTTTTTTTTTAAATAGTTCTTCGTCAAACTGTTATATTTGACGCTTCATATCTCGTCGCTAACTGTTGTGGTTGCAAGGTTGAACAATAATTAGTAAGAAAATACAATGAAGACGCAAACAACAAGATAACGCGATAATAAGTGTATTAAAGAAAAGGTATATTTACAATATGTACAAATGACGGTGTCGAGTCAGAGAGTCTTGGTGGGAGGACATGTACGCTCTTCGGCGTCACTTCCGGTGGCATTTGAGTAAGATACACCAAGGCCAACCTAGGCTTGCCATTTATAGTGTTATGTTATTCGCATATGCAAATAAGTGGTTGCCACCACAACACGTTCGTTTTACATGCTGGCATGCGTTAGACTGCTTTTATAAATTGACTTCAAAATCTAAATCTTATTGATCCCTCTTTAGCTCATATCTCTCCTTATCACTTTCTCCCAGGTATTCCTTGGTTTTCCACTATGAATTTAACCTGTTATCTCAACTGTTCTACATTTATTAACTCAAGAATTCTCATCCATTCTTTTGACATGGCCATACCATCAAAGTCTCCTTTTCTGCAGACATACCCTTATACTTTCCAGTCATCAGATCTAAGTTCGTCTTTAAAACTCACATTACACATCCATCATATTATTCATATCGTTTCTCTTCCATTCATTAACATGCTTCGTTCACATACCTGATAGACTATTACCGTTGTGGACAATGGTAACACTTTGCTGGTTAGTAATGGCAGAATTTCCCTGAACCTATTCGATCCACTCTTAACTCTAGTACATGCTTCAATGCTATCACCAAAGAAACAAAGCTTCTGAAAAATCTAAATAGCTTTCCCATTCGAATATACATTCTCCATGTCCGAGTTCTTTTCCATCTCCACTTACAAATCATACTAACATCAGATCCTCCATGTGTTCCTATAGTATCATCATTGTAAGAAAACTTTGGAACAATCTCACCATCCAAATGTACTTTCTCTACATCTAAGTTCTCATCCGTCTCCATTGTCTTACACTTTTAGCACATAAATTGGCTATCCTTTCTTAGTCTACCTGTAATTACGCCGCACTTCTTGTTATACCCAATGCTTGTAAGTACTATAAAATAATCGAGTTGCTTCAAACTACCTATCCACATCTAAGCTGCAACAATATAACAAGAAATGAAGACAAATTTGTTAAAGAATCTTAATTAAAGAACGAGTCTTTCCATTAACAATACATTTTAAAACATAAAAAATGTATTACCACAGAAAGCAATAAAATTGTAGTTTTTATCAGAATGGTTTGACTTTATGCTTTCTATGCATCTAAGTTCTCATCAATCTCCATTGCTTTTCTTAAACTGGAATAATTTCGGATTATTTAGATTTTTCACACCTTGGATGTTATTCTCACAATATTTCATCTGGTGTGACTTAAGACCTTCTTCAGGTGCATCTTGACAAAGTCAGGAATCTTTATACCAAACTTGGGAATGTGTAAGGGATTTCGAACCAAACCATTTATTTAATCCATGGAGTAGTTTTTTCTAATTCCGTTAACCAACAATTCATAATTGTATTCTTAGTATCACCCATATTAAAAATTGAACTTTCAACATTCAGAAGACTGCCAGTTTAAACTGATTATTACTTAGCATTTACATCTGTTGTGCCAAAATGCATTCGAAGAAGGTCAAAGGTAACGTCGGTCGACATGTTGTGAGACTAACCTCTATGATAGGAAAAGTAGTCCAAGTGATCCAAATAATAACAATTATTAATGTTCATCTAAAAAATTCCGAAGCATAGTATAGTTTTAACATCCATTTTAAGTTTACTCTTCGTTTGAAATATGTTAAAAGATTTTTTTCATAAAAATGTTGACCTTAGATTTTAAAATATTTAAAAAAAAAAAAAACAAGTGAATAGAATAGTTAACAATAAAAACATTGGAAAAAAAACCCCAAATAACTCTTACTAAACGGTGGAAAATTAAATATTCTATCAGGCTGCATTGTTTTTCATTTTTGAAATTGTTTGTAAATTTTGTTATTTCGAAAAGTGTTATCTTACTTTCCCTTATACGATTTCGTCGATCAAAAATGGCAATCGAATTGTATTTTCTTAGTGACTCTGTATCTTCAGGCTTGAAAAACAAGAAAAAAATTACTATAATCCGACTAAACACCCCTACTTTTAGCTATAGTAGCATGGTAAACTTATTCTTATTTTTTTTTTAAATATATTTTCCGCCTAAGATAATTCATTCCTTAATCAATTAAATTCAGTCACCATTTTGATTGACGAAATCCTGTTATTTGGATTATATAATAATTAGTAAAACAACCGCGTTACGTAAAGTTAGTTTCAAACCAAAAGAAAAGAAATGTAAGTTTTTTTTTTTTCTGCAGCAAATAAAACATCTTCGACAAATAACAGACAAGAATGGGAGACAACCTGCTCGAGAGAGACAGAGCAGATGCCATAAAGGATATGTGAGCACGATAAAACAGATTATCTTTTCAAAGTTTCCTTGTGTTAGCGAATTACCATAATTCCTCAAGTATATACAACCAACGAACGCCTTTTAACGAATTATTAAAGACTGGATAAAGACTGGCTTTGGCAGCGGAATGTCAGGAGGCATTTGAGAAAAATAAAGACCATTCTCACATTTTATCTTTTTTTTTTTTTAACTCATTATCATTCAGAATGCGAGATCGTCATTGCTTCCAACACGAGTTCATATGGCATAAGAGCATAGAATGGACGATGGTTTTGTTGAAACCAATCGCAAATAGAAAAATAAAGGCTGGCCATTATTTTTTGCAGTAGCAAAATTTCACCGTTTCGTGCATAGAAGATTTACATTATAAACCGACTATAAACAGTTATTAACAATTTATGAAATAACAAAAAAAATTATCCCACAGTTTTTTTTTGTTCGTTTTTTTTTTTTTGCGTTGTTTACATTTTCGCCCCAAAATAAAACTAAAAAAAATGTAAGCGTGAATAAAAACAATCTTGAAAAAAATATCTGTGCTTAAAGAAAACGAGATGGAGTAGTGTGGTGGTCAGATGGCAGTGGGGGCGCATCATGAATCGTCTTTTAACCCATATCACTGAAACGCGGGTCTTCTTGCTCATTGAGTTTAGCAGTTGATGGTTAAAAACGGTTCCTTGATCATAGAGAAAAGCAGCCAAGCAGAACATGGCAGCCGGAAGACAACAGCCATGAAATAAGCAACATGAATCAATTACTGCTCTGGTGAGCAGACAGGATTTTGTTATAAAAGATTTTGTTTTCTTGCTCAGCTGGGCAACACTAGTTAATTAGAATTTACAATTTCTGAATAGTAATCTCAATCATTGAATCGGCAAATCTGTTGGACATGTTCTCAAGAAATTTAAATCAATTTTCAGAACGCTGTCTAGGATATACGTACTTGCATAGAAGGCAGAGGTACTGGTATTTATTTTTGAATGCCAAGCCTATTTATGCCTGAACGCCTAAGGTTGGGCCAAGCATCAGAGCCGCAGTTCAATACCCCAGTTATAACCAAGTTCAGAGTTATCACTGCCTGCCTCTGAACGACTCAAGTAGGGCCAAATCTCAAAGTTGCTGCTACTTATTTACTTATTTCTGAAGGACACATCTACGGCAAACTCAAAGATGTAGTGAGCTACCCTGAGCGACACGGGTAAGGCCACAATAAAACTGCTGCTACTTAACTCTGAATGAGATAGAGCCAAAACTGCTACCGATTTTTAAACAATCCATATAACGTCAAAACTCAAAGTTTCTGATACCTATCTCTGAATTACATGGGTAAAGAAGTGTCAGAGTTGCTGCAACCTACTTCTGAACGTTACGACTAAGTCAAACTCAGAATTGTGGCAACCTACCTATGAACACCTCAGGTAAGGACAAACATTGTTATTTATGTCTGAACGCCCAAGGTTGGTAAATCTTCCATGGATTCGCTCGGTAGCATTCTAGATGTCTCCATAATTTTATCATTGAATGACAATGGAACAAATATTTTGGATAGTCATGAACAGGAACGTTCAAAACGGGGGGGGGGTATTCAATCATACTCAAACTATCTCACCCTCTTATAATATTTCTCAGTACTATAACTAATACTTGAATCTTGTTTTTTTGGGGAGGTGGGGTGGGGGTATACAATCACCGAATTGGTCCCTGGTATAACTTAACCTCTGCAAACCGCTGTTTATGGCTGAAACTTTGTGGATAAGTCAGGCTTAGACTGAAGTTTAAATATTGTTGGATTGCAAAAATAGGTGTTAATATTATAAACGATGGTACTTTTTTTTCTTCTTTTTTTTTGTGTGTGGGAGAAGATATTACCTTGTATTATTTTGGAAGTTGAAAGACAAATAGTTTTTGGAGTTTTTTTTTTTTGTTATCAAACTATTTTTTTTTTTTCTGAGATTATGAAATTCAAACAGAATTGAAATATTCCGTTTCTGCGACAAAATTAAGTTCTTATCTACAAGACATAAAAATAAAGGATCACAAAGCGAGCAGTCTCTTGTTTATTAAATTCGTGCTGGCAATACCCAAAAACATATTCTGATCTTTTCAGTTGGTCAACTATTGATGTCAATAATAGATACTATTTTTAATATGGCGATTGCTTCTTTATCCAACACTTTTGTTAATGCGAGACTACATGAATATGTAAATTATTTTTGAAAAAGGAGGAGAAAAAGGAAGATGTAAAAAAAAAAGAAAATGTAAAAATTTTAAAATCTTTAAATAAATTGTTTCTTTAGCTTCCACCATTTTTATTATCATAATTGATTCCCCGAACAAAGTCTCTTCAAAGCAGTCAATTCAAAAGAATATTCTTGGCCTCTTTATGACTTACCAACTCACTTAACATCAGTGCACTTTAAAATGAGACTAAATGCCCAGGGCTGACGACTCCGAATTAAGGGCGGTAGGACAAAATAATAATGATAATAAAATAAAAGAAAAATGAAAAGAAATTTCTATATTCAAAAATTCAAAAACAAAAAAATTCAAGAATCAATTATCACATGAATGATTGCTGGTTGCGTCTGATTAAAGCAAATTTCGCTTTTTAATTGCTTTTTTATGTTTGCAGTTTTGTCTTCGGATTCTTGAAGGAATGAATAAAATGATTTTCATGTAAGAGAAAATTTAAATGGCACCAATGACTTATGGTGGAAGTAATAAGATTGGTATCACAATGACAACTATGTTCAAATAATAGCAATCATATATATATATATATATATATATATATATATATATATGGAGAGAGAGGGAGAGAGAGAAATATAGCATAGTCCTGTTGACACACTAGTTCTCGTTAGATTACTGTAATTAAGCCAGATTGAGCTTGGTCAATACTAAAAGGGGGCCTATTTGGCAAATAGAAGGTGCTGTATGTGCTCTGTGCTTATCTCAGCATTTTTTCAGTGGTTCTGGATTGAGTGTAAAACAAGACTACATTGGTTTAGTCACATTGAAAGAATGGATGAGAGTTCTTGGGTTAGTAGATGAAGAACAGTTGAAGTATCAGGATCGGTTGGCAGGGGAAGACCAAGTAAACCATGAGAGGAATAATTAAAATAAAACTTGAGAGAAAGAGAGAGAAGAGATACATAAACACATGACCAGAGATAGATTAGTTTGAAGTCAATTTCTTAATGTCGTCAAAGATATGCCAGCATATAAAATAGACATTAAATCGACGATAATGATGATGATGATGATGATGATGATGATGATGATGATGATGAGGATGATGAGGAGGAGGAGGAGGAGGAGGAGGAGGAATAATAATCTTCTAGTCGCTGGTTGGTTGTTTTGCATCTTGGGGTATTTCCAGGTGCCCAAATGAAGCCGTTGGGTGCAATGTCCAGTCCTGTGATCTGTCAGCACAGGTGGCTTTCCAAACTCATCTGTGGAGAAATAAACTTTTAAGATATTCTAGTGTTTGAGGTCTTTTGTTTAAGTTTTACTTACACCTGCATATCGAAATCATTTCGTTGAGCTGATTACATACAGCTTGCCTCAATATAAAAGTGTCTCGGTTAATAACTCTGTCAATCTTAATAACTGTACTGTTAAGCGTCATCCCAGAAACTATTAACTATGGTCTCAATATAAATTCTAATCATTCAGAAGTAAATAAGTCTATATTTATAATATTATTCTATACATTTTAGAGTAGATAAAAAAGGATAACATTTCAAAATAATCCAAGGAGATGGCGTGGTCAACAGAAGATTTCTTCCAATTATCAAACATATGGTGAGGAATAAAGACTATATAAAAAGTTGTATCTAACCTCGATAATTTCGTTGCAAGACATAAATAATGGTATTAAATTTATTTTAGTAGTTCAATTAGCTATCGAATTATGACTATTTAAAATTCGTTAGAAATGAGAAAATTTAGATGCACTATAGGGAAATAAGCCAATTTTCACACTGTATAAGTAAAAATTTAGACTTAAGTGAAAAATCCTTACGAATGTCATCTTGAGTACAGTCGGAAGGTTTTCCTTGGCACCAAAGCCAACAAAATATAAGACATTTTCACTGTTGATTGAAGTATGCTTCTGGTATTGTGCAGTTTTAGGAGGTTCACACCTTCCAGTTTATTGCTAATCACTTGTGACGCTCCTATCGAGGAATGCTGACAGGATTGACCAAGCATTGTTTGCAGACCTGACTGCTCTTCCTCTCACGTGTTGGCTTTTCAAATCCCACTTTCCGATCCTTGTGTCACACTATCTCACTATAAGAGGGAAATAAATGACTCAATGTCATTTTGTGATGAATAAAAATTAAGCATAATGGAAGCAATAATAAAATATCATTAGATCAAATTATTAGATGAAAACCAACCTAAATATCATACAAAATCTTATCAGTGAACAAAAGTGCAAAATAACATGGACGTGCTCAAAAATAACATGGAAGTGCTAATTCAACTGTTCATAAAAATTTCATTTCAAAAGCTAACACATGTAATTTTCTTAATATGATTCCTTGGATATAAAGCTAGGCTTTTTTTTAATTTTAAATTTTAAATTCTATACTGAATAAACAATTATTTTCATTTTTTATCATTTCAACTTTTAGTAAACACAAAGTTCTTTTGCTTTTCTTGCTTTTTCCTTTTATTTTTAGTTAGTATCACCCGTAGTGAGGATTTGAACCATCAACAGCCAGAAATCTGTTACTTAGAATTGATTATAATTTAACACTTCTATCTGTTGCACCATGCGTTCAGGCAATATTAAGACAATTATTAATTAATACTTTTACCTAATCATGGCTAACGTAATGAGAACAATCTACACCTATGTTGCTTTTTTTTTTTTTTTTTTTTTTACAAAGGAGTTACCACTTATCAAGGCCCAGAAGCCATTCGAGGATAAGGGTTAATGAGAATACGAAAGTCAATGGGAATATATTGTAGTAATCGTTAGTAGTGGAAATTTGGTAAATTGGATTACTTAAGAGGACAGTTCATCAAGAATTTGTTCATGTTGGACTTGAAGACAACCATATTGTAGTCAGTCAGAAAGCAGGAAAACAGAACAGAGTTCCACAGCCGTGCAGTTCTAAGAAAGAAACTTTGTTTAATAATCTACGTTGAGGCTTAGGCACAGATAAAGAGTGGGGGAAATTATTGATAGTGGTTTCAGCTAGACGAGTGTTTCTCAGGAAACCCAGCCATGGAGGGGACCATAGATTGGAACTCAGATGAGCACCTGCCATGAAAAGACCAATAAAGTAGAGACAGACTCGCAATGTCTCTTCTATGGAAAGAGGTTGCAGGGAAGAGAAAAGGGTATCCCCCCCATTAGGCTACAAAGTCTATTTTTAACTCTGTCAAGACAGGATAAGAAACTTTTAGCAACTCCTGCCCAGATGTGGCAACAGTACTCAATCCTTAGACGTATTTGGCTCTTATACAGGTAGAGAACTGCATCAGCAGTGAGATATCTACTGAAGTGGTAGAGCAATCCCACCACTTTTCCAGCAGCCTTAGCAATGGATTTGATGTACGTGTTCCATTTCAGATCAGGAGTAAAGTTCAGACCCGGGAGCGTGTCAAAGCATGGAGCCTCCCCAAGATAATAGCCATTCATTTCAATTGATGCCAGATAGGGATCAGAGCGTTGATGATGTAAAGACAGAAGCTTAGTTTTAGATGCATTAAAATTAACCAGCCAGCTCTTTCCCCATTGCACCACGTGTTCAAGATCAGAGGAGAGAGAATCAGAGAGAACTTGGTCATTTACGGCCTTTGAAGTGTTGCCATAGATAGTAGTGTCGTCTACGAATGATCTTAGGATGTGATAAAGAGTTTAGTTTGAAATTTCGTATAGATTCTCATACAAATTTCTCAAGTCCAATGATGCACCTTAAGAAGGCCTGATATTATCTTGTCCGAAATATTGTGAGGATAACATTCAAGATGAGAACAGTAGTGAAAATAATCCAAATAATCAATTCTCATCTAAAAAATTCAGAAATGTACTATGGGGTTATTAAATACCTATAAAATAATAGGGAATCAAATATTTTATAGGTAGACTCACTCGGGAAACACACAATAAAGCATATACATAGCTAAACTAAATATCTTTATATATCAAGTTAGGTATGTTTAAATATACATGATTCACTCCTAAACTAATAAAGCTATCATATTATTACGAATTTTAGAACACACTTATCAGGTGTAAGGTGTCCAAATGTGGCCTATATTTAGTTTAGTTTCATTCAAACAGGGCAGTAAGAGAGAGTGAAAAATACAGATTCCTTTAATTTGAAGAAAATGAATTTAAAAGGGACTAGTTTGCACGTGTGCATGACTGTCAATAATATGTATGTACACAGTAAACCTGTAGACTGATGAATTATGGGATTCCAAGCAACACACTAAGTAACATGGGTAGATTTATTTTATGAAATTTCAAGAACATTTATGAATTATTTTCTGTCCTTAATAAATATTCCTGATATTTCAATATCTTTGGGGTATTTTAAAGTGTTTTAGGGGGAATAATATAGGCACAATCTCTCATTTGAAACATTTAAAATATTTCAGATTTGCATCGAATTTTATTTATAAACATTATATATATAAGCAGGGAGACCCGACATTGCCCAGAATGTAAATGTTTCACACTCCCATATTTTATTTGTCATCAAAACCTGTGAAATCGCCCATTTTTCAATCAAATCGGTTGATTGCCTGCTCTAGTTGGTGCACCAAGAGGAAGCTTCACATGGCTCCCCACAATGACTTAGTCCAAAATAAATTGTAGTCTGCATTGCATTGTAGAGAACCTATTGTTCGTTTTATAATTTATATATATATATAACAGTTGGAATTAAAGCATAAAGTGCAAAAGTCAAGTATCATGGTTCAGTTGTGATCTAAACAGAAACATTCGAACATGCTCCTGTCATATCAAAGAACCTACTGTTGATTTTATATGCCTGACCTTACTGTTTGTGCGGTGATAATGGCTTGAATTTAAGTTTAAAATGAAAAAGTCAAGTATCATTGTTTAATCATGCTTTAAATAAAAACAATAATTTCGAATGCATCCCTGTCATATAAAAAAAACTTACTACTGATTTTATATGCCAGGCCATTCTGCTTGTGTGGTAATAAAACTTCTCAAATGTACTTGTGATATTAGATTTCATAAGGTCAAAATCGCCTATTTCTTCTTTAATCGGATTTTTTGAATTATCAATACTTATTTATTATTATTATTATTATTTTTTTTTTTTTACATAGGCATAACCACTTATCAAGACCCAAAGACCACTTAAGGATAAGGGTTAAGAGTGCACAGTAGTCAATTGGACAATATAGTAATCGTTAGTAATGGAAATTCGGTAAATTTGTTAACTTAAGTGGAACGGCTCATCAAGAACTTGTTTACGTTGGACTTGAAGACAACCATATTGTAGTCAGCTGGAAAACAGGAAAACGGAAGACAATTCCACAAACGTGCAGTTCTACGTTTAGGTTTAGGCACAGATAAAGAGTGGGGGGAATTATTGATAGTATTTTCTGCTAAACGAGTGTTTCTTGTGAAAGTTTGGCGAGGGAGGACCATAGATTGAAGCTCAGTCGAACACTTATTGAAGAGATTCTGATACAAAACCTTTCTAAAAACACTGACATAAAGTACATTTGTGCGAAATTTCATAAAAATTGGACCAGTCCTTTCGTAGTCCAAAGAAAACTCTTTCTCTTACACACACAAAGTTTCTTTCATATAATAGTAGAATAGTGGAGACAGACAGACAGACAGACAGACAGACAGACAGATAGATCGATAATATCTATTCAAGGCAATATAGTGAGTAACATCGGCACATCCATTTTTTTTTGGGGGGGGGAGACATTTTATGTTAGCTCCAGATTAAATCCTTAGCCCCCCCCCCAAAAAAAACGTTTAAAATAAGTTTTCTGTTTTAGAGGGTCTCCACTTACTAAGGCCTAAAGACCACTCAAGGATAAACGTTAATATGAGTGTCAGGTGGCCGATAAGATAACACCGTGATGATCAGTTATGGTCATAAATAAGTAAATTTTATCAAATGTCCTTTTCTGATTAAGAGGACAGTTCAACAAGAAGTTGTTTACATTAGAGTACAAAAAATTAGGAAAGCGAAAAAAAGAATTGCTCTACATCAAATTTTCTGTTATATTAAGTAAATAAATTTTAACAGGAGTGGTTTGCATTTATGAGTGTCAATAACGTCGATATTTATAATATAAATATTACCTATCTGTTTAAATGTATGTATGTATGTTTGTAATTCTCGCAAAAACTTTCGACAGAGGCAACGGATTTTCATGAGAACATTATCGTTTTAAAGACCGACTCTTCGGATGATAACTATCGAAAAATTAGCTAAAAACATTGATTGCTTAACCCTCAAGTGGGCATTTTTCTACAGCGGGGGGGGGAGCTTATTGCCGATATTTTCGAAAGTCATCTCCTCTTTTCGATTGACTTGGCTTAATTTAAACATTCGTCACTTCCAGTTTGGCGATGGGCGCAACAGTAAAGACGTCACGTTTTTGTTTTTTTTTTTTGGGGGGGGGTCACGTTTTTTTCCTCCTTCGTGGTACGGGTTCGAGCCTGCCTGCCTACTACCACTTTTTTTTTTTTTTTTCTCAACACACACCTCCAAATACCCGGGAAACGCCGGGCACACAGGCTAATTACTAATGGACTAGGAGTTATGGGATATTCTAAAAAAAACGTGAGCACGTTATTTCTTTTGTTAATCTTATCATTTAGAAAGTGTGCTTACAGAACCATACGTTATCCTCTCCCTCTCACACACGCAGGAAGAGAATATTCAAAATAAAAAAAAAGATTATACACACGGCTTATTCCCGTCTTGAGATGGACATTTTACTAATTTCTTATATATAAAAGTTATGATTTTAATATGAGCAATAGAAGAAAACTGTTTGGCGTTTAAGGAAACTAGCCACCCAGAAAGTTACTGTAAAAATGCTAAACAATAAAAAAAAAGAAAGAATCTTTATTGTGTTAAGAAAAGGTTTATCGAACCATGTTTCATGTACCACTTGCCAACACATGACGATATCAAAAGAAAAAGCGGAACAAAAGGGAAAATTTTGGCACATAAATACTAAAATTATGGAATAGCAATGTAAACGATTATTTCCATAGTAATTGGAGCATTCCGAACAATCCCGAAATCTCCTTTAAAGGAAAACAAGACCAAATTGGAACACAAATTAAGCCCGTAACAATTCAGTCTATTATCTTTCCGAATACACAAGAGAAAAACAAAAACGAAAAAAACAAAAAACAAAAACGAAAAAAACAAAAAGCAAAAACAAAAAAACAAAAAAAAACAGAACATATCCGAAGAAATTTGTAGTCCTGAAATGTCTGCCGTGTTTCACTTTTCAATGATAAAAAAAAAAATTAAAAGGATAAAATAGAACAATTTAATCTAAAAATAAGCGAAAACGAAAATAAAAGTGAAGACTAAAAATAAATTGGTTATCGTCAAATCGCAGAAGAGAAAGCGGCCAGCAAGATCCACTGACGTGAAATCTGCACAGGGATATTGCGGCGATTGGTTGTCGGCCAATCCTAATTGATCTGTGGTAAAGGCCACAGCTATATAAGACTGATGGTTGCCAACGTAAATCAATTTTCTGTTTTGTGTGTGTTGAAGTATGGGAGGCCAACGACGGATAATCATAGAATTGGTAGAGGAGACTTGTAAAAGTTAAGTGGCTGACTATCGTCGAGGGCAAACTGAAGGCTTTTTTTTTAATTAGTTGCTGTACCGAGGTGTAGAGGAGGGTGCCAGGGTAACTCCACTTGCCCTTGATTCTCCCTTTATAATGCTAAGAGATTATCAAGTATTTTTTAAGTCTTTGGTATGACTCGATCAAGGATTGAACCTGGTATTTCAACTTACCAGTTAACACTTAAATGGGTTGATTTTTAGAACATAGGATAATATTAAAAAGAAGGATGACAAAATCTATCCATACAAAAATAATTTTGACTGACTTGTAAAGACAACCAAAACTAAAGTGTTCGCAATGAAAAAGAGTTCAGAGCATCCAAAGAATGTTCCGAGTAAAAAAGTTCTTTAGGATGTAAGAAGGAATTGTGCAGACAACTATTTTGAATGTCGCAGTACCAGTTTATATGTGACAGCGTTGACTTTTGGCTGGAAACGCTGGGAAAATGATTAAGTAGGTTTAACCCCACAGAGTGAATATGGCATTATGGTAAATGTTTTTCAAAGTTTTCAAACCACTATAGTCAAAAAAGACCCTGCACCCTTCCCAACTTCTTAGAAGGCCTTGTGCCTAAATTTGTTTTGTTTTTAATTTTTACCGTTTTGACTTTTATTAAAATTGCAACCTTTTTAAACGAAATATATTATACAGGGTGACCCCAAAAAAGCGGGGCCCAACTCTAATTAGGCCCCGTTTCTTAGTGTTTTCTCCGAACAAAATTTAACACAGTGTATTCTTTGTACCAGCTCCTACTGGGGTCTTGGTGTACTCAGGGTTGTTGATTCTGCCATGTCCTGTAAAATAAGGGTAATCGGTGAATAAATAATGGAGATATCACGTTTTTTTTTTTTTTTTTTTTGGTCACCCTGTATAACTAAGATCAGATCACTTTGGTGATATTTGAAGAATATGCTCCCTAGAGAAAATGTAGTATTGTTGTGACTATAATAATTGTAGTCATAGTTGACAAAGAAAAATCAACAAACCCTTTTTGTGTGCGTCTGGGGGGGGGTTAATCCTGACTACATGGTTAACTACATGGATTGAGAACCTGGATATATCAAGTTCAAATCCAGTTCATTCTACAGAAACATATTCATTTAAACCAAACCATGGAGAGGAGGTAACTAGATATCCCCATTTTCTTACATGTTGATGACATTGTACCTAACTAGTTCAAAATGTACCCTTTACATTTTTGCAAATAATAATTCAAAGTATCTGTTCTGATACTACACTTCATCTACATATATTGTATAACTCTTCCTTATGGGAAGCAAGTAAATAAAGACAATTTGGGGCTGGTGTTTAATCTTGTACTAAATTTAAGCCTTTTTGTTCTCGATCAGTAAAAAGAAATCCTTTTAGACTGAGGCAAAATTCAGTTTTGTTAAGAGCAGGACTCCCCCCTCCCCTCGCCGAATTAAAAATGTCACTTTTTTTAAATTTAAATTGTACTGTTTAGTTGATAAAATGAGATTACTTGATTTTGGAACAATTCATTTTAAAATGGGTTTGGTCGGTTGCTTTGTTTTATGGCATTTCAACTCTTTTTCGAGTTATTTAATGCCAAATCTGGTCATTTTTGTAAAAGTTTTATAATTCAAGTTCTTTATACCTTCAAATATTTATTTATGGTGTTTGGTTTGGTTGTTTCGTAAAAGAAAATTGTTGTTTCTGTTTTTGACTTTGCAAAACATGATTGAGTTTTGCAAAGAGAATAAAAAACAATAACATCTATGGTTGGTGAATTTTTTTGTCAGGATTGGTTGGTTGTTTTTGTTTTACGGCATATCAACCCTTTTCGGGTTATTTAATGCCGAATCCAAAGATTTTGAAGAAAATTTTTTAATAGAATATATTTGTTGTTTTCAAATCAGTTTCTATTTAACCCATAGTTGGGACCCTAACAGGTACTACCACTCCGGGTCAGAGTGGACCTGGGAGCAATGGTAATTAAAGGGTGGCTCCACACTCCCCAAAGCCCACAAGCTGGGGCCTCACCACTGGGTATAGTTTAAGGTCATATCCAGGACCCCCATTGAGGGACTTTTACCCTCTGCAGGGGGGCAGTCGGCGTATTCTAATGCCCCACCGACAGGGCCGTTTTGTTAGGAAGCTGGTATCTACAGACAGCCTAATCTGACAGCACCAGTTGGGAAATCGATAAAATCGGAATTGTTTACCTTAGCGGCATCATGTTAATCAGCAAATACAATCTTTTGTGGATTGGAGCTTATTTAAAAAAAAAAAAACATGGGTGTAGGGTGATAACGTAACAGAACATGGAGCTGCGTGCGAAATGACATCACGGTAAGAAAAAAAGACTATAAAAAGGAGAGAGAGAGCACGTTAGAGAGGACGATCATGTTAGAGATGTGGATGCCAACGCAGCTATAACAAGAAGACACGTGAGAATGAGGAAATAAATGTTGTGTTTACAAAAAAAAAGGAATTTAGCTATGACTTGTCCTATGTTCCTTGCAATGTAGGCTGCATACAACCTGTGGGCCTCGTGTGTAATTGTCTACAACGTTACAAACGTACGTATGAACATAAAGTTGCCTGAGTGTATCATTATATATAGATGATCAATCTCTCTTTACATCCTAATAAAAGATCATTCTAGCTGTTTTTTCCCTCCTCATTTCTACATTATTTCCTCTACTTAATTGCTCGGATTATGCTGAATATCAGATTGACTATAGAAAACACTGGGGCTATTTTTGCTGCCAGCGAAAGATAAGGATTATAAGCAAAGCAAGAGACTTACCTACAAATTTGGTTAGAGAGGAAATCAACGTAAAGAACAAAATTGAAAAAAAAATCAGCTTTAAATTTTCGAAATTATTTGCATTGCTTTTACCGGTTTTGAAATGGCATTTTATTAATTCCTTCTATAAAAAAAAAAAACTATGATTTTAATATGAGCAATATACGAAATCTGTTTGGCGTTTAAGGAAAGTAGCCACCTAGTGAGCGAGGTTTGATGTCTGTTATGGCATTACATTTAATCTTTTCTGTCCTCAATCAGAAAAAGACAGGTCCTTTCTTCATCACCATCATCATTACTTTAACTTTGCCAGTTATAAAAATATATGACAATTAAGCTACACAGAATCTTTCACATTTTATCTTCGTAGGGATCGGCAAGCAGTTTGATGATTACCTTATGGAGAGGAAACGTGAAATATTATGAGGGGCGTGCAATAAGTAATGCCCCTGACACACTTCCAGTTGTCTGATCCAGCTGAAATTTTGCATGTGCAATGATTTATATCTCTATGGGTTATATGGCAAATTACAGCTCTGAACTAATTGTGGTTTCTGTTTTACAGGTGTTTGAACTGAGTCGGATGTGAAATGGAGCCTATTGAATGTCGAGCAGTGATCCAGTTTTTGTATTTGAAAGGATGCACAACACAGGAGACTTTGGATGAAATGAAAAAACTTATGGTGATAATGTCCCATCATATGACTTTGTAAAACGCTGGCATCGTGAATTCAAACATTGTCGGAGGTCTGTGGAAACAGCTCCCAGACCTGGTCGCCCCCCACCCTTCTGCCATTGATGAGGCTGCCATTTTGGAAGATCGGCGCATTACTATTCGCCAAATAGCGCAAGATGTCAAGATTAGTACAGGGTCCGTGGAAACTATCATTCATGACCATTTGCATATGCATAAGGTGTCTGCCAAATGGATTCCAAGGTTGCTCACACCATTCCAGAAGCGAGAATGCATTGAGTGCTCGAGGATGAATTTGGAGACGTGCCAAGAAGATGAGTCAAAGTTTTTCAAAAGACTGATTACACAGGATGAAACCTGGGTCCATCACTATGATTACGAGACCAAAGCCCAGTCAATGCAGTGGAAGCACTTGGACTCACCACCTCCAAAGAAGGCAAGGGTGCAGCCCTCTGCTGGCAAGGTCATGCTCACAGTCTTCTGGAACCAGGACGGAGTAGTAATGACAGATTTCTTGGCAAAGGGTACCACAATTACAGGAGCCTATTATGCTTCACTTTTGAGAAAATTAAAGGAAGCTATCAAAATCAAGAGGCAGGGCAAGATCAGTAAAGGTACCCTCCTCCTGCAGGACAACGCTCTGGTGCACAACTCGAATGTGTCCAGATCAGAAGCACGGGCGTGTGGTTATGAAATTCTTCCCCATCCTCCCTACTCTCCTGGCCTTGCACCCTCTGACTTTCACATCTTCCCAGCCATGTTTTTGAAAGGAAAGCGTTTCCCAGATGATGCAGCCTTGATTTCTGAAGTCACATCGTGGTTGGAGGACCAACCTGGGGTGTTCTACAAAAACGGTCTCCAGAGCTGCATTAAACGATGGGAGAAATGCATAACTCTGGATGGTTCCTATGTAGAGAAAGACTAATAACTGTTCCAAGTTTCGTTGCTCTACTCCTATGGGAAGTGAGTCAGGGGCATTACTTATTGCACGCCTTTCATATGCATAACTTAATTGCAATATATTCTCATGACTTACTACCTTGCTCTACTCATCTATTATACAAGGTGCCTTCAATAAGTTTCCAGACTTTTTTGTGCAAGTGTTTAAAATTGTTTTAGACTCTTGAAAATTCAGTCTGTTATTGCTATACATCTTATGAGGTGACTGACCAATTTTTCTGATTTCAGGTTATAATGAACAACTACAGCAGGAATTGGAATACACTCTACTAAAGCCTGATTGTCACAGCCGTTGAATTTCAAAAATGCAATCTGGACGTGAGGACACTTTAGAAGAATGATATGCAATTAAATTTGGTTTCAAACTTGGAAAAAAATGGCACAGAAACGTATGGAATGCTTCAGATGGCTTTTGGGCAATTTTGCATGAATCGAGCATCAGTTTTTGAGTGGCAGAAGAGATTTTAAGAAAGCAGGGAATTAGTAAGGTATGATGAGAGGTGTGGGAGGAGTGAGGAAGTCAGAACACCAGAGTTAATTGGCCAATTGAGAATTTTATAGATAAGAACTGTCATGTGTCTATCGAGACAATAAGTGCACAGTTTGATTTCAGTGTGGGAACTGTACACATAGTTATTCATGAGGAACTGAAGATGTGGAAGGCTTGTGTAGAGTTTGTCACAAGGATGCAGTCTACAACTCCATTCTTATCACAGACTATTTTACCAAGATGGGCATCAAGACAGTTCCTCACCCTCCCTATAATCCAGACTTTGCTCCATGTGACTTTTGATTATTCCTTAAGCTCAAGGAAAATCTTAGAGGCTGTCTTATGAGACAATTGAGAAGATGAAAGAGGCTGTAATGAGGGTCATTGACACGCTCACACAAGAGGACCTCCATGGGGCCTTCCAGAAGTTGTTGAAACGGCACAACAAGTGGATTGCAGCCGGAGGAGATTACTTCGAATGGGGCTGGAGTTTCATATGCATACTATCAATAAAAGTGCCTATATAAAAAATGTTTGGAAACTTATTGAATGCACCTCGTATGTATGCCATCACCTAGAGATGATGTCTTGATAAATATACTGGTCCCCATCACCTCACTAAGTTAGCATTATGAAAATCTTATTAAATCCGTCATGTTAAAATCTTGCCTCAATAATGTAAATAACTTTCAATTATGCAAATAACTTTGAAGAAGCCTGAAGTTAATTTCTGAAAGTCGTCCAACATATGCCAGCGTAAATAAAAAGAAATATATAAAAATATATAACAGAACGTATAAATTTCCAGGTTGGTATCTGGGGGGAACGTTTAATCCGCTGGGAAAGACGCACCCTCAGTTTTCTTTAAGACATGCATGAATTCAATAACGCATCTCTGCTTCTGGTGCACCTCATGGTAGGGTTTGCTTTCTTAGAGCCTCACACTATCAATATCTGCAACAGAGAGATGAAACTTTCAGGTCATATATGTATAATTTTAGTCATTATAGCAATACAGTTTGCTGATCTCGCTGATCGATTCAGGCGTAATAAAAATATAGGAGGCGTTACTTTTTGAACGCCTCTCGTGTGCATTATATATATATATATATATATATATATATATATATATATGATGAAATATATTTATGGTTGCTACAATCTAATTACTTTTATTAAGCATGAGATACTGCCAGTAAATAGAATATTTGGCAAAATTGGCAGGTGTGTATTCTTTTACAAGTCTACAAATGAGAAGTGGCAAGATAAGTCATTTTTGAATCATCTCGTTATGGAAATAAGACAGCACCAGTGTTGACTTTGCTATCAAGATACTTGGGTTTTACTGTCAAATTATTTCCTGCTGATTTATAGCTTAGGAGCAGGAGGAAACTGAGGAGGGTGTATCGGTAGGTAGATACAAGAGGAACAACTTATTAGAAATAGCAAAGCAATTTTTCATCCCCCTCCCCACGAATATCAGCAAATGTACATGGAATGCATAGAGTTCATGAAACAATGTTCCCACTTTATAAAATTCAATTTCAACAGAGTACACAGGTTTCTAACATTTTACACATAATTTATTCTCTCTTCTGTGTTATGTTGCCTGTTTTTCATGCCAGCGTCATTCCAAAGATAAGCCTTCTTAGATTTTAACTCACAAACTAAAATGTTGAAGAATTACGAAGACGGGAATAGTACCATTAAAACAAGCGACCTTTTGTACTATGGAATTTATTTTTCTACATAATCACCACTATTTTCAATGCACTTTTGCCAGCCTTTTTTGATGCCTCTATAAAAGTTTGGTACACACTCTGTAATCGACGATCTAATCTCCCAGCTGTGCTGCCATCAATTGCATCGATTTTATATATATAACATATTCAACAAACGCCGATGAATGTTGATCGATTCATTTTTTTGTATGGAGGAATTCAATGACGCATCTTTGCTTCTAATGTATGTCCACGACAAGGGTTGCTTTCTTAGAGTTTCACACCGTCAATATCTGCAACAATATATATATATATATATATATATATATATATATATATATATATGGCCCGATAGTAAAGGCTTAGCAAATGGAGTCAAAAGTGGCTCCATGGCTGGGTACAAATCTCCCAGCCGGCAGGAATTGTCACCCCTACACTGATGACTGTCTAAGAATGAAATACTAATGTCTGTAAGTATAAAAGAATAATTATTATTCAATTATAATATATTTGTGTGCGCGCGTGTGTGTGTGTCTAACAGAAGATCATTGGTTCCATCAGATTCAAATCCAAACAAAGAGGATAAATATCTGGTCACTATGTCCGACTCTCTTCAGCCTCTGCCTAGAAACATACAGCGTGCAAGACGACATTACTGGGGGGAAAGATATAAACAGAGGTTTAAGACAGTCCAACATAGGTCATCAGTAGGCTATGACAACAGAATATTCTTATTGTTTTGACTATTGCGTATATATCCGACACAGTTGAACACAATCAACCGAGAATCACATCACTCTACATAAAAGCATATGATATCAACAGATACAAACCCGAGAGTCAAAACAATGAAAAGAATATGCTGTTGTCCTAGCCCTAGTCATCAGATATTTTAGTTCTAGTTTTTCTATTTCAAGTATTGATTTACTTTAGTTTTTTTATTTATTTTATTATGTATTATTACCAGAAAAAGTTTATTCTGTATATGTAATTGTTCGTTATTTCAATTTTACAGTGTGATAGGTTTTGGATGTCTTGAAAGTTTAGAATGTCAAATTTCTCATTTAGACATAATCTACAGTGGGCATCTAAATTTCGACATGCATTGGTCTACTGTACTATTTTGCACATATTTTTGGCAAATATTGTGACTTGATAAACAATGACTTTTTTATGAAGTTTATAACAGATAAAGTTCACGAGTTCTACAGTTCCAATTTTTCTCTTTAATATTAACTTTCTTATTTCTATTAATATTTGACTGATTCATATTTGTGTTTGGTTTATTACTATTTCTATATGTTTGTTATTCTTAGTGTTACCCATCATACTGTTTTTTTTTCTTCTGCTCTCATTATCATTTCTACATTTTAGCAGCAACTCTAAGACAGTTTTAGACTATTTTATGCAAGAGATTAATTAGGGGAAGTGTTTTTTGATGAGAAATTTCTTACCAAATTTAGGTTTTAGCATCTGATTATAGGCCGGTATATAATATTTACGAATGGTAAAATTTGGTAGAGACAGAAATTTATGCCTCCAGTCTTGGCGAAGAAAATTTTAAAAAGTAAAGTTTGGTGTTGATATGTAGAGTGTGGTTGGTGTTATTTGAATAAAAGTAAGGCTTTTTTCACTTATTATCAAGGCCAAAGGTCACTCGAGGAGACGGATTAATGAGTGCATTATTATCGCAAAAAGCAGCATAGTGATCGTTAGTGATGGAAATTAGGTAGAATATAATTATGTAAGGGAACGGCTCGACAACAACTTGTTTACATTAAACTTGAAGACAGCCATGTTGTAGTCAGCAGATCAGTGAAACAGAGTTCAACAAGAAGGCAGTTCTAAGAAATGAACTTTGTTCATGGAATCTGTGTTTAGATTTAGGCTTAGATAGAGAGTGCAGGAAATATAGGTGAGTGCTTTCTGTGAATGTTATGCAGGAGGGATCATAGATCGAAGCTTAGGTGAGCACCTGTCATGAAAGAAACAATAGAGTAGAGCCAGGCTTGCAACGTTTTTTCTGTGGGAAAGAGGTTGTAGGGAGGAAAAAAGGATATATATAATGTTTAGGAGACGATTTTGAACTCTATTAACGCAGGATAGATATCTGAGTAGAACCTCCACAGATGTGGCAACTGTACTCAATTTTAGTACACATTTGGCTCTTGTACAAGTAGAGCAGTGCATCGGAAGTGAGATACCTTCTAGAGTGGAGAATGATACAATTTTTTCCAGCAACAGATTTGATATAAGTATTCCATTTCAAGTCAGAATTGAAAATCAGACCTCAAAGCTTTCCAAAGCAGGGAATTTCTTCAAGAAGAGAGCCATTCATATTAATTAGGGCTAAATGTATGCCAGAACGTTTGCAATGAAAAGATAGAAACTTGGTCTTTGATGCATTAAAATTAACCAATCAGTTTTTGCCCTATTGCATCACTTGGTCAAGATCGGAGAAGAGAGACTCAGAGAGACCTTGGACATTACTAGCCTTTGAAGTGTTGCCATAGATGGTAGTGTCGGTCTGCGTATATGTTGACTAATGAACTCAGAATGTGATTGGGGAGATTATCGATGAAATAAGGAAGAGATTGGCCTAAAAGTAACCCTTGAAGCATACTAGTGTTGATACTTTGAGCATAAAACTTCTGCCCATCAACAATTACTTTTATAAACCTATTAGAGAGAAAAGATTTAATGGTTGAGCAGACATTCCATAGCTGTAACTGTTGTGAATTAGAACCTCTATGCCAAACTCTATCAAATGTTTTGGATATGTCAAATGCTTAGAGAGAAAACTGCTAGCGATTGTTTCACTGATTCCATGTGAGATTACAGTCAATACATCAGCTGTAGATCAAGCAGGACAGAAACCATATTGCTTGTCTCTATATAGCTTGTTTTTGCTGAGATGGGGGACAATTTCTCTATTTAAGAGTTTCAAGCAACTTATGCATGACACACTAAAGGCTAATTGATCTGTATTTAGATGCTGAAGACCAATCTCCAGTATTTTTTAAATATTGGATAGACTACTGAGATTTTCCAAGGTGTTGGGAAACATTTCTCCTTTAGGCAACAATTGAACAGATAAGGATGGGTGCTATTTCTGACTGTAGCTTTTTGACTACTATGATTGAAATATTGTTAGGACCAGTTTCCTTGCCGGTCTCAAGATTCTTGAGTGTAACAATATTTTGGGCAAATATGTGGATGTTTCTCAGATTATTTTGGTCTTGGGAGGAAATTCTGAAGGAATTTTGGTCTTGATTGCATAGGGTTCAGTTTGTTGTAAAGTTCTTGGCAAAGAGTTTGGCTTTGTCAGACACTAACAAAATCACCTCAGACCTGTTGAATATGATCAGAATAGAGGACCTTGTTTGTTATTCACCAAAACTAGTGAAAACCAAGGCTTTTTTGTTTTTGGATTTGATGAACTGAACATATGACTCTCTTACGTTTTCTATAATCTTTTGCAATGATTGTCTAAAGTTGATTTTAGTTTCAAAACGTTTATTACGTTTAAAATAATTGAAGTAGTGGTTTCCATGTGCAACGGCAGCAGCACATTCGGGGGCGCACCATGTATGGCTGTTTGGTTTCTGTTGGAATTTTTGGGAGTTCGTAGCTGCTTAAGCTGACGGTTAACCAGTCAGTTAAGTCAGATGTAATAGTAGACACAGTCTTTTTAAATATGGAGCATAGTGATAGTTCCCAATATGAACGTATGAACGTTCAGAATCTGCCCCAGTCGGCCATCGAGTATTGATGCACTGTTTGATGGAGAGGAATATTTGGGGTTTTGTTATGCTTTGTTCTTATATTTACAAAGACAGAAGAGACATAATGCGGATGAGAACAGTTCTGAGTACGTTGTTAAAAAAGAATTTAACAGACTTGCAAATTGTCAACATCAAATATCTGACTACGTTCATTAACAATCTGTATCATAAGCAAGGTAGAAATCATGACAAAATCTCCCTACATCATCTGTTTTGTTTGAGTAGACAAGCCATTTGCCATTGTGAACATTGAATTCTCCAAAGACGTGAATGTTACCTAAAGAATAAAGAATACATCAAAAATGTTTCCTAAAGGCAGGATATGATCAATTTTTTTTAGCGATACTCTCAAAGATAACTACTGCGTCATTATGGAGTTGTAGAGGGCGAATATAAATGGTGTGCTATGGGTATGGCTATCTAAAGCACATGTAGGGATGATTGAAGTCTTCTTTTGGAGATGCTTCTGCTGCAGGGAAAGCTATCCCTAATGTAGGTGTATATTCTATGCCCATGGCGATCTTGAGGGTCAGATTTGATGAATAGCCTTTAATGGAGAAATTGACTTGAACCAATCTTAGACAACATTATTTTCATATATAATTACTGAAAGAAATTTGAAAATCTTATAATTTTATGAATAAAATTTATTTTAAAAGTTGGGATTTCTGATACACACATACAAACACATACACATATATTTATAGACTTTTTCTCTAAACATTTTACTGTTTTGAGTTTCAAGTTTTGGCCTAAGTCATCTGCCGTTTCTAATAATATCTAAAAGCATATTACCATGGACATTTTATCTGGATGTTGAGTGGCAAATGGCTCCGAGACAGAAGATTTGGAATTTGTACAAGTATGCTTTAAATCTTTCTTTTGAAATGTGTAATATGTTTTGGGCTCCAAAATTGACCTTTAATTAAAGTATAACTCTGATTAAAAGATTATATATATACTAGTAGGGAGACCCGACGTTGGCCAGGATCAAATGAGGATTAACAAATGTTTCACTCTCCCATATTTTATTGTCATCGAAATCAGTGAATCGCCTATTTCTTAATTAAATTGATTTATTTCCTGCTCTAGTTTGGGACACACCACAGTGCACCGGGAGGAAGTTTCATAAGCCTCTCTGCAATGACGTCTAGTCTACATTGCACTGTAAGGAATCTTCTCTTGATTTTATAAAAAATTTTTTTATATATAATGGCTTGAATTAAAGTTTAAAATTCCAAAGTCAAGTATCATTGTGAAATTGTGCTTTAAACAGAAACATTAATTTCAAATGCGCCTTGTAATATCAAAGAACCTACTGTTGATGTTATATACTGGGCCTTTCTATGTGTGTGGTGATAATGGCTTGAATAAAAGTTTAAAATGAAAAAGTCAAGTATCATGCTTTAATTGTGCTCCAAACAGAAACATTCATTTCGAATGTGCCCCTGTCATATGACAGAACCTACTGCTGATTTTATATGCGGGCTTTTCTATTTGTGCGGTAATAAAACTTCTGATATGCACCTGTGATGTTAAGCTGTGTGTATATAAGTGAGATTGTGTGTGTCTCTGTGTGTGTACATTTTACAGACACGAGATTTGACATAAGAGATATTAAAATTTGGGAAAAATTCTATTTTTTTTAATCAGTTGTTGGCCAGAAATTTGACTGTCTTTGCAAAATCTACCAAACGCCTCCACCAATTTTGCGTCTAAACACTTGAAATTTTAGATGTAGGTTACTTGGAAATAGATCAATTTTTTTAATTTAAGTCATAAGCAATAACTGTTAAGAGGTCAAAATGGGAGTCAAAGTTTTGAAAATATTGTTCTCTGTGGTCCCAATCAAATTATTCAGCCAATTTTTGGTCTAAACATTTGAAATTTAAGTAAAGTGTATTCAGACATAGGGCAAACCTTTTTAATCGGTTTTTGGCCGAAAATTTGGCTGTAAAGGGGTCAAAGTTAAAAAGATTTTACCTTTGCTGTCTCTAGCAAACTACTCAGTCAATTTTGGGTTTAAACATTTGAAATTTTACATAAAGGGTCTTCAGACATACAGCAAGCTTTTTAATCAGCTTTTGGGCAAATATTTGGCTACCAAGAGGTCAAAGTTAAAAGAGTTGATCTTTGCAGACTCTACCAAACTCCTCCGACAATTTTGGGTCTAAACATTTTTATTTTTAGATGTAGGTTACCTGGACATGAGTCAACCTTTTTAATATATATATATATATATATGCACATAAAATTATAAACAGTACATAGGACCCAAGCAAAGCCGGTCTGAACTGCTAGTATATATTTCTTAATATATATATGTTATTTAACATTTTCCTTCTCTGTACATGAAGGCAATTTTTGATAGGGTCAAAATACAACAATGACAAAATAAAAAAAAATATTTAGGAAATTTTCACCTCCATCTTTTGTGCTCAGTGTTTAAAAGTAAAAATTGCCAGACCTAAAGTCAAATCATAAATTATAATTTTGAGCCTAAAGGAGAATCATTAATCTAAAACAGCAGGCAATCTCACATTTACTTGACCTCAGGTCAAACTTCCTTCCCAACAAAAATCATAATAAAAAAGCCATACCTTATGCGCGCGCACACACACACACACACACACATTATATATATATATATATATATATATATATATATATATATATATATATATATATATATTGCTTTATGTAGTTTCCTTCTCTACTTTAGGGCAAATGTTTAAATGCAAGTCGGAATGGAACGGATACATATACAATGCATCATAGAATAGACATTTCTTTAGAAATTAAGAGCGACTGATTGTTGAAAGATAATTATTCTTGATATAACACTATGGGTTAAAAAAAACTTTTTACAAAAACTAAAGAAAACAAGAAAAATTACAGTCAGAAATTATAATTATCTTGAACTTGGTCTAATGTGCATTGCGCTCATCAAAGATGTCCTTAGATTAAAATAAATATATATCAAAATAAGTAAAATCAAAAGTATTTCAATTTTCGCACACGGAAGCAAGGAATAAAGAATTTAAAATAAAAGGAAAATTACCAGACAGTTAAATTCTTTTTGTAGGTTTGAATTACAGTAAATTATTTCAAGACTGAAGGAATAATTTACAGATCTGCACAATGTAGTGTGTCTATCTTGATATATGTGTTCATACATTTATACATATACTAATAGGACAAAAGCGTAGCATATTTCTATTTAAACTTTTATCTCTCTCGATCCATCTCTTTAATAATTTTCCTTTAAATTATCTCCCTTGAAAATTAATGAGCATAGCATTTTTTAGAAAGGTTTTGCTAATTTATCCTTTTTATTAAATCACTTTAATTATCGTCAAAACTATTGCAATGATTTAAACAAAAACAGGACGATAAAATTATCGATGAATAACGTTAAACATTAATTTATTATGAACTGTTTAAAAATTAATTATCTAAAACAGGCATACAAAAAGCTGTGATTGAGTTTTTCGTCTTTACTGTAAATGCTCTTGTAAAAAAGTATATGCTGTATTATAATTTTAAATATAATGTGCGTTATTTTGATGATGATATAGGTGTAACTTTACATGTTAACACAGATTCACACGTTGCATCCAGAGACAATTGCAAAGGAACAAAAAAGAAAAATTCGACTCATTTTTTATAGCTGAAATAAAAGGTATTTATTAGCGGTACTTTCCAAAATGACGCCTTGCATCTTGTTGTAAAAGTCTCTTAGTTCGTCATGTATTTGAGAAAAAAAACTCTGTAATGCCAAATACATGCTTAAAACGTCTCTCACACCACCAAGTAGCTACACGGCCGTCTCACACCAGCAGACACTTTTTGGGGCCCTGCCACCTGGTGTATTTTTCCTTTCTTTTTTTCTTCTCTTTCTCCGCTGTGACGGCTTGGTCATTTGCATCCATGTCATGTGGCTGCTGCTAACACACGTCAGCAGCTTTGTTGCATAGGTGTGGTTAGTGAAAACATATTTTGCATTAGTTCAGATTATACTGAATTTGAATCAACGTTTGTTTCCTAAAACTTTTTGTCTTATATAATTTTTAAGACACAAAATACATGCTAACACATTATTTAATTCTTTAAAAAATATATCGCACAGAGCGATATTTACTTTTTTCGCGTTCTCTCACTATACTGATTCAATCACTTTTTAAATTAAAAATTCTGTAGGCATTTAAAGAAAGAGTGAGTCTTTTGAGCTTAAAACAGTAGTAGTCTTTTCTGATACGACATTTAATCTTTTCTGATACGACATTTAATCTTTTCAGTCTTCAATCAGTTAAAAAGAAGTCCATTTAGATTAATGCAATTTTTATTTCTATCCTAATCCAAAGGGTACCTTTTGGGGGAGTGAAATTTTATTCTCATTAAAACTCTAACGCTACCCAAGTAGATAACATGCTTTGTCCAGCTTTTTGGCTTAGATCAAAGTGTAATACTATAGTAGATTAGAAATATATATACGAGAAGGGTGTTCTCTGTTTGTTAGCTTATTCTTTCTTCACCTTTCCTTTTAACTTTTTTACAGGAGGCTGACGCTAGATTTTACATCAAGATGCGATCCAAATGAATTCTAAAAAGCAATTAGCTTTAATTGCTACTATTTTTCTTTATTCCTGCTCTCTTCATCATTTCCCAGGCAAGTTGGTTTTCACAGGAACGTATGAACTTCAATTATTTTCCACTTAATAAAAATCATTTCAAAAAGTAACAATCCTGTGCGAAATTCAACAAATAGAAATTGAAAGTTTTCTCTGGGGTGGTGATACCTACAATGATGCGCCTGGATTTTCAACATCAACAACGTCCATCCTAGAAGACTGGAATGCGTCAAGGTGAAATTCCTTTGAGCCTGCTCTATAAACACAGTAACCCAAAAGATAAACTCACTCATCCATACATACAATAGAATTTTGAAACGAATTTCTGATACTTTTGTCTAATTCTTATTCAAGAACTATGAAACTTTATTTTTTTATTTGAGAGTCACTACTTATGACGGCCTGAAGGCCACTCGAGGATAAGGAGTAATGAATGTAAGATGGTAGTGTAGTAATCGTTAATGGTGTAAATTGAGAAGAATTTGGTTATTTATGGTGACAGCTCAACAAGAACTTGTTTACATTGGATTTGAACTGTATTCAACTGGGAAGCAGGCCAGCAGACCAGTGTTCCATAAGTGGGCAGTTCTTGGAAAGAAACTTTGTTCATAGAATCTGCATTTAGATTTGGGCACAGAGAGTGGGGGAAATCATATCTAGTGGTTATAGGTAGTCGAGTGCTTTTGTGAAAGTTTGGCAAGGAGGGATCATAGTTTGGAATTCAATCGAGCATTTGCCATGAAAATGGCGATAGAGTCTCTACTCTATCGCCATTTTCATGGCAAATGCATAGTCTCTACTGTAAGAAAGAGGTGGCAAGGAAGAGGAAAGTTTCCATGCCAGCTATTAACTCTATCAAAGCTGGACAGGGCATGCCAAGCAGCTCCTGCACAGATGTGGCAACGGTATTTCATTCTAGGACATACTTGTTTCTTACACAGCTAGAGGATTGCATCAGCAGTGTAATACCTACTGGAACAGTGGCAGGATCTAACCATTTTTTCAGTGATCTTGGTAACAAAGTCGATGTATCTGTTCCATTTCAAAACATGGAGCCTCCCCTAGACGAGAGCCATCTGTTGGGTTGTGTAGTGGACTTTCAGTCAGCGTTCAAGTTGTGGATAACTTGGCAAAGACTAAAGTTACCTCTCATGAAAGAGGAGAACTATTTATGGCACAATGGGAGATTCCATTGTGCACACATGGGCCAGTCTATTCTTTGGATTATGATTGGCTGAATCACCTGATTGGATATGCTTGTACATAAATACAAGCCCTCAGTCCAGCTCAATCTGGTGTCAGTCTTGTGCATAAGCTGGACCCTTGGTAAGTGTTGCTGCTATTATTATTATTGTTGTTGTTGTTGTGTGTTATTGACTAACACAGTTCTTTTGATTATTCTACATTTCCCCTCCCCCCAGTAGGCTGGGTTGCATGAGAGGTGTATCTCTCTTTTAGGCCTAGTTTGTTGTGTGGTAGTAACCCAGAAAGAGCTCGGGGAATCCTTGATGATCGAAAGCGTGGGGATATATGTATGGTTTGTTGTTGGGGTTTGGTTGTTGTGTATGTGCTATTACAGGGTGACAGTGGGAGATGCAAGAATGTAGTATCGCTTGAGGGAATTGTTGGTCCTAGTGTTGCACTTGGTATTGAGGTTAGTGCAGGCTTGAGTTCGCATTTTCTGAGGAAACGGCGGTTCCTAAGTGTGATCCTTCTGGATCCGTTAACCCTGATTCAGTATCGTCGATCTGGTAGGGAACTGATGATTTTGCCGTTGTGTTCCATCTGCGATTGACTGGATTTTGGATGGCTACTGTGTCACCAGCTTGTAACGGTGGAAGGTTGTGGGTATATTTATTGTATCTTTCTACTATTTTTGCATTGCGGTGGTGGAGCATTTCCTCGCGGTGTTGTGCCGCTGACACCCATTCAGGATGAGGCTTGTAGAGGATTGGCATGAAGGGATGGAGTCACGTGGCAATTGATCTACACACTTTTTAGACGGTGTCTTCATGTTCGTCTGCTAAAGGGTTCGGAAAATGTTTGTGCAATATTCCCACATCGATGCAGGCTGCTCTGCTGAAATAAAGCCGTTGTATGCCCTTGCATATGTAGAGGGCTTGTTTAGTTGTTTTCCCTCTGATCACAAACTCAACTGGTAGCCAACCCTGACACATGAGTGCGGAACCTCCAACTGTTCGTATGATCTTTCTTGATTGGACAAGACTAATCTCTGTGAGGCCCATTTTGATTAAATGCTTTGGTCCCCCAAGACAAATGGCGGCACCACTGTCGGGAAAAATCTTTAGCGTTGTACTACGACTCCTAGGGATATTGACAGTTTGTCTGGGATCTGGTTTTGGTGAGAATGGGATTACTGATGCATTTATTTCAGTTAACAGATCACCTTCTGTAGTCATAATGGTGCCCCTCATTTGATCGAATGTGATATGGGCCATGAGTGTATTCATGGGAGCTTCTTGGTCTTCAAAACTTTTTATCACTGCCGGGCGATATTTCTTTGTCCGGCACACTGCTGAGAAATGGTTAAGTTTCCCACAAGTGTTGCACATTTGATTCTATGCCGGACATGTTAAATGGCGGGCACTTGTCCTTGGAGTACCGTGTTGGTGACTACCGCAACCTATGCAGGTTTGACGGGGTTCTTTATCAGCAATGTTATCGTTGTGAGTAGCAGTAGAGCTAGTGCAAATATTGCCTCTGCTAGTCCATACAGCACTGTTTTTTTTTTGCCTGCGATATGTTGACATCCGGACTGTAGCTATGTCTGAGGTATCAGTCATTGCGGTTTGGTCCCGTAGTGCAGACTTAAATGCCTCAGCATGACAAATATTTTGGTTGAGAGTTCTTAGCAACCTGGCTTTTGCCAGTAGATCGGTCTGAAGCGTATCATTCGATATCCCTTTGATAAATTGGTCCTTGATGTGAATGTTGGACAGGTCGTGATCACAGTTGGGGCATGAGAAATTACAGTCTATGGCCATGGACCTAAGATGAACAAGGTATTGTTGGATGGGTTCATCTTCATGCTGTGATATAGATGCAAATGTCATCCGATGGACCATGGGATTTGATTTTTGCTTCTGTCATCTCTAGCAGCTTGTCTGGGTGGTGGTGAAGAACTTAGGGTACATATTTATGATTGCGTTTTGGACGGGTTCATCAGCACACCTGATTGGATATGCTTGTACATAAATACAAGCCCTCAGTCCAGCTCAATCTGGTGTCAGTCTTGTGCATAAGCTGGACCCTTGGTAAGTGTTGCTTCTATTATTATTATTATTGTTGTTGTTGTGTGTTATTTACTACTACAGTTCTTTTGATTATTCTACACCATCCATTTCAATTAATGCCAAATAGGGATCAGAGGTACTGATCTCCTGATTTGCCACGGAATTAATTGTTGACGAAAGAGAAAGACAACATCGATAGCGTTAAAGAGGACACGAGCAAGAAATGCGGATTTACACTGTTATCTACTGACTTTTCAAAACCCTTCGAAATTGGATTATTATTTCCTGTAGATAACTATCTTTCACTTTGGATATCGCACATATTATCTGGCTATTTTACGTTTTATATCCTCCTTTCGTTAAATCCTCTTCCATTCCATTGGGCAGTTCAGTTGATTTATATAATCTCTTATTATTCTATTTATTTTTATTTTTTAACTGGATAATCCTTCCTTTTAGATAAGGACTAAAAAATAAAGTAAGATATCTCTTATTTTATTTAGAAATTCTTTTTCACTCCCCTCATTCTCGGGGCAGGATTGCATGATTATTTTCTAGGGGAAATCAAACCTTATTGTATAATTAGTTGATATATATAACCCATAGTTGTGTTCTTTCATTTTTCCATCCGTGTGCTTCACTCGGTTATTTCATGACGATGCTGACCTGAATATAGGCTGTAACTCACATAGCTAACATGTTTTTTCTTTTTATATTATTTATTAATACGTTACGAGAATGTGTGGAGATACTGTTAGTGTTCTAGAGTTATAACATTCTAAGCAGGAGAATATTTCCCTGAGTAAACCCCTTCGTATTCTCCTCCTGGGGGGGGGGGGGGAGATTATATAATCATTCCTCATTTCCGAAATTATTTTGTTGTCATCTAGATACCATATAAGACGCTAGTTAATCATTCTTTCGAACGTTTTGCATAGGCAGCTTGTGAGAGCTATAGGTTTGTAGTTTTCTGGGTTTGATGTATCTTTTCCCAATTTGGGTATTGGTATTATTGTTGTTGCTTGTTTCCATGAAGTTGGGAAATCTTTTGGTCCCCATATTTTATTATAAATTTTGAGAAGGAGTTTTAATGATTCTGGTGGAATTTCTTTAAGGAAGCTGTAGTGCACTTCATCTGGTCCTACAGCTGAGTTATGGGATTTTTCTATGGAGGTTTCAAGTTCATGGAGTGAGAAGATTTCATTGTAAGGCTCTTGGTTTTTGGAGTTAAAGTTTATTTTGTACTTTTCTTCATGTTTCTTAAGTATTTGAAATTGTTTGTTGTAGTGTTTTGATAATGAATTTTCAGCAAAGGTTTTAGCTAGTGTGTTGGCAATATCTTTTTTATCAGTTATTTTCTGTTTATTTGTGAGGAGGTGTTTGATTGAATTCGGATTATATTTTCCAGTTATTTTCCTAATCCTTTCCCAGACGGTTTCGGGTTTCGTGGTGATGTTGATTTTGTTGACAAATTGTTGCCAGCAGGATCTTTTGCATTCTTTAATTGTTTTTCGAGTTTTAGCTCTTTGATGTTGGTATTCTATTAAGTTGTTTGTTGTGGGTTGTTTTTTAAATTTTCTTAAGGCTGCCTTTCTCTGTCTAATGGCCGTTTTACATTCTGGATTGAACCATGGTTTGTTTTTTTTTCCAGGGGAAAATTTTTGGGTATGCATTTTTTGGTTATTGTTATGAGTACTTCAGTGAATTCTTCTATTGTTTGGATTTGATGTTCTGTTAATTTTAGTGAATAAAGTTCTTTAAATTCGGCCCAGTTGGCTGTGTTTGTGTTCCACCTGGGTATGTGGTTTTGGATGGATTTACTGTAATTGGTTATAATAGGGAAGTGATCACTTCCATAGGGTTCTTCGCAAGTGCTCCATGTATAATCCAAGAAGCTTCATGGATTACACATGGTAAGATCAATGGCACTAGTTGATCCGTTTGTTGGATTTAAGTATGTGGTATTTTTTTGATTGAGAAGGCACAATTTATTTTTGTTAATTAATTGTTCAATTTTATTTCCTTTTGAGTTTGTGACTTCACATCCCCATAACGTACTGTGGCAGTTAAAGTCTCCTAGGAGAATGAATGGTGAAGGTAGTTGTTTTATTAAATTTTCTAGTTCATTTTCATTTATTGGTTCATGAGGAGGGAGGTATATTGAGCAGATTGTGATTGTTTTGTGCAATGTGATTTGAGTTGTAATTGCTTGGAGATTTGTTTTGACAGAGAAATTGCTTTGAGGTATATTATTCCTTACAAGAATCGAGGTGCCTCCATTAGCACGAAGGCCTGTGTTATGGAAATAGTTGTATTGTTCATAGTTATTGTTTTTTAGGAAGGTTTCTTGTAAGCAGACAATGGCTGGGTTGAAGAGTGAGATAAGTATAAGAAGTTCATTATAGTTAGATCTTATTCCACGACAATTCCATTGGATAATTTGTTGTGTTTTATTTTTATCCATGCTTAGTTTTCCTCTATTTCCATCTCTTTAGAAGTAGAGGGTTTGTCTTTTGTCAGAGGGTTTTTTCTTTTTTTTTTGTTTGGATCTGGACGTCGATCTGGATCTTGCTTGAGATGTTGCTGTTTTGGCTTCTTGTTCATTTTTTCCCTCTTGATTACTTGTGTTTAGTTTCTTTTTTTATCTAGGGTGTTTTCGGTTTCCATTTTTGGAATCTATTTTGAATGTCTATTGTTTGGTTTTCTTCTTTTCTGGAACGTTCTTTATTTGCTGTTTTATCATTGCTTATGTTTTTATTAATTTCTGGTGGTTGTTTTGTTGGTTTCTGTGATAATTTTTTTAAATGGTTCTGTTGTGGATGGAATATTATTGTCTTTGTTTGGATTTGTTATTTCTATTTTGTTTCCCAGATTTGAGTATTTTTCTTTTAGGCTATTTTGAAATTCTAGCCATTCTTTAATGTTTAATGTAATCAGTTTGTTTATCAGTTCCCTATATTGATCATGTATTTCATTATGTTGGCATGGTTTCGTTGTCTTTTTTGTTGTCTCAGCATATGTGTTGTCTTTCATGTACGTCTCAACTATTTTTCTGACTTCTGGAAAGGTTGTGTGTTTTTTTGTACTTTACTTCTATAATTATGGGTAGCAACCCACGGCTAACTGGTTGCACCATTGAGGGATTTTACCTGCTGCAGGGAGGCAGTCGGCTTATTCTAGTGCCCTACCAACAAGGGGAAAAAGGTGGGGAGGGGGAGAGAGGGGGTGACGGAGTTGGGAAGTAGGGAAGGAAAAGGAGAGGGGAAGGGGGTTGTTGTTTTTGTTTTTGCAGAACATAATTAAGTTTTACAAAAGAGAATAGAAAACAAAAACAGAAACTCGATGTAGGTGCATTTCGTCTCAGGAAGCCAATAGACAGCCTGATCTGGTGGCACCAGAGAAGTGGGAGTGAGTTTTGCAACATTTTACGGCAGTTTACAATTTGTGGACAATCTTGAGTTTGCGACAATTGAGGACAGTTTCCAGTGTGGGACAGTTTAAGGCAGGTTGCAGCTTGGATCAGATCGAAAGAGTGTTAGGCGGCCGAGATGAGCTGACGTCAATCAACAACAAAGAGGTCTCAACAGATGACTAAGATTGGGCTGTTAGCTTTTAGAGGGGCGTTTTCCATGATGGTGTCACACACATACCCAGAGCCCAAGTTATATCTATGGAATGTGTTTGAGTTTGTGTTTTTTATAATATTGTTTATTTTTTATGTTTGTGGGCTGGTGCTCGTGCCCTCGACAGTGGTCAATGTGTGAGAGATGATGACATGGACAGAACAAGGATGGAAGATGAACGAGAAGACCATGGCACATAGCATTGTGGTCGGCGATTGTTGCACACCTATATAGATTTGGTGATAACCAAAGTGTTGAAGGTGTAATTTTGATTCCAAGATAATAAATTGATTCCATGATAATCAACTTTAACCTAGTAAATGTTCAGTTTATTGATACAAAATTTTATGCTTAACACACCACCAGAAATTAATAACCGAGAAACAAACATTCTAATAGAGAGAACCCATCATAGTTATAATTGTTTTACTTCATTTATTGTTTACTAAATTTTTGAGATGAGGATTCATAGTTCATATAATTTAGATTATTCCGACTATTGTTCTCATCTTGAGTGTTATTGATTGAACTTTCAACCTCCAGAAAAATCTACAAGGACCCATGACATAGTGAATGATATACTTGGTAAATTTCAGTTGTACGTTACAGTCTTCTAGAGGTTGAAGGTTCAATCCTCAGTGCAGAGCAAACTCAAAAATACAATTGCGAATGTTTTAGGAATTCTACCTCCACCCCCAGTCATTGCTGATAAAATGAGAGCAAATTACTGCTGAAGATAAAATAAAGCGTCCCTTTCGAAATTCCGTGCAGATTGAGTTTGATGGAAAGACTCCTGAGTTACACAGAAAGATTCCCGAGTTCGACAAAATACACTTATATATGTGTGTGTGTGTGTGTGTGTGTGTGTGTGTGTGTATGTGTGTGTGTGTGTGTGTGTGTAAGGCACTAAAAAGATAAAATAATTCGAATTAGCAGAACAGTGGAAAACCAAAAACCCAACTATTTTGTAGGCATTTTCAAGAAAAAGCTAAAAGTGGCAAAAGAATAGATTGCCTAATTTGGAGGATATATATATATATATATATATATATATATATATATAGTCTTTGAAGTTTTTAACCTTTAAAACTATACAAAAAAATATATTTTTATCATTCGTTAGAAAACCATCAAGTTAGTAAGTCATTTAATCACCTGCAATCACTGTATCAGATCGCTCTAGAATTTACTACAGCACTAATATATATATATATATGAGTATAATAAATTAAAATCTATCTAAAGATAGGGAAGATAACAAATACGTATTTACATGTTCTTCTTAGATCACTGAAGTTAAGCAATGTTGAGTCCGGCTAGAACCAGATGGGTGACCATTTGGGAATACCAGGCACCGCATGCATGAGGATGTTGACACTCCAACAGTGCCTGCATCTCACCTGGTCTCCAGCTGTCTTAGTCTTGTCCTGCCGCTGGATCAGGTTGGTTGGGATGAGAAAGTGTGGCTTGTGATGTGCAAACCAGCTTCACTTTAAACAAATTCCCAGCGCGAGTCATTTGTAATCCCTCGTCTTCACCGTTCTGATGGACGGACCACTTTATATATATATATATATATATATATATATATATATATATATATATATATATATAATATATAACATGAAAAAAATAATAGCAGAACCTGTTCATATATAATTTCATTTAAAGATAATACACTTTGTTGTTGTTTATACCAATCGAGGATACGTCCTCAGCACTCAGTCTAAAAGTAGCATTGTTTCTGTCAGTCTGTGGTACGGTTCTGTGCAGGTCTAGCTGATGTACTCTCCCAGGTTTTACCTTCTATCTTTGAGAACAGGCGACTTTATTGCTCATCGTCAGAGGCACATTTACCAAGATAAACCGATGGGGCTGCTCAGACATTTTTGTGAGTCAGTGCACTTCTTCTAATGCATTGTCTTTGTAAAACCTAACCTAACCTTTGATTCTAACCTCGCCTGAAGAGGAAGTAAATAATATTACGTTTTGATCCTAGCCAAAAACATGCCGGAAACCAGGTGTGAAATAGCATTTTCTCGCTGGATTATAGCAAAGAAAAGCAAAGCGGATAGAAGTCAAAGAAAAGCCGAACAGTCTTACAGTTCATTTCTTGAATCAGGTTGCATAATAACGGCGAGAAGTTATACAGTTATTTTTACATACAATTATTGTTACATTCTCATTTTCCATTATCTTTTGCAATAATACTATTTTAAAGAGGTCAAGTTCATGACTGGTCAAGAAAGATCACTGTGCTACAGATTGTTTCCTTTGACCTCTTGACCCTTAATTCAATTGCTCTTGTTAAGGACAAGCTAATAAGCTCCATTTGGACGTGGGCCAAAAAGCAAGTTTCTGAATCAGGGAAAGAAGATGGCGGAAAAACCAAAGTATCTGAAGGATGTCTTCATCAGTTTCAATTGTTTCTAATGTAACAGTTTTACCTTCTTACTCAGCTATGAAATAGATAAGTATGTTCTATTTTAAAACAAAAGGCAGTTGGCATGCTTGCAAAGAAAACTGTTTTTCTAACTCAACATGTTTATGAGGCACAATTTATTTGGTTTCAATTCTGTAGCTTTTAGCATTATCAAAAAAATCAATAAAAACAAAAGCAGTATTATCATATACAGATTAGCTAATTTTACACAACTAGAGATATATGTAATTAAGCCAGCCGGATTTTATAAATTACACTTAAATAGCAATGCAGCTGATATTTCGATATTTGATTCTGAGTAGCAATTTAATCCTTCTTATTTAAAGCATAACTTTAATAATTCTTATAAATATTTTTGTTGATTTTATATGTATATATATAGTATAAAACTGAACGTGTGTGTGTGTGTGTCTGGTCACGAATAGGCTCCTATATGGTTGACTATTATAGAAAAGTGATCACATATGATGATAGAAGATGTATCGAGACACAGGAATGGATATGTTTTATCTGACATAATGATGATTCATTAAAATTGTGGGGTCTGCATACGCACCTGGTCCACAAAGTATGGAAATAAAAAATTTAAAAAAAAAGAAACGTTTACAAGTGTTTTCGATATAGATGTACATAATAATACTTTGATAAGTATGTTTTAACTTAAATAGGGATGGTATAATAAAATTGTGGGGTCTGCTTTCGCGCCTGGCCCCTATAGAATGGAAATAGGCACAAACTTTAATAAAGACTTTTCATATCCATCTGTGTAAGTATACTTTGATAATTATGTTTTAGTTTGAAGAAATATGGTATAATAAAATTATGGGGGGGGGGGGGTTCGTTCACGCCTGACCTCCATAGAATGGAAATATGTCACAAAGTTTAACAATGTTTTTTAATATAAATCCACAGAATATTGTGATAAGTGTTTCAGTGTGAACAGGTATGGTATAATAAATTATGGTGGTTATCTATTTCATTTTTACTTTCATCATATTTTGCTTTGGCTTTGATACCCCCAAATTCGAAGCTATCTCTTTACAACCCTTCCTTTTCATAACCTATCATACTTTCATAAATCAGAGTCGATTTTCTGTAGGCTGTTTTTGAACCCAATCAACGACAGGTACTTTTTCTAGTATATATATATTACACGTTTGAATGTTTTTAATGAGCAAAAGTTAAAAAAATTATTGATTTAGAATGAATGCTTTATACAAAAATTAGTGGTTCAATATGGTAAAATTTGCACTCATAGTTCATTAAATACTAATCCTATTAATCCTTAATTGTGCATTTAACATATACCATAATACTTAGTTTGCTGCATTTAATTATAGCAAAGGTCCATGCAAAATTTCTATCAGATCGATCCAGCAGTTCCTGAGGAAACTTCTAGAGTAAATGAAGTATTCTGGTGACTTGTTCTTCTTAATCTCTAACTAAATATCAAACGGATACCACATACATAGTTCTCTGCAATGAACTAAGTATAATGATAAATTATCTATTGTTCATGGTTTATCAGCGTAGATATGGGACTTTATATATAAATATGTTTTCATAACATACTATATATCTTGTAATTTACTCTAAAGCAGTTAATACTGAATATATTTCGCTTGTTATGAATTCAATTTCACCTTATTCATAAAAGAGAACAGGGTTTAACACAAGATGAATTATTCATTATGCAAATACATCTGAGAGTCATGACGTTTACAGTGTCTTGTAGAACTTTTATCTCAAAAGTCTTTTAAAAGCTAGTGTTCAAAAAGGTTTATAGTAACATTTAGCATAATATATATAACATATATATATATATATATATATATATATATATATATATATATATATATATAAAGTGGAGTAGGACATTGGATTCAGTTTTTTCTCCCATATCTGATCTGTAAATTCCTGAGCCATCAACAAGCAGGTGTCTGGTTCACATTAGTTCAAATGAGAATTATTCGAATGTGAAAGATCAGACAGAGGTAACAATCACATCAGTTAGACATAATGGTATTTACATTACATCTGCTCTTGGGGCAGACAAAGTTTTTTTTTTTTTTGGGGGGGTGAGAGTATATAAAATTATATAATAAATTATCTCAACTATTATATAAAAGGAATTGTGTCTGTGTGTGCGCGAGTTCGTTCCCTATGGACTCGAAAACGGCTGAGCAGATTTTATAAAATTTCACACGAAGATACTTTATGTGCCTGGATAGATAAGTTTATATTGGAATGTCTTCTATAAGTATCAATAATCGAAATAATCCGATGAATGAAGGAACAGGCGATTTCGACCAATGTTAACACCTTACACAGCCTAACATCAAAAGTGCATTTGAGAAGTTTTATTATGACACAAGTCGAAAGGCCGGAAATATAAAAATCAACAGTAGGTTCTTTGATATGACAGAGATGCATTCGAAATTAATGTTTGTTTAAATTATAATTGCACCATGATACTCGATTTTTTTCATTTTAAACTTCAATTCATGCTACTATATTATACACAAGCAATAAGGCAAGGCATATACAATCAACAGTATGTTCTTTGATATGACAGGGGCAGGTTCGAAATAAATGTTTCTATTTAGAGCACTACTGAAGCATGATACTTGACTTTTGCATTTTGAACTTTAATTCAACCCATTATATATAAAAAATAATTTTATAAAATCAACAGTAGATTCTCTACAGTGCAATGTAGACTACAATGTATTGTGAACTAAGTCACTGCTGGGAGGCATGTAAAGGTTCCTCCCGGTGTACGAAGTGGGTCTCCAACTAGAGCAGGTAATCAATCGATTTGATTGAAAAATGGGCGATTTCACCGATGGTGATGACAATAAAAATATGGAAATGTAAAATATTACTCAGGTATCGCCAGTTTTCCTGCTACTATATATATATATATATATATATATATATTGTATTTTGTGTACAGAAAGCTGTTAGATGAGATAAGTGATTGGTACCGTCGGTTTCAATCCCGATAATTAGGACCGTTTCAGATATCCATATTAAGCTTGATATGGATATCTGAAACGGTCCTAATTATTGTGCTTGAAACCGATGGTACCAATGACTCATCTAACAGCTTTCTGTACACAAAATACCAAATATAAATACGCTCTTATTTTTCGGATTTTCCTTTTACTTGAGCACTCTTCTGGATTTCTTTTTCCAAAAAAACTAATCATATGTATATAAAGACAAAACGTTGATGAACACATAATACAGTTTGTTCCTTTTTATTTTTTCTATTTTGTCGGAATACTATTTCCATTATTTTCATCATATATATATATATATATATATATAATTAGTAGCGTTCATGTGTGTGTCTGTGTGTACAACTCTACTACAGCTCACACTACTGGACCGATCATGATCTAACCTGGAATGATGATGGTCCCCCACTTAGGGATGGTGCACACCATTTTTCAAGATAACGGTCAAGGTCATAGCCTATGAATATATATACTCTCCTACATTCTACACCCCTGGACCAATCATGACCAAACCTGACATGATCATGGCGTCCAACCTAGGGATGGTGCCGATTATTTTCCAAGGTCATGATCAAAGGGTAAGGTCAAGACTTTGTTGAACGCTCGGGTACCTACAAAGTGGGTACCCGAGCGTACAGAAAAGTCTTATACAAAGCGTGGTTATCTTTACTAGTATACAGGGTGACCCCCCCCACAAAAAAAAGAAGCTAAATGGAGGTCATCTAGAACATATGCTGTAGAACGAAGAAAAAAAAGGCCAAAGACACTAGTTTTTTGATGTGATGTTTTGAATATAATAAACTAGTTATGACCAAAGTTGCATTTCATTCAGACAAAACGCTAAGAAATGGAGCCTAATTAGAGTAGGGGGCCCGTTTTTTTTTGTCATCCTGTATACATCATGTATTATTTATTGTTATTATTTCCAAATGTAACATTAGAGGAATTAGGAGTTTTCTCATGCAGTCTTAGCTTCGATAGGCAGGCCATGTATTGAGGATAAACGATATCAGAATTTCCAAAATGCTGATGTATGGTGAACTTAATTGTGGAGTAAGGAGTGTTGAGAGAGAAAGTATGACAGAAAAGTAATTTCGTGTCCGTAAAAATACACATTGAGGAGATGGCCATGCAACAGGCTGCACATCGTTTCAAGCTAAAAATCACCACCTGACAACAATTGCTCACCTGCACAATGTAAAAGAAAATTGAAAGACGGCAGCAAGCAAGTAATCATCAACCGTTTCCAGTACCTGTAGTTGCTGTGGATTACAATGTAAATCATTGGCAGGATTGAAATAGAACCAACGATTCCAGCGCCATTGAAACGGCGGAGAATTTTATTGTCAGAACCACATACGTCAAACACAACGTCGAGACCATCATATCATTTATTACTCTGAAATAAGTGTTTATTTATCCTATGTTTTTACGAACTTGATATATCTCCATTGTCTTTTATCAACATTTTTTCTACATCAAATCTAAGACTAAGGAAAAAAAAACAAAAAACTTTCTGACTATTTTGCATACATTCGTCTCATAGTGGCTATCACTATTCAACAAACGTGTAAGATGTACATCAAAATATGAATATAATATGAGTGAATTAAATAGTCTTCTGGATTGGAATGATTATATATATATATATATATATATATATATATATATATATATATATAAAGCAACAAATATGCAGGTTTGGTTAAAGATAACATTTTCATGTTTCGTAATTTTCTTAATTACACGCAAAGTTTTCAGGTATCAGTTGATAACTGATGTAGTAATTAAGAAAATTATAAAATTTTGAAAATTCCGTGGTCTTAAACAAAACCTGTATACTTTACGACCTGCCGGCTATATATATATATACTAGCAGAAGTACCCATCGTGGACTGGGTTCAAAAACAGCCTACAGAAAATGGACTGTGATTGATGAAAGTCTGATAGGTTATGAAAAGGAGGGGATTGTAAAGAGATAGGTTTTTATACTCAAAAATTTTACCCTAAGCAAAATATGATTAAAGTAAAGATAATTTTCGCGAAAATATATTTTTTATATCAACTTTGTTTCCATTCGTAGCCAAGAGTGACCAACAAAATGATGTTTCCTTACAAAGAGAAAATATATATAATAATATAAATATACAATATATATAATAATATAAATATACAAGAAATAAATGTTACCATAGTCAATAAAAGTTACTTTTCTGGTAGAAAATGTTCATTGGTTTTTATTTTTAAATAGTTTGTAAAAATTTTTTTTTTTTTAAATTCACAAACCGGTTTAAAAAAATCAAAATGGCAGCGACTTTGAAATGGAGAGCCCCGTTTTCAATTTGAAGGAGGGGCACCTGAGCATTCTGTGTTGACAATTTAAGAGAGTTCCGTCAACGTAAGGAATATTTATAAACATATTTTAATGTTTTCTGTTATTTTGTGCTTGAGGAATATTCGATTATGGCATGTGTAGTTTATATAAAAATTCATTTAAGTAGTTATCGTCTCAAATTTCGTTTTAATTTCGGTTCACTGAAAGTATTTTAAGTAAAGAGCATTAAAAACTATTTCAAAACAAAAAAAAAACATGAACTGAGCTTTTATTAACTATGGTAACATTTATTTCTTGTATATCTTTTTTTCGGGTAGTCGTTTGTTGGCTTTTCTGCTAAACACTCTTACTAAATAATATCGACGAAATATCGAAAAACAAAGAAACAAAAACAGTTTTGAAAAATAATGAAGCTTTACGTACTTTAGTAAAATAATCCGAAACAGCAAAATGGGATATTAAAAAAGTAAACACGTAATTACTTTAGTTTTTTAAAGTAAAGAATCGATATGAATATGAATAAGGAGAAAATGGCGCCCTTTTCAAGAACTTCTTTGTTTCAGTTTTATAGTGTTGAATGGTGTAATATTGCGCCGTCGGATTCAGGGTTTTACTAGTGTAATGTAAAGAACACATACAAAGGGTTGTAATCAACTGAATTCCTTCTAGTACACTTACAAAAAAGCTTAAACAGATATAAAAATAAAAAGGTTATGTAAATGTTTTTAAAAAAAACACGTAATCACGTGAGCAGGATTTTTTTCCTTCTTTTGACACGATAACAAGTAACGTTCTTTTTTTTAATTATTTATCTATTTATCTATTTTCGAAATAGTGCCACGTGCAAGTGGAGAAGGAAGAAAAACAGAGTTATGCAAAATTTGTGTCGAGAATTGTCTAAAGTTTCCACTTTTTTTTTTTGGGGGGGGGCTTTCACTTTAATAAGAACGTGAATTTATGAGGTGAATTTATTCGACACAATATGATTCAACTCAAAAAAATAAATAAAAGCTAACGTGAATTAAGATTAAAGTTAAGGTGTTATTGTGGACCCTCGCCCCTTTTAAAAAAACCTTGTTAAACTTTGTGACATATTTACATTCTATGGAGGTCAGGCACGAACGAACACCCAATAATTATATTATACCATATTTCTTCAAACTGAAACATAGTTATCAAAGTATACTTATGCAAATAAATATGAAAAGTCTTTATTAAAGTTTGTGCCTATTTCCATGGAGTACAGGCGCGAACGCAGACTCCACAATTTTATTATACCATCCCTATTTAAGTTGAAACATACTTAAGTATTATTGTGTACATCTATATCAAAAACACTTGTAAACGTTTTTTTTTTCCATTTTTTATTTCCATACTTTGTGGACCAGGCGCGAACGCAGACCCCACAATTTTTATCAATCACCGTTCTGCCAGATCAAACATACCCATTCTTGATCCTCGATACATCTTCTATCATTATATGTAATCAGTTTGTTAAAATAGTCAACCATATAGGAGCCTATTCGTGACCAGACACACACACACAGACATTCAGCTTTATATATATATATATATATATATATATATATATACACACACATTTTTTAGGAGTACAAAACTTTATTATAGCTATTAAAAAAGGAAGACTAAGTTTTTTTTTGCATCCATAGTAAAAAGGACGGAGGGAAACATTTAATGGAGGTTGAAAACAAAAAGATTAAATAAAAATGTGGGTTGAGTCAGCCGACCCTTACTTTTCAAAACCGAATCGTTTTTTTTTTTTTTTTTTTTTTGTATAGGGAAATGAATTCAAACGAGAGGATGACTAAAATAAAATCAAACTATTGGAAGCAAAAAAAATTGGGGAACGACTAAAATAAATCTATCGTTATGATAATTATACAATGGAGAGGAAACGCCTTAGAGACTAATTACGTCCAGACCCAAAAGACAATCCTTTTACTTACAGAGAGAAGGTCTCTTTGAACGGACATGAATAGTCTCCAAGACTTCCAGATGAAATAACGAGTTAGCGTGACTTAGAATAGAAAATGAGTCACTGCTTAAATCCATTGCACAAATGGTCTGTTATAACAGAACCATACGTATTGCTCAAAACATCCGTTGGTCAGTAGATTCCATTCCTGATTTTGCAGGGTGCATGTTGTTGGACGCGACCTAAGGGTCGTTTTGCCAACGTAGTTAGCACTGCAACCACATTGCATTGATAAATGACATTATTCATATGATGAGGGGGGCGTGCTTTCGGGAGGATTGCAATAATAGTTTTACTGAAAACACAACACGTACATTGGAGGCAAAATAGCAATGTTCATCAGCTGAGCTAATCTGTTTGGCGAATTTTTCATTGAAGGTATAATAGTAGCAAGTCGTTATATATACTTGTGTGTATTTATTTTTGTAGTCAAACTTTGATTGTTTAAGCTCAATACAGATTAATTTATAATTCCAGAGCATTTTTAAATAGACAATAAAAAAAAAGCAGATCCAGCGAACATATCTCTATTTTCCAGCTAAAAGATTCATTTTTATGATTGTTTCTCTATTTATACAAATATTCAAGGTTTTCACGAATATAGTTAATGTACTAAGGCAAGAATATATTTAATGTAGTAAGGCAAGAATATATTTAATGTAGTAAGGCAAGAATATATTTAATGTAGTAAGGCCAGGATTTGACGGAAAATAAAAACAGAAAAGCATTCACCCTCTACATAGTTTCCCAAAATACTTTCTATAGATTTTTTCCAAACAATATCAGTATTCCTTTCAACAGGAACACCATCTTATCTTGCAGTATATCTACCGGCATTGACCGGTAACATCAACAACAAAATAGAAGAGATGAAAAGTGTAACATCTTTCTTTTTAAACTTCTATCTCTTACCCCCTCTCTCCTTCTTTCTCTTATGTCTAGCTGTCTTTTCACCTATCTCTTTCTTTAACTCTTTCATCTCGCTTTCCCTTCTTCCACATTCGAAATCAGGAAGGACTTCCTCTTTTCTAACAGGGCAGTACAGATACTCACTCTGATCTTAACCCAAAGACCACGAAAGTATAGTTTTATTTGAATTTCACACAAAAGAAAAAAAATTGCTTTAAATTCCCCCTCCCCTCTGATTAATTTACTCATGATGACCACCATAAAAATGCTGAAAGAGAATATGTCAGTTTTGTGGGTATGGTTTTTATAGATTCTTGCTTTTAGTTGGACACACATATACGTTGTGGGCCCCTTGACTTCTGAGAACTTCGATTGAAGTAAAATAAAACAAAAGGGAACTTGAATGCCTACTAGACACTATCCTCGAGTGTCTAAGGTCTCTCTGTACAGGGGTTTGTCAGAACAATCTGGCATGAGGATACTTTTTCCATAGAAGTAAACCCTGACCAAATATTCAAAACCACATAGTATTCGAAGCCCAAATAAGATCTCCCCATTATGGCTACCCCACAGCTTTTCCGAGGAATGGTGCACCTTCTCCAAGTGATATTACCTCAAGTAATAGCACGAAGCTGGATACTCCACCAGACTAGATAAATTCTTGTCCTGGAATCCAGTAAGACCAATAGATCAAAACGAAAGATAAACTACAACATATGAAAATGGTTAATTGGGAGGAGGAAAATGATGTTCTCAATTTCTTTATTAAGTCAGTGTTTGAGAGATAAAGAACTTTAATGGACCATTCCAGTATCTATGTATGTCATATAGAGTTCAAGTGTTAGCCCCAGGTAGTGGGTCCTTTGATTTCTGAAAACTTCGACTGAAGTAAAATAAAACAAATAGTGAAAATAACTCACAAATGGATTTGAAAAAATTGCTGGATTACAAGCAAATGGCCAATGCAAATTTTGCCACTCAGCGATTGAGAGCCCAGGTCATCTAATCTCTAGGTGCCCAACCTTATTGGCAGATGATCTTTACACTGTCCGCCACAACAAAGTATGTAAATACTTCCACTGGAGGAGAGATGCAACTTACCAGATGGTCAAACATCTGGAAACATGAACCACCACCGATAACATCAAACGGAAAAGTGACAGTGTTCTATGACAAAAACATACAGGCGGGCAGATACATAAAAGACAAGGCCATCAGGCCAAATTCTGTAATATGGAACAAGTCCAAAAGAACTGCGCTCATTATCGATGTCACAGTCCCAAATGATTGTGGCATATTAATAAAGCTGAACGGGAAAAGATACCAAAATATCAGGACCTAAAAATGATATAAAAACGACACATGGTTTCTGAAATAAATTAACATTATATCAGTTGTGATAGAAACAACTGGCTTAATAAAAAAGAATCTTCAGAAATACTTGGAAGCAATTCCTGGAAGACCAACCTGTAACAACATACAAATAGCAGCCATAAAGAGAACGGTGTCTATTCTTGAGAGAGCCCTCATATATACATTTAAATCGTAACGGAATCAAGTGTTGGCTTCAGGAGGGAGTCCCTTGATCTTTTAAAACTGACTGAAGTAAAATAAAAAATAACTGGCCTTTGTAAAATAGATCATACTAGACGTACACGTGATGCGTTGGGTTCAAACCTCTATTTATTCTACTTGATTTAATTAAAAAATTCATGGTTGATATCATCATCATTATTATTATTGTTACTATTATATAAGAGTAGTACTATCATTTATTAATATATAAGTAATATTATTTATTATTCTATAGAAGCAAAAAGGCGTATTATTTCATCATGTAAATTACGTATGCGCTTGTGGTGTTTACACAAACGCATGTAAAAACACATTTACAAACACATGTATGTAAATTAGATGATAGCGTCGAAAGAATACTCACGGAGGCATCAAGAAATATTATAGAGCGATTGAATTAACATAGAGTAAGGAGGGCGAGAGAAATACATAGATAACTGAAAGAGTGATAGATAACTTGTTCAATTAATTAAAAATTAAATTTAATTAAAACAATTCTTTCCAAACATAACTCAATCCCAGAACTAAAGCATATTTTAGCATGGATTTTATGTTATTAAAGTACATAGGAAAAAAAAAACTATTCAGGGAAATAAATTCACATTTAGTATGGTGTATATATATATATATATATATATATATATATATATATATATATATATATATATATATATATATATATATATATATATGAGAGAGAGATGCCTTGAAAAGTAAAAGTAAGTTTTCAATGAAAAGACAACCTAACCGGATAGGAAAAAATATATCCGATTAAGAGGAGCAAGTTATATGCAAAGATAACGAGATAAGGATAAAAGTTACATTATCATGTCAATAAGGTTAAAACCGTTAAGGCAAGAGGAAAGGGAAAAAAGAGCAGTGAGGAAGGAAATCTCTTAAGTCCATGGCATTTCAAAGCTAAATACTTTTCATACAATGAGAAGAAAAAAATCGGCATTATACAAATATTTTCCTTTACCTTAACCCTTTTTAACTTTATTGACATAGTAATATAGTAAAGTTCTTAGGTAACTTTAATCCTTAGCTTCTTATTTTATATATATATATATATATATATATATATATATATATATATATATATATATATATATATTTCCACAGCCAAACAATGTCGCAGCTTACAAGAGTCATGACAACCAACAAACCGGAAGTCCAAGACTCAAGTTTCGCCCTCATTTGGGCTCATCAGTTAGACATATCTGAACCTGGGATTCAAAACCCGAGCCTTGCATGCGAGGCAAGCACTCTGCCAACTGAGCAAACGTCCAACACACAAGAAAGTCAATAAACATAGTATAATAATTATATAATGTCTCACATTCATATATATATATATATATATATATATATATATATATATATATATATGGAAACCTTCTGTCTTGAGATAATAGCATTCTGCAGGTGCAGGCCTGGGCGGGTAATAAGAGAACCTTGGTTTGCTCATTATCAGGGTTCCCCTCGGCGTTGCAAGCAGACTCCAACGGAAAGGCAAGCCAGTATAGTAGGTGCCAGTGCGGCTGCAGGAGCTGCCAGAAAGGTGTTGCAGAGTTTCACCATCCCTCTATCGGGACTCCAGATTTTTTATTGGGGTTTACTCCCTTAGCCTTTGCTTTTTCCAAGGCATCCACAAGGCAGTGGGGTTATTTGCCTATAGCTGGGGGATTCTTCATGGTACACAAAAGCCGCGTGAATGTAATTAAAGAAAACTTTTTTCTACCTTCCCTGCTGTTGTTGTTGTTGTTTTCACTTTCTCTGTTTGTACTTTTATATATATATATATATATATATATATATATATATATATAGGCTAAAGTTCTGTTTGATAAACAAGAATTGTATATATATATATATATATATATATATATATATATATATATATATTTATTTATTTATTTATATAAAAAGAAATATATATATATATATATATATATATATATATATATATATATATATATATATATATATATATAGGCTAAAGTTCTGTTGATAAAAAAGAATCTAAATTTAATACAGATGCTTTTTATTTTCAATATTTGTCCACTTAGACACTTTTTATTTCTTAGAATTGATTAAGAGCGACTGGATAGTATTTTTTTTTTTTTTTAACATTTTTGGGGTGGATTCCCAAGTAATTTTCAATTATATTCAAGTATTCAAACTGATTTGACCAATTACATGATAATCTTTACTGTCAAAGATTTTTTTTTCCAACTTGAGTTTCCTGTCGCAAATTTATGATTTTTTAAAAATATTATTAACCACAGAATTTTCAGATTATGAAAGTACTAGCAGGGAGACCCGACATTGCTCAGGATTGAATGAGGATCAACGAATGTTTCACACTCCCATGTTTATATTGTCATCGAAATCGATGAAATCGCCCATTTTTCAGTCAAATCGATTGCTTGCTCTGGTTGGGGACACATTGCGGTGCACTGGAAGGAAGCTTCACATGTCCCCCCCCCCAAGTGACTTATTCTACAATATATTGTAGCCTACATTGCACTGTAGAGAACCTACTGTTGATTTTATAAAATTATTTTTTATATATAATATATTTTAGAGTTTAAAATGCAAACATGTGGTTTGAGTGATCCTCTTTGCTTCCATAGTTCCCGCCGAAATAGTTTTCCATTTTTCCAAACAGCCAATTTGCAAAGGGGGCTACAAAATGTTCTCTTGGATCCAGTCTGAAGTTACAGGAGAAAGGAGGGTGAAGACGAAAGGCGCTGCCGAGATGCTAGTAAAGCGTCGATTGATGATGTTAAGGGAGCTGATTAGGGAATTTGATCTTCAACTTGGGGTCACTATCGTTCCTTCAGCGAAGGAGCGCAGAGTGTGAAACGACGGTTGGAAGAAGTGACGGTGAATTCTTTTTGTGACGGTGAATTATTTTTGGACGTTGAAGAGCTCAACCTTTTGGAAGGAACAGCTGTGTCTTATATATATTTTTTTAATTTCTTTTTTTTTCTTCTACTTAACTACAAGCTATTTCAGCGGGAACTATGGAAGCAAAGAGGATCACTCAAACCACAAAAAGTCAAGTATCATACTTCGATTATGCTCTCAATAGAAACATTCATTACTAACGTGCCTTGTAATATCAAAGAACCTACTGTTGATTTTATATGCCTGGTTTTACTTACTGTGCAGTGATAGTGGCTTGAATTTAAGTTTAAAATAAAAAAAAAAGTCAAGTATCATAGTTCAATTTAAACAGAAACATTAATTTCGAAAGCGCCCGTCATATCAAAGAATCTACTATTGATTTTATATGTCGGGCATTTCGGCTTGTGTGGTAATAAAACTTCTCAAATGCACTTGTGATGTTAGGTTGTGTAAGGTGTTAACTTTGGTCAAAATCGCCTGTTCCTTCTTTTAACGGATTATTTCGATTATCGATATTTATCTAAGAACACTGCTAGGCACGTAAAGTACTTTTGTGTGAAATTTCATAAAAATCGGCCAAGTCGTTTTCGAGTCCATAAGGAATGAACTCACCCAACAAAGTTTCTTTTATATAATAGTAGAGATAGAGATTATTTTTTCAAATGGACTGGTACAATTTTTAAGTAGGGGTTTAGTTTACCATATAAGATAAACAAAGTAGTATGATGCTGTAGCGAATATTTGCTGCAGCACCCTCTATTACTATATCTCAAATTAAAAGTCTGTTTTTGAACAATCTTATCTGTTCAAGCTTCAGATGGGTATTTACTTTGCTATGTAAGTTTAATGTAAACTTGTGCGCATGTTCGAAATTCAGAATTATTTTGGATAAACATTGCTTATATGGTAAATGTTTCCGTTAACTGCAACTCAACACTCACCTTTAAATCAACAACTTTCGTGGGTTTTTATGTATGCTCCAAACGAATATCACATTCAAATTTGGTGTAGACAAATAGTTTTCTGAATATTAAGACATTTTTTAAGACAATGTATTAATTAATTTCAGTGGCCGTCGCTATTCTTAACATGGGGTAGGGGTGTTTTGTAACATGTACACACATTAACATTTGTTCAGTTGAAAAAAAACATGGCCGCCAGTGAAAACATAAGGAATTATATTGGATAATAAAAGTCTTAATATCCAGAAAACTACTTATCTGCCCTAAATTTAAATGTGGTATTCGTTTTCAGCATACCCACAAATCTGTAAAAGTCGTCAATTTAACAATGAATGTCGAGTTGAATTTAAAGTTAAAAACATACTGTTTATACTTTAAAAAAAAATGAACATTTCGTATTTATTGATGTGTAAAGATGAAAATATATGCGATATAATTATGTTGTTAGCGATGTTAATTCACTTCAAACACACGCACCCGGTCTGAACTAAACCACCATCTTGTCAAATGAAACTATAACAGCAAGAAACAAAAAGGATATTACTCTAAACAAAGTTCTTTTTTTATCTTTAAACAAGAGGAGATAACTCAACAGCCCTAACTCAGCTTAATATTATTGGTGTTTCCTTATGTAAACTAGAGTTCCCAAAAGAAACAAAAATAAAACAACAAGAGCAAACTAATCTTCATTGCAACAAGTTTCTCAGAATTTCAGAAGAGGTTCATATCTTCTTCAGACAATCTGCAATCTGTTCACGACTCCTGATCCATTCAGTTTGAATTTCCTTCTTCACTATTATTTCCTTCAGTCTGGCCATGTCAACTCTCAGATGTCAATTACTCATAAGATTTGACGAATTTAAAGTCTCTACCAGAGATACATTGTCTGTTTTACAAACATCAAACAATCTAGGTAGTCTGAATATTTCCTAGAGCATGGCGGCTATCAGTATACCAGCATCAGCTGCTTCACCAAGCGCAAGAATTTCTGAGGCTAATGGACTTTTTGTTACACGGTTTTACAAGTTTTTTTGATGATCAAAAAAAGATGATAATATCCATCCTCCTAACTAGCTTCGGTGGCATCTGAATAACAATGTTCAGATCTGGAGGATTCCTTAGCTGATTTTAACTTTATTAGCGACTTGTTTGCCTCAAAGAGTGACTTTATTTTTTGAGATTATCCAATATTACTCATTCTACACACATCAAATGAGGCATCTGATCGAGTCTGGCCAGATACATCATTTAACTCTGTCTTCCCATCTTAACTCAATTCACCATTTTCTTCATGTCTATTGAGGATATAGCTGAAGCATATAGATTTGGATCTATAATAATCGCATTTTTTGTTTGCCAAACATTCGATCTCAAAATTTAAATGTTTCATGCTTTTCAATTTTTTTTATATCTTTTTCGATTCCGCGATGACATTTTTCTGAAACAGATCATTTCCACAGAATATGAAATCATCTACATGTATTGCCAAAATGCCTATCAAATCACCGGTGGCATTATGTCAAAGAAACAGTGCATTGTCGTATGCACTCAGCATTTCCTTCAAACGAGTTAACTCATGATTACTTCACTTGTACCACGAAAGAGATGCATCATTTATCCCATAAATGCACCTTCTCAGTTTCCCCACCTGCGATTCTGAACACACATCAAATCGTAGAATATCTCTCTCTTTCTCTAACATATTACCTTGCATAAATGCTAAGGTAAGATCAAGAGTCTCCACCTGACACATAACTGAGGCCATTAACAATACAAGACGCATGATCTCACGGCTCCACATTGTTGAATATGATTATAAATAAGAATCTTTTTCATAACCACATACCAGAAGACGTACCTTCATTATCATTTTGTCATTTATAAATTTTTCTTTTACCACCCATCTTGTTGATATACATTTTTGTTTCATGTTGGGGACACATTCATATACTTCATGAACTTTCATGTTTTCCTATGCCTTCTTTCTTTAGATCAATCACATTGTTCAGAAGCAAGCAAAACGATATGTAACCCGATGGGCCCAAAGACCAAAATCCCCCCAGATTTTTTATTCTGTGACCTCGGTTGGGGGTGGAATAAAAATGGTGGCAAATGAATGCCAATAGTGATAATAAAAAAAAATATGATATTCAGAACTTCATGAACTTTTATGTTTTCCAATGCCTTTTTTCTTTAGATCAATCACATCTTGTCCTTGTTCTTTTCACAAGCATAAATGTTACGCATTCACGAGAATGGCAGCCATATTTAAAGATGGCTGACAATCATTCAAGTAGCACATGATGACTTACTTAAACCCAGGTAGCACGCAAATCAATAAACTTACAAATATATAGTAAAGTACATTATATTTCCAATTAAATTCTTCATTATTTATTATATAGTCTATTTAAGAGTCGAGAATATTTGTAGGAAAAACGTTTTTTTCAGAAATTTTCTATAATACTGCTTCAATATTATATACGTATAACTTAAAAATAGATTTTTTTTGTTAAATTTTGATATTTCTCATGTAGAAGCATTTATATTCTACCAACATGACTCGCCACACAAAATTATAGTTGTTTTTTACCTCATCGAGGAGGTTATGTTTTCAGTCATGTTTATAACTGTGTTTGCTTGTTTAGTTTGGTACAGTCTAGAGTTCACAGCATTTTCTGACACGATTTCTCGCCTCCTTAATATCTTATGCGATTTTCTTGTTCTTCTGTTTAATTGCTGCCAACACAAACTATAATAACTTTGGAATTTGCGCATTCGTGCGCGTTTGGGCAATTTGAAGTTTGCTTAACTTTCATTTTCATACACTGATTCCTCCTAACTGAGGAAAATATTTGACTGTCAATTTCTAATGCCCTGAGAACTTTAACTTTGTCGTGCTACTCTACAATTGTGAATTTTAAGAGACTTTCATTTTCGCCTTTGTTTCTCTTTTCAGTTCTGTTGAGTTGTTGATTTTATAAAAATAAAAACAAACCACAAAAATTATACAATTTAATTCTCCTGGTTTGTGTCCTCCTTTCCATTTCTGCCTTTGTTGAACATTTATGCTTTCTTAATAATCTGCCCATCTCATGCCCTTCTTTTTCTAAGGGATAGAAAAGTGGAATCGAGCGACTCTTGAGGGATACAAGTATATTAGCCCATACCCAGGCTTGATATCATTTTTGGAAGATTCTACCTCATAAGTTTTTGAACTTAGTAGGATAAAACTTGGTGGTACATCTTTAATGGTGGACTCCCTTGACCTTGACTAAGCCGGAAATCTAAATACTAATCTTTGTACAAGGACTGAGGATAACCAGAGCGCATAACACTGGATTGGAAATCTAACAATATAATTCAATAAAGGATTAGCTATGCAATAATAGATATGAAATCTACATGAATTTAAATATATTTAAGCATATTTTATGCCTAGGTAAGGCTGAGGCCCATCACTAGGGTATATCATCAATACTTTTTTTTCCAAATTATTTTGTTTCTGGCCAGGTCTTTATTTCTCCCTCTTTCTCTCAAACTCATTCTTATCACTTCTTTTCATGTTTTTTTTAGCTTTGCCTATTAACTTAACCTCCTATCTCAACTGTTCTACGTTTACTAACCAAAAGAACTTTCATCCAATGTTCAATGTGGCAATATCATTGAAGTGTCATAGTCTTCACACATCTCGCAATACTGTCCTGATTCTTTTAAGACTCGCATTTCACATCTATTGTACCATTCTCATATTTATATAGAAACAAATACACATTGATCTTTATTATAGAGTGAAAGATAACCACTGCCGTAGATAGCTCCAGCAGAAAGTTGAAGTGTAGAAAAGAAGATGTCTTTATCTTTGCTTACCATAATCCTCTTCTCTTTCCAGATTGTTGAAAAGATAGAAAATAATTGCTTTTTTTATTATTTTATTTAAAAAAAAAAAAAAAAAGAAAAAGGAAAACTGCTATGTGACTGAATAGTTTGAAAGAAGTAGCCGGAATTCAAAGTGAAACACGATGGCAATAAAGTAACCATTTTCAGTTGGCAGGAAGAACGCTGTCTGCTGCCACACCTGCTTCTCAATGCCCACCTCAAGCTCTCTCTCTCTCTCTCTCTCTCTCTCTCTCTCTCTCTCTCTCTCTCCACTGCTGTCGATATCTGGCATTATTATGAACAGATTTTTTTTTGGCGGGACAGTTCACAGATTGTGTAACGACACCGAGGGTCATCCATCACGGTTGACAAAAGAAATTGTCAGAACAAATCAATTTCCAAAACAAAAGTTAAAAAAAAAAAAAAGAAGAAACAACAAAATAAATGGAAGGAAGAAGGCAAAACAAAAGAATTGAAGTTGTTTTATAAAAATTCTGAATAACTGCCCGTGAAATGTAAGAAATCACTTGGAGCAACCAATGAAGCTTGTAAGACATACATGACAAAAAAAAAAAAAAGAAGGATTCTACAGATGATAAAGAATAGTATGTCTATACTATATCTATGGCATGTCTATTGTGGGTGGATGCAAAAAAAAAAAAAAAAAAAAAAAAAAAAATGGAAAATTTTTTTTATACCAAAATCAACTTTTCTCGAGTATAGGCTGACTCCTCTCTCCACAAAGACGCTGCCCATGTAATCGTTAATAAAATTCACAATCGTTTATGTGATACAACTATATTTGATACAAATAAATTGCAGTCAATGTCTATTCATTTATTTATTTATTCATTTATTGCGAACTATTATCCTCATCTTTTAGTTGTTGTTTCACCACGTTTCGGCCAACTATTCCTCAAGCCTTCGTCCGCGATGGGATAGGAATACCGAGTCTCTTAACTGTATCCTCAGTAATTACTCGCCGCCTTCCGTCTTTGGGTAGGATTTAAACCGCTATCAGACAATGCTAACTTGGAACCATAGATATTCAACGTCTCTATCCACTGCGCCATGGGCCCAGAAGGGCGATCAAGGTGTAGAAAAAAATTTTTTTTTGGGGGGGGGATATATTTCTTCTTCCTTTCTCTTGAGTTTGCTTCACTACTGCTGATGTTCTTGGTCATGTGACTAATTTCTGCCTATTGATTGATCTGCGCATTTCACATTTTGTGATAAAATTCAAGCTGAAGTTGGCAGTTCGAACTTGACATTTGAAATTTGTTGAAGTGCTATCTTCTCTCCGTCTAAACAGGACGTTAAAATATTGAAGTGAACTCGTCTAAGTTACCTGGTGAATTTGTATCTTGCTGAGAGAAATCTACTTCAAAGAAATCCAAAAAATCTGTCGAGGACTTGGCAGTTAGATATGTCAGAAAATTGCCAGCTTGCAGGAGAAAAGACACATGTGGGAAATATTCTCACTAAGACAGAATTGGAAATGTCTATAACTCGATATTTTCTTCTAAGGCCTGAAGAAAATGGATACGTCTCAAGTTTCAGATTTTCTAAGTTAAAAGATAAGAATATTTCTATTCTGACAGGACTCAAAGAAGGAAGAAGAAAGTTTTTTTTTTTTTTTTTTACCAAACCTCTTGCCTCTTCAGAGAACATTATTGTACGAAAAATTGTGTATTTTTTCAGGTTATTCCTTCAGGAAACTGAGGAAATAAATTCCTCGCTATAAAAGAACATTCTTGGAACATTATTTCAGATAATAATTTAACTTTCTCTGCAGATATTTCAACTAATCTACACGAGAGGACTTTTATTTTAAAATAGACGACATTACAAAATGTAAGTTTAAATTGCAATTTAACAAAGGGAACGAACACTTTGCTAAAGTATTCCAACCTTCCTAAAAAAAATCCTACGTTGGTTGAAATCTCATATCACAACAGTAAGTAAAAAAGGGCCTTCTCAGCCGTTTTTTTCTTTCTATCTTTCGTAATTGTTACCACAGAAAGGACTTTCTTTGTAGCTGAGAGCAAAATTTTAGAACAGACAGCCTGTGAGTTTTTTGGCTGTAATTTTCTTTTTTTTCTTCTTTTCTTAATAAAATTGTTTGTTTGTTTCTATCCACCAAGTCTTTTTTTCTTCTCATTTTTTTGTCGGTTTTCTTTATCTTTGTATTGGTAACGTTTTCATATGTCGAAGTGACCTTCATTGGAAGTGATGATAATAATTTCGACAAAGTTTGGATTTTTTGGTCCTATATATCCAAGTTTTTTTCGTTCTTATCTGGTCTTCTATGGTTAAGTGCATAACGAATCATTTTTATTGGAATCCTTTTGAGGTGAGTAATTTATTTATTTATTTGCGAACTATCATCCTCATCTTCTAGTTGTTGTTTCCACGATAATAGTCCATAAATAAATAAATATATAAATTACTTATCTAAAAAAAAATTCCAATAAAAATAATATAGTACCTAACAGGTTTTCTAAGTTTTAATCATGGATATCTAACACTTTTTTAATCATTGAGACACTTAAGTGATCGTCTCATCAGTAGGATGCGTGATTCTGGATGGGCTTTATATTAATCAGACGATAACCTTCCTGAATAAACTTGCAAGACATGCATTTCAGAAAAAAGGCAACCTGCTGATACACTATATCTATGGTTTGTCTGTCTAAAGATGTCATTTAAAAGAAAATTTTATACCAAGATCAATTTTTCTCAGGAATCAATATCCCCCTTATAAATCTCACCCATGGAATTGTTAATACAATTCGCAATCTTTTTTTGAAAGCCATCCATATTTGGTACAAATAAACTTCACTTTATCTGACTTTTGTACTAAGTTTTTGTCATGATTATATAATCGTTAAATATTATGTGTGGATATTTTGGCGATCAAAATTCTAAAAAGAAAAAAAAAGTTAAGAATCAAAGTGATAACGTCTTTGAATGTTGGAAGACAAAATCGTGTATAACATTACTTAACTCCACCTACGGAATGATTGCGTCTTTATAAATTAGCTGTCAGACAGTGCGTCAATATATACAGATGAATTCCTTAATGGAATAAATATACAATTATGAAAGTATTTAACTTTTTCTTTTTCGCTATTATTACATACAGTGGCGCCAAAAAGAAATGTGATTCTAAATAAATTTCAAACTCATCGGACTTCACCTCCCCATATTTTTATCTGTGTGGTTATCTCAAAGATAATATCTATCAGAACAATCCCTAACCTGTTTTTCAACCAAAGGGGGTCATGACAACCAAAATCAATATTTGTATGATTTGTATCATTTATCGGCAATTTATTGACACATCATTATCCACTTGTTTATCATTGATGAAACAAAGACTGTTGCAGATTCATGGCGAAAACTTAGTGGACAAGTCAGGCATTGACTGAAGGTTCTTTGTGCTAAATATGGTTGAATTACAGAAAGGATTGTGAATTTGGTACTAGTGTATGTTTGGTATCGTGCTGAAATAATAATACTATTATTTCAAAAACCATTCTTAACATTGGGAGGGGATAGTGTTTTGTAACTATTCTGTGTTTTCACCTAACAATTTAATAATAAAAAAAGATATCGTGAAACTTGAATTTAACCTGAAAAAAACTATTTAAGAATAGCGCACTACGAAACATATATAAGCACAGTGACTTTTGTTAACCATTCCATGTGAGGTTAATGTGGGTTAGCCTGTATGATTTTATGAAGAATAGTGGTATTCATTTTATATTGAAGATTTTTGGAATAATATTGCGAAGTCTCTATTCATATCAGACAAAGAGAACGTTTTAATTTATTTTATTTATGAGTTCAAAATTCAAAATTCTAAAAAGAAAAAAAAAAAGGTAAGAATCAAAGTGATAATGTCTTTGAATGTTGGGATACAAAATCTTGTATAACATTACTTAACTCCACCTACAGACCATTAAAGAATGATTGCGTCTTTATAAATTAGCTGTCAGACAGACAGTGCGTCAATATATACAGATGAATTCTTTAATGGAATAAATATACCATTATGAAAGTATGTAACTTTTTCTTTTTCGCTATTATTACATACAGTGGCGCCAAAAAGAAATTCCGCACTTGTCATTTTTTTCAAAAACCGCAAGTTTAAGCTAAATTGAATGCAACTGTTTAAACGTCCTATACCTCATTTGAGTCGCCCTTTATTCCTCTATAATTTTATCTGTTCATATTTGACTTTTAACTAAAGTATCCTCGTGTTCAAGTGAATTTAAAAAATTAATTTCAAATTGAGAAGGCAAAAAGAAACACTGCAGTAACAGATGAGCTTAAAACCAGCTTAAAATATCCATCTTTTAGGCAACAAATCGTAATTGTTGTTCTTGTTCCGGGTTACAAAACGTAACATTTAGTCTCTATGCCTCGACTTTCTCTTAGTGATCGTCAGAAGCTCATTAATCTCCACCTTTCTAGTTTATCCAATCGATAAATTGGCCGCAGATTGAAATGTAATGAGAAAACGGTATGAATGACTGTGCAAAAGCACCAAAACACCGGCAGTATTCGTAATGGTCCTAAATCTGATCATCCTAGAGTTACTTCTTACAGAGAAGACAATGTTATCAAGATCCGTAGCCTCAAAAACAGATTTGAAACGGCTCCCCAAATCCAACAACAGCGTAATCTTGTTAAAAACTGCTCTCTTTCTACAGTTAAGAACAGATTGAAGGAATTTGCAAGGCTGTGTTGCAAGATGCAAGACAATGATTTCTGTAAAGAACAGAACACTGTCTGAACTTCATCAGATGCAATAAAGCTCATGACTCTTCATATTGGTCGAAAATGATTTTTAGTGACGAAACAAGTTTAATAGGTAGGCAGTACGTCCGCCGAAGGAAGGATGAAGAATTTACACCTAGGTGCACAGTTTCAACACTGCAAGGTGGTGGAGGTTCAGGTTTGGTGTAGGGAGTTATTAGTGGCAATGGTCCAAATCCTATAGTTCGCTTGTAAGGTCGAATAAATTCGATCAAATCCATTAATATGTTGACTGAACATTTTCTACCCTACTTTGGCCGGAATTTAGATGATAATCCCATCTTCATGAAGGATAATGCTTCCATTCACACAGCTGGCAATGTCAAGAGGTTCCTTGTTTGGACTGCCAATATCTAGACCTCAATCAGATACAGAATGATAAAATTTTAAATCTGGAAGAATTTTGTACAAAACTTAAAGAGAAGTGGGAGGCCCTTTCACTGGAGTATTACCAGAGAGTAATTCAAGGAATTCTCAAAAGATTGCAGGCTGTCAAATTGCAGAAGGGCTATGCTACTAAATATTAACTAGTTCATTGTGTTCCTGTTGTATTTGTGTTGCATTAATGTACTAAAGTTACATTTAAATAACAATTTTCCATTGTGCGGACTTTTTTTTTGCCTTCTCGATTTGAAGTTATTTTTTTTAAATTGACGTGAGCATTAAGATGCTTCAATTAAAAGTTAAATATGAAATTATAGAGCAACAAAAAGTGAATCAAATGAGATATAGGTTGTTTAAACAGTTACATTCAATTTAGCTCAAATTTGTGGATTTTGGAAAAAATTACAAATGAAGACTTTCTTTTTGGTGCCACTGTAGTGTAGATTGTCTAGCCTTAATTTAAACCTACGTCACTTTCGGTTTGGCGGTGGTCGTAATAACAAAGACGTCACGTTTTTTTCCCGGTCTTTTTCTCCTTTGCAGTACAGGTTCGAGCCTCCAAACACACGGACAATGCCGGGCCGAAATGCTAGTATATATATATATATATATATATATATATATATAAACAAATGTAATGTCTGTAAACAAATGCACTTTCTGTGACGGGTGGCATTGATTTAATACACACCGAGGAGAAATATTTATGGCACTGATTCGTAGCACGATGGTTAGAGCTGTCGACTGTCAACGCGACGGTTGTAGGTTCGATCCACGGCTGGGAAAAAGATGTTTGTCTAGACGCACTTAGGAGTTGTGATACAACGAAACTACTGTATGTGGATGACAAATTAAAGCCCCCGCTCTTTGGGTTAAGCACTTTGTAGATATATTTTTACCCGACGCGTATTTACGCAATTAAGCGAAGCCCACTATTTATTTGTTTGTAAACAAATGATGGTTTGAGCACTATCTGCGACAGGTGGGCGTGGATTTAACACACTCCAAGGAGAAATATTTACAGCACTGATTCATAGCCCGATGGTTAGAGCTGTCGACTGTCAACGCAACGGTTGTAGGTTTGATTCACAGCCGCACTGATGAGTTGTGATACAACGAAACAGTACTGAATGTGGAAGACATATATATATATATATATATATATGTCCGTCCCCTCACATAAAAGTATGTCTGACAAAGGATAAGGCAAATCTATTTCCATAATCAGACGTTTTCTTTCTTTTCTGCTTATCTATATTGATTTATATAGTTTTTTCTTTTTCTTTAAAACTTTCCAGCTTGAGACGTTATCTGTCTTTTTTTTATAAGTGTGCGATGATTGTTCTCTGTCAATTTAGATTAAAACCGCTAACATCCTTAATGTTTTTAACACCCGGCATCGTTTTTTTATGTCCAGTGTATTTCTATGATTTTATACGAATATTAGCACAAACAGTAATGGAGCATAATTATTTTTCCATCATTGTTGACGAGAGTCGGGATTGTACACTGATTCGTGTAATAAATACTACTTAAGATGTTATATGAAATAAATTCATTATTCTTCTTTTAAGGACAGTAGTTCTTATCGTCTGATAGTCAAGCACGCATTAAAAAAAAAAACAAAGCTGTTAAACCTGACAGAGTAATACTGAACAAGAAAGAAAGAGTAGCAACCCTACTTAAAGTGCTTCGAATGAGAAAAACAGAGATGCGAGGGAGTAGAGAACTAAATCGTACGAACCTTTTATGTACAACATAAAAACAAAACAAAAAACATGTAGAACATAATCACTTTAACACACTGGTTCTTATTAGATCATCAAAGTTAAGCAACGTTAAACCTGGTCAGTTCTAAAATTGGCGATCATTTAGGAATTCCAGATGCTGTACGTGCTCTCTACTTATCTCGGTGTTGTTTCCGGTCGTCTTATACTTCTCCTTGCCACTGGATTCAAACAGTGCCGATTCAGGAGAAGTGTTATTGGTGACTGCACGACCCTTGCCTCACAGTTGTAATTGCAGCTGCCCTTACAGAGGGTATCCATTGCCTTTTGAGACTGAATGGAGTCACGAACAATATGAAAAGGAAACTGGAATCTTAGAACGAATTTAATCATTCTAGCAATCATACGAGTCACTGGGCTCATGAAAAAGTATTTAAAAACCTACCTGGAAAATATACCCGGTGAACCAATTACAAGAGAGATCTGAATATTTTAACTTAAAGAAGTGTTAGAATCTTAAAAAAGATCACTTGGTTGGAGTCTCTGAAATAGTGAGTGAATATTAGGCATCTGATATGATGCTTTATCCCCGGCAAAAAAACAGACAAAAGAATTGACCACCCAGACTATTCTCCCATAAAATAGTAAAATCCTTGTGTGGTCAAACTTAAAATTTTGAAAGTGATCGCCAAAGTTCAAGTTGATTTACACAAGTAAATTATGACACACGCACAAGGTATATGACCTGTGAGTGAATCTACTGATTTTAACCTTAGGGTTATCTAGATGGACATACTCTCTATTATTCTCTGGTCAAAGAAAATTTCAGAAACCTCTGACTTTGTATAAATCTCTTTGATCTTGTCATTAATAAGATCGATGATAGACGTTTTAATCAGTTTACATGAACAAGAAGGTTTTAATGTGTCTGTCGTAGATTTGAGTCTGTGGTCACCTTAAAGCGAGCTTTCTTTAACAAAGCAAATCAGATTTCTGAACCTCGAAGTTGATTCGATTATGACATATACAAACTGTCGTTTCAGCTTCCCTGAACAATTGCAAGATAAGGAGTCTATATTGGTAAAGGCAAACAGAAATCAGATTTTGTCTTTAATCATTATTTATGCAAGAAAATCTCTCTCGATTTTGGACAAGATGAGATAATTTAGTGTGAATAAACATCATCCAGAAATTAGAACACGATATTTTGTGTACAATAGTTCGTCTTATTTATACTTTTATTTAAGTTTGCTAACATTTTGTTATGAATACTTGTGTAACACTGGCTGTAAGGGATCATTCACCCTTCACTTAATCTATGATATGCTCTAGAGTGGCATTTCCCCTATGCAGGCAGAGCTAGCTTTCTCCTTGAAATAGATACTAAGAAATATTACACAAGCGATTCTCAGTCAGAGGTCTATCCTGAGATAGGAAGGATAAGACAATGATAATTTTTGTAGTGCAGTGAATGTGTGTGTGGGTGGGTGGGGGGGGGGAAGTTGCTATCCTTTCACATAGAGTGCCTGGAATTTCCAAATAGAAATTTATCTGTTACTGTCCAGGCCCAACATCGCTTAAATTCAGTGATCTAATGAGGACCGGTTTGTCAACATTATATATATATATATATATATATATATATATATATATATATATATATATATACTTATTATTATTATTATTATTATCATTATTATTATTATTATTATTATTATTTCCAGTAAAACACTGTCGCAGTTCACACGAGCCATGAAAGCTCACAAATCGGTTTCAAATCCCGAGTTCGGATGTGTTCAAAATGAGGGCGACTCGAGTCTTGAACTTCTGGTTTGTTGGCTTTCATGGCTCGTGTGAGTTGCGACGTTGTTTGACTGTGAAAATAATTATATCATCTCTCAAATTCCGAAAATTATATATATATATATATATATATATATATATATTAGAAAACAGTTAAAACCAAGCAAACATTGTTAAAAAATAGAAAGGTGTTTGCTTAATTATACCTTTTTTTTCCTTTTTTTTTTTTTAAATTTTTTCCTATTTTTCTTTTGATGTTTTTTGTGTTAAAATTTAAAAAAATAATACAACTTCCATATGCATTAGAAACATTTTTCGATTCTTAGATGCATGGAGAACATTTTCATGGTGTTCCGGGAAAGATGTTAAAAATTTAAATTCTGTGTTACCAGAATCAAAATCGTAGGATAAAATTGTATTACGATAATTATGTTAAAATATTATAACTGCTTTCATAGACAATATTATTAATTGTAGGTTGTTGACTTTTGATGTAGATAACGTGGAGTATGTTTTTTTAAAATTGTGATACATATGCAACTTATATTAATTTTTCTTTTAACACGAAAAACGATTATAAAGAAATCGAAAAAATTAAAATAGTATAATCAATAAAAAAACTTTTCGTTATTTTTATAAATATTTGCTTAAATTAAAAGATTTTGTCGAAATACACAATATATATATATATATATATATATATATATATATATATATATATATATATATATATATCCAGGGCTTTATTCGCTCCAATATTTTGGGAGCTTTACTCCTGCTCCTAAAAAACAGAAGCTATCCTTTACTGAGACTATCCACTGTTCGTAGGTCTGATTCCAAGCTTGGGATATGTACTAGTTTACCCCCACTGAAGAGATACAACAAAACAGTTGCTTTTATATATATATATATATATATATATATATATATGTGTGTGTGTGTGTGTGTGTGTGTGTGTGTGTGTGTGTGTGGAAATATATTTCTTTTCATTTAAACCAATCCTTTAATTTATGAAGCTTGATGTAAATTACATATAACAAATAAATGATAAAAATCTATATTCCAAATTTTTTGTTTTATGTTCTGTTATTCCATCGAGCTTCATACATTAAAGGATTGATATAAATAAAAAGGAACATATTTCCACACACACACCCATTATATATATATATTCTGCTCCTCAAGTTGAGTTGATTGATATACTAAATTAGGCACCGCCAAAACTGGGGGGGGGGGGCAGGTCAGTACTTTTTGACGGACCGTCTTTTTAAAAATCTACCAAAAATCAGGTAATTATCCGATCAATACGAAATTTTCATCGATTATTAAGAGAAGAATGAACTTTATAACAGTGTACTTATTTTTCATAAACGATATTTATATATATATATTTTTTTTTTGCTTACAACCCCCCCCTTGTTTTGAAGTGGGAACAAATATGCTTAAAATAATCATCTGAAACTGAACACAACATACTGTGTTGTTGTAAGGGACAGAATTATAGATTAAAAAAAAAAAATTGTTTGCATACCTTATTTTGACGTCTGAATATCAGAACTTCGATTGTGTTTAATTATCCCGCTCTTGAGTTTTGAAGTGTGAAATTCGGTGAATATGTTAAGTAAAATAATTAATTTAAGTTAAGCAAAACAAAAAATTATTTTTTTAATATTTATACGAAAAAAGCCATTTTAAAATCTTTGATAAATAAATTAACAATTTTTTTTTTAGCGAGCCGAATAATGCATGACCATTATTAAACAGGGCATGCTTTAAAGAATCGATACAAAAAAAAAAATTCGATAAATATTGTGCCCTTTGTGTTAAAAATAGCATCATTTTTTTCGATCCCGTTTGAAAACGTTTGCCGCCTTTCGACTACGGTGGACCAAACGCGCTGAAATAATTTTTTTTATTCTGCTTTAAATTGCACCCCCCCATTTTGGGGAGCCTGGCCCCCACACACATACACATTAAAAACCAAACTCATACAAATGGTCACCCATCTGGTACTGGCCAGCCTCAGCTTAATATTACATTGAAATTTTCGTCACTGAAAAATAAGTTTTTGTTGGCCTGTTTGGTCTTCCATAGTTTGCTTTTTATCAAATGCAAACATAGTGTCGATCTAGACTCTAGATCGATGCAAAATAACTAGTTGCCTATATGAATAAGTGGAATTATTTGAAATCCCGGTACTTACAATATTTTTGCATATTCTCTTAGAAAATCATCCGAAATCTTAGTTAGACAACAAATAAATAAATTAATTATTTCAAAAACCTTTTTTTTTTTTTTTTAAATATTTATGTACGTTTTTTGTGCAAGACAAAAAATGTCAATTGTTAACTTTTTGGGAAAATTTAACATTTAAAATTTAATTAAAAATAGTAGAAAAAGTTTTACCTTATTCTGTTTTCTATATGATAAAATTCAGGGTTTTATCTTTCTGGAAAAAAAAAGTTACTCAGAAATAATGGATTTTAATAAATGTAATTTCGTTTTAAAAAACAACAACAACTTGATTTTTCGGCCATTTTTGGCGGTGCCTATACTAAATCCTTTTAAAATGTTTAAAAGAGAGGAAATCACATTCTCCCCTAAAAAATAACCATTCCAAATTACAAATCTTACGCAATAAAATAAACGGTAAGATGGTCAACATCTTGAAATTTGGAATATATACTTTTGTCATTTATTTGTTATATATATATATATATATATATATATATATATATATATATATATATATATATATATTAGTATTTCAGCCCGGCGTTGCCCGGGTGTTTGGAGGTGTATGTTGAGCAAAAAAAAGTGGTAGTAAGAAAAGTAGGAAAAGAACTGGAAAAAGCGTAACGTATTTCCTGTTACGACCACCGCCAAACCGGAAGTGACGTAGGTTTAGACAATCGAAATGAGATGATGACTTTAAAAAATATCGGCAAAAAACGCGACCCCTCCCCTGTAGAAAAGTGCCCAGTTGAGGGTGAAGATATTAATGTTTTTAGCCAATTTTTCGATATTTGTCGTCTGAAAGGTCGAACTTCAAAGCGATACTAATCTTGTAAAATCCGTCGCCTCTGTCGAAAGTTTTAGACACAAATACGTACATACATTTATATATTGGTAACTAAAAATTTTCGACCCAAACCGATTAAAAAGCTTGCCCTATCTCTGAATACCCTTTATGTATAATTTCAAATGTTTAGACCAGAAAGTGTCCGAGTAATTTGGTAGAAACCGCAGAGGTAAAATATTTTAAAACTTTGACCTGTATTATGACCCCTTAACATTTAACCTATATCTAAAATTTCAAGTGTTTAGACCTCAAATTGTCGGAGGAGTTTGGTAGAGTTCTCAAAGGTCAAATCATTGAACTTTGACCCCTTAATAGCCAAATTTCTGGACAAAAATTTTATATCAAATTTCAAGTCTGTAGACTAAAAATTGACAGAGTTATTGCGTAGGGAAATGTACACAGACAGTCACACACACAGATATACAGACACGTTCACTTATATCCGTTGTATAGATTGATACCAACTTTATTACTTAGAAATAAGTTTGAATTTAACTTTATATATATCTACATGTGTAACATTTCATATTGATATATATATTTTTAAACTTCATGTCAAGGAGTTTGTACATATCTTATATAGCCTAAAGTAAATATGTTCAGGTCAGGCCTGAGAAAAATATTTTTAACTATAAATATTATTTAGATAATTGACATACTCCCATGATATTATTTTTGCCTTTTTTTATGAAAAAAAAAAAAAAAACACCAAATTAATTTAAGGGCAAATGTTTTGAAATAAGAAAGGAAGCCATTATTGGATAAACTAAACTAACAAACTACATCAAGTACCCAGAAGAGAAGTAGGAATGGTTTTATAATAGGGAAAAATCTTGAATCTATATCATAAAACACTAACTATATTTACTTGTTTGCTGAAAAGAAAAGGATTTTTTCTTGTTAACTTTAATTGGATTGCAAATAGGGAAAGAGAGAGAGGGAAACAGAGGGAGAGAGAGGGAGGACAAAGGGAAAGAGAAATAAAGAGGGATGAGAAAGGGAGAAAGAAAGAGAGAGGGAGGACAAAGGGAGAGAGAAAGAGTTCTACTAAAACCCTCAAGTTCTCAGGAACTTCCAAATATTTGAAGAAAACTCAAGACTGAAACAACCGTCTCCGCGAATATCTTTATGATAAAATATATTCATTTTTTAAGAAAATTCTAATCTAAATTTTTGAATGGGATTTAAAGTATTGACATCGAATTTCTCCAAGAAGACATTTAGTTTTATTTGTTTAAATTGTAAGTCTATGATAAATTCATGAAAGCTTTTTATGGGAATAAACAATTCTCATCAAAACACAAAGTTATTCATGGTTTTAGATTGAATTCTTTATTGTAAATGTTTTGGAAATGAAATCTCACAAAAAGAACAAATAAAAAAAAGTTATTTCTCAACTAAACACGGTAAGAACAGACGACTATTTTAAATTATCTTTATAATAAAGTTACCAAAACAAGATAACCTTTGTCTAATTTATCGCTTCTATAATGACCGTCTAAAATTAAAATATATATTCAACTAGCAAGAATACCTGACGCTGTTGGGATTGAATATGGAATACTATTATGTACATTTTTGTTAGGCTCCTAACACTATATCTCCTCCCCCCCTCTCTTTTATAGTTGAAAAAATTGAAAATTTGGGAAAATATCTGACCAGGATGGAACGATAAAATTGTCGCCAGAGAAGAGACATGATTCCATTTCCGTTTGATGAAAACTGGTTTTCTTCTTTATTTTTTGTTGTAGACCATCTACTAGTTGGCCCGTTGTGTACAAATGCCAAAAGCAATAGGAGCCTTCTACGATGACTGAAAGTGACACACTGTTCGAGATCAGAGATGCGCCACTGTACAACTCATGCTCTCTACCGATCCAAGTTATGACAGCATATCTAGATGGTTCAACACTTGAGGGCACAGCTCAATGCATTGGATGACCCATAGTTATGGTTTTGAGTGTGGTTTCAAGTGAGGATCACATTCTGCCACCTCACATATTCGAAGCCGGCTTGAAAGTCAACACTAAAGTGTATCTGGATATGCTGAAGAATGTGGTGATCCCCTGGTGCAATCAGGTGGCCGCTGACAAACCCTGGGTATGATAGCAGGACTCAGTGCCAGACCACAAGTCCAAAGAGACTCAGGCTTGACTTCAGAAGGAGTCCTAAGACTTTGCACCCTTTTCTCACTGGCCCACCTCCTTCCCCGACATGAATTCGCTGGACTACTTCATTTGGACATACGTCACCAACATGACTTCACACAACACCAAAGCCAGCCTGATCACCACCATTTGCCTAGTATCTGCCGAGCTCCTGCCGGTGCCCATGGAAAAGGCATGCTCCCATTTCCGGACCCATATTGAGGCGGTGACTGAGGCTGAAGACGGCTACATTGAATAGATGTCAGCTCTACTACATAATCAAGTTATCTGAATTGATTTTTCAATAAAATTTTAAAAATAAAACTGCAGTGTTGTTTTCTTTAGGGCGACAAATTTATCATTCCACCCTGTATATATGATTTAAATTTCATTAAAATAATACATACGTATTTAAAGTTTTAAGGAATGCTGTCTCCATATTTTTCTTAGTGGGGAAGAACATAGAGATTTGACACATAGGGGGTTGGTAAAGATTCGAAACCACTTCCATTGTCTTCCCCGAGGAATTTCACATATGAATGCCCTTACTTTCTATGCAGATTCATTAACTGTTTTGTCTATAGGGCACATAAAAGCACAAACATTGGCACGCACTCATTGAATTAATATATGTATAAATTATTCTTTACATTATATGAATATATATATATATATATATATATTAATGGCCCAACAATACGTTAATAAAATTAATTAAACTATCACGTAAATTTTGCTTATATATTATATATAATATCATAAAACCATCCCCCGTCAAAAAAGTGTTGGCATCAACTGGCATCGTACCAAATAGTTGTGAAGGTTCACGGACGATAGAAAGACCGAGGATAGAAAGCACTAACCAGACCTCCACTGGATGAATGTGAAGAGGACTGGGACCTTAGAGAAGTTTATTGCTACCCAATAGTCACTACTAGCGCTGTAACAACAGCATATTCTTTTTATTGTTTTGACTCTTGAGTATATATCCATTAATATCTTATGTTTTTATATAGACTGATGTGGTTCTCGGTTGATTGACTATGTCTTACCGTGTCGGATATATATTTGAGAATTAAAAGAATATTCTGTTGTCACAGCCCTAGTCACTACCAAAGAGAAATCGATGATAAACGGCTGTTGCAATATCGCAAATTCATTTGCAAAGTTTATCGAAAGAGGTGGAGAGTAGTGGAAATCTGGGGAGACTTGCTGTCACTCAAACTCACAGGTTGTTCTTAAAGAGAAATCTTTGATGGAGTGTGTGAAAACTTCCAGTAGGTAATAAATAATTTAATAGGTTTTATTTTAAAGCATCAATATTTCATCCTGCTGAAGCCTTTTATTTTTCTCTGTCGTTGGTTTATGTTTTTAAGAAGAAAACAACGAACGGAACGCTTTATTTAATCCATGAGGATAGCATGCTCACGTTTCAGGTTTTTAAAGAATTTGCAATTGTATTCTGAGTATCGGCCGCAATACTCAGAATACAAATGCAGAATTACTTCTACTCGGTTATGGCTGACCTGGCTGTTTTTATATTAATCCTACACAAAAGTATAATTAAAATAAAAACTAAACAATTGTTTAGATTTTTACGTTTTTTTATTTTTTTTATTTTAGAATAATAAAATTGAAATTAATGAAAAGATGTGGGGGTGCATCCTAAACGTGTATTTACTTTCTTAGATTTTATTGAGCTTTAAATATGTTTTAAATTTCGTTTGAATTTCGTTTCGAAATCTTTCATCCAATTATAAGAATTATTAAGATGAAGAATTATGTTAATGACAATGGTTACATTGTCTGAAGAAATGCCGCCATTTGCAGGTGTCAGACAATGCCAAACATTGGACTTGATTCAAATTTGAGTGCCTTCAGGAAGTTGCTACTTGTATCACATTCAAATCTGACGACAATCAATATGAATTAATTCCAAGTATAAAAGCACGTTGAGATATGCTAATTAATAACAACTCTTTAAAATGTACAGTTATAAAAGCAACACAGCTTAAAAAAAAAAAAAATAGCAGGGATACTCGACGTTGTCCGGAACTGAATGAGAAAAACTACTTTGACTTTTTTTGCTATACTCATGAGACCATTTTATTTTGTTTATTTTTTACTGTCCCCCCACCTTGTTTTGCCTCGTAATATAGTTGGCAAAAGTTGAAATGTTAGAATATGGTTCATATTTCATTAAAATAATACGTATTTAAAGTTGTAAGGTATTTCTTCTCTCACGAATCCCTTTGGGACGAGGTCATATAGAGACTCGGCAGATAGACCACTTTAATTTTTTTCTCCCCAAAATTTGATACATGGTTTCATTTTCATCAAAATAGGATACATTTATAGAAGAGTTTTTGCCCTGATAGTTCCCGTAGGGATGCACTTGGAGATTTGAGACAACTTCAGTTATCTTACCTATTTACAATGCCTCCCCACGGTGCAGAGTTAGACACCAGGGTCGTTTACAAATGTGGAGAAAGGTACAAAAATAAACAATTGTCTCAGTTGTGAAGGATTGCTCCTCCAGCGAAAGAAAACAAGAAATGGAAGTGCAGCATCTGGAGAACAATACTACAGTTTGATCTTGGCCAAAAGGCCAAGCGTAACTAGAACATTTTACAGAGGAAATACACTTTACGATTTTATGTATTGTCTAACCTTTCTTTCTATCGGAAACACACATCCTGACATAGGCGTTTATATAAATAATAGCAGGATTACCCAGCATTTCTTGGGTTAATGTGGGTTAGTATCATATGTAACTTTAAAGAGAGTTCACAACAATCTTGACGTTGTCAGCTATATATCTTACCCACTGAGCTCTTCAGATATAGATTTTCTAATTTTTTTTTCCATAGCGAACACTTAGACATTGAGTTTTATATATGTAGACATGGATGTATTTTTAAAGAATGTAGACCTATTTTAAAAAAAATAACTTTAGTTTAGAGATAGTGGTGCTTAAACGTGAACGTTTTTAGTAGCGTTTTGGAGGCCTCCTTAATTTTAGTTTGCATCACCTTTCTAAAAATATTGTTGGACAAAATTATATGAAGTAGTTTTTAACAGAAACAACGTAAAAAAAAAATCAAAGAAAATATTACTGTATATATTAACCTGGCTCAAAGTTTAATTGTGTTAAACTTCCACACTAAAAAATTGGAATTTGAAACTTATATTTATGTTTAAGTACGTTTATATGTTTTTAGATTTTTATGTACAGGATTAATTTCTAAATTAATTAACCGATCATTATGAATTTAGGAACATAGCTGTTAGGCGTGAAAGGGGATAATATCTCTATATCTACTTATCTATAATACAAATCTCACCTGTCTGCTTAAATGTATGTATGTATGTATGTATGTACATCTGCCTAAAACTTTCGACAAAGGCGACGGATTTTCATGAGATCGATATCATTTTGAAGCTCGGCCCTTCAGACAACGAATATCGAAAAATTGGCTAAAAACATTAATTCCTTCGCCCTACACTGGTCACTTTTTTCCAAGGAGGGGGTCGCTTTTTTCGCCGATATTTTCAAAAGCTATCCCCTCTTTTCGATTGACTAGCCTTAAATTAAACCTTTGCCACTTCCGGTTTGGCGATGGACGCAACGGCAAAGACGTCACTTTTTTTTCATGTTCTTTCCCTTCTTCGCGGTATGGATTCGAGCCTGCTTGCCTACTACCACTTTTATATTTTTTTTTTGTTTAACACACACCTCCAAACACTCGTGCAACGCTGGGCACCCAGCCACTTTATGTGTGTATGTGAATGAGTTCCCTATAGATTTAGAAAGGGCTGTGCCGATTTTTTCTTTTTTAATTTCACACAAATGTACTTTATGCATCTCGGAATGTCCCTAGATAGGCTTTGTATCGAAATACCTTCAATAAGTATCGATAACTGTTAATTGAAAAAAATCTGATTAAATAAGAACAATCCGATTTTGACCAAACTTAACGCCCTTATACAGCCTAACATCACAAGTGCCTCTAAGAAGTTTTATTTGCACACAAAAAGGAGGATCCAGTGTATAAAATCTACATTAGGTTCTTTGGTATGACAGCTGCACATTCGAAATGAATGTTTCTACTTAAAATACAATTGAAACATAATACTTGATTTTTTGTATTTTAAAGTTTAATTCAACCCATTATGTAAAAATCATTTTATAAAATCAACAGCAGGTTCTCTACAGTGCAATTAAGTCACATCAGGGAAATGTGAAGCTTCCTCCCGGTGCACCATCGTGGGTTCCCAACTAGAACAAGCAATCAATCGATTTGATTAAATTTCTTTGGTCGATTTCACTTATTTCGATGACAATAAAAGTATCGGACGTGCAGAACATTCGTTGATCCTCGTTCAACCCTGGGCAGCGTCGGGTCTCCTTGCTAGTCGGCTATATTTTAGTTTTCTGCAAATAGTGCAATTTTAATAATACATATTTGATAGCAATCAATAAATAATTCCTAAATTTCATTTTTTAAATATTTCAGATTTGCATTAAATTTAATCCATAGTGATTAGACAGTGATTAAGCAATATACTTACATTTCAATATTTTCTTAAAACCCCTCAAGCTTTATCGATAAATTTTAGACATTTTTCTAGATTCAAAATCTTGTGATTGATTTTGATCAAAATTTGAATGAGGATTCTAGACATAATGTTTAGTAGCATGCTATATTCAGTCAAATCCTAAGGGTGGACATAAAAGTGATGTAAAACTATTCTGCTTAGGGAATTCATTTTGTCTGTACTGGGAGGTGTGGCCTTCCAGTTTCTTATATAATATATAATTTATGTAATATATTCTTAAAATTTTCATAAGAATTCATTAAATCTTTCAGTTCTGTATGATTAAAAAAGCTTAAAACATTTGTTTGTTTCGAAAGAGTATCCTTTAAGTGGAAGTGGGTGGAGCACGTGTCCCTTGTACCGGTTCCAGAGTACAATATAAGAAAGGAAAGGACGCAATTTTCAAATGGCTAGCCATCTCGGAACCAATGTCCGTTCTAATGTAACCCACCAAAGTAGCCGTCACTGTCAAAGTAATTATAGTATTTGTCAAGCCCCATTGTTCACATCCAATTTCCAGTTAGCACAAGCGGCTCCATTAGTCCAAGAAATGGATGGACTATTGCCAATAATGGCACCAGAGTGATTAGACAAGACCAATAAGAAACGGTTCTAACAACCACAAAGCGTGATCGTTGGTTTTCGTGTTGGAACATTAAGGTTGCTCGTCAAAGTTCAAAGAGCAAGATAAAATGTCAAGCAGTCTTTTCCTGGAGAAATGAATCCCAGTTTGATTAGTACGGACAGTGGGGACGACAACATGCAGGTGATATTTGGAAGGGGAGATAACCGTTTAGTACATACTTAGCCCCCCCCTCTCTTTATTGTTATTTTACCTGGGGTTTTGTCTTATCGTTTTCAATAGAAATTATTTCCTTCTTTAAAAACTGAAAGACGAATGTGCTAGAAGTTATGAACACGCACGCTCACAGAGATATATAGACATATAATATTTTATCATTATGATATTATATATATATTTAAAAAAATGGATTCTCCCCGATGATTTGATGTGTGAGGTTCCGCCACAACTAAGTTGCTTAGAAATCCACACAGGTGATTTGCTTACAGTGGTGAAGGCTTTGTGTAGAACCATCCACACTTTTTGATATTACTGTTAACCTCAGTCGGTGCAGATAAGTTCCACAGGACAGAGTATAAAGTAAACCGCAGGTTTTTACATCAGAGTTTTTCTTCTAGATGCATATCTATCTTAAGGAAGACTGGGGGTGCATCTCTCCCAGTGAATTAATGCATCTCCAGATACCAATCTGGAAATTTCTACGATTCGGCGTAGTATATACAGCGTCCAACCTTTCCACTCGGTCACCCATCTGGTACTGGCCAGGCTCAACGTTGCTTAACTTTGGTGATCTGGCGAGAACCGGAATGTCAACGTGATTGTGTATATATATATATATATATATATATTATTTTTATAATAAATATGTAAATATTATCTATTTACGTATACATTCCATCCTTGACGAATTATCAATGGAGAGATAACCATTTACGCCAATCACACGATTCGGACCCTGGAACATGAACCATATTTATTCCGAGCGTGTTAATCAATCAGGCTATCATAAATGTCTACAGACGTGATGAGAAATAAAAAATATGTGTCAATGGAGGCGGACTACGATAGTCGACTGTCATAAGTGTTCAACGGTAAGGATCATTCATTATAGCTTTTCATCGCCTCATTTTATTTATTCATTAAGGCGTCTAGCTGAGAAAGGGCTACAAATAATTAATTTAATAATAAATATGTAAATACTATATGTGTGTGTGATTATATGGCGAATTGTAACAAAATTCTATTTTTCTATTGACTTATGAATCTAATCATTAGATTTTTCAGCTAATAATCTTATATAAACATTTTAGAAATATAATCTTCTGACGTTTTTTTTCCCTTCTTGTTTTTAGTTTAGACTTTAAATACGAAATCTGGAAAATATATTTCTGATTTTTCTGACATTTAACATGGCGGCGTAAGACATTGTCCACATTGTTTTGAATTTTCTTTTTTTTGTGTGTGGGGTCCTATTAATGCTACATTAAGTGTTTTTTTTTTATTATGTTTTAACAGACTTATGACATCTACATTTTCTTTTTCTAATCCAAATTCTTCTTTCAATCCATATATCAAACTTTCTAGCAATTTTGGAGGAATATCTATTCATCTCTGGAGAGTTGTTTAGTGATCTTTTGCTATTCTAGAAAACACGTGTAAGACATAATATTATGAAAATTCAGGCACTTGGTTAAAAAACCTATCAAATTTTATGAGTGTAAATTGATTCCATATTTTGGTTTTTGCAATTATAAGTAATTATATACATACATGTATGCACACATTAACTCATGCTGACAACAAAGCGGATTCGTTAGTTAGCTAGAGTAAATACTGTACTTTGAGGTAATTGCGCCAAATCCGGGGGTGATTGCGTCAACTAAAAAAAAAGTGCTCTTTATATGCGTGGTTGCCAAAAGAGCACTTTTAGCTAGGTGGTGCAATTATCCCAAAGTACGATAATAGCTCTCTCTCTCTATCTATCTATCTCTCATAGCATTATATATATGTATGTATGTATGTACCTATTTACTATGCCTCCCCACGGGACAGAGTTAGACACCAGGGTCGTTTTTTAACGTGGAGAAAAGGTACAAAAATAAAAATTGTCTCAGTCGTGAAAGATTTCTCCTCCACCGAAAGAGAACAAGAAATGGAAGCGCAGCATCTGGAGAACAGATACTACACTTTGAGATATTAAATCTTTTATTCATGTTAAAAAATACAGTCAAAATCAACGATGAACAAAAAACTTAGGCACATGGCCAACTCCACTTTGATCTTGACCAAAAGGCCAAGTATGTATGTAATGTATGTAATCGCTAACAAAAGTATGTATGGAGTACTGTTGTCAGATTTGGGCTGGTGCATCTGCTACTTGTCTCTCACTCCTTGACAGGGTTCAAAAGAGAGTTGCAAACCTGATAGGTCCTGAACTGTCATCTAAGTTTCAACCTCTGTCCAATCGACGAAATGTTGCATCCCTCTGCCTGTTCTACAAGTACTTTATTGGTGATTGCAAGCACTTGTACCCCCTCCACGTGAATAAGCCTGACAAGCAGCTAAATCCTACCCCTTCACAGTAGAGATCCCTAGGTGTAAGAAAGCAGTCTACTACAATAGTTTCTTCCTCAGAACTGCTAGACTTTGGAACTCCCTTCCGGGTTTCTGCTTTCCCAACTGTACTGACATGCAGAAGTTCAAGTGTAATGTGAACAGACATCTTGCTACTCATCTCCCTTCATAATACCCCTGCAACTTATGTCCCCGATAGTAGGCCCCTACTTCAAAGTGGCACTGTGCCTTGTTTGGGCTGAAAATTGAATTAAAAAAAAAAAGTCTATACATTTAATCAGATAATGTTCTGCAGGAATGAAACAGTTCTGTATAGCTTACTTGAAATAGATCTGTTTTCATACTACTATATATATATATATATATATATATATATATATATATATATATATATATATATATATTATACGGACATGCACATATGCATATACATATATGTATACACATAAAAATGTATAAGCCTTATTTTGACAAGTGCAAATTGAATAGAGATGAGAAGAAAGGTATGAACTTTCAGCAGGAGCGGAAGTCACGGACTGATTGATTTTATTGACCTTTATAAGCTGACTCCCCCTCCCCGCCAAACACCTATGTCCCTCTTACTTGAGCTTACCTTGTTTTCCTTCCATCTTATTTCATTACGTAGGATTTACATTGCTTCCATCGAGAGAAGTTACTGTTAGTGTAAACAAGAAACAGAGGAAATACGTATTGAGATTTTGGTGTGTGTGTTATATAATTAAAACAAGACAAAAAGGGGTTTAAAATACAGACAACAAATAATTGTTACCAAACGCAAGATAATTTACTTTAGTACTGGACTGCATAATTTCTGTGCATGTTTAATAATAGTAAGATTTATTATCTATGCATTTGTTAGTGTTACTTTTACTTAGTCAAGAAAGCATGTTTTTCAACATCACCTCTTTGTTATTCAATCAGTGGAATAGTTTCCATATTGCTTTACTAAACGTCTCCAAACTTGAGGATTTATCTTTGAACTAATTTACGTGGCTTACATTCCAATTCAGTTGATTTTATTTCAGTTTGTGATATCTTGGTACTCGAAAAGATAAATGTCACACTTTTTGTGATAACCCAAGTTCTATTCAAAATAGAGATTCACTATTTAGACCATGTGGCTGATCAAGTCCTTCATCATATATGAGCTTTGACCCTGAAAAATTTGGTGATGTTCAATTTTTTTACGGAATTTCTACTTCATTTTTTCCCCCAAAATTGAATGAATTTATCTAATGCTCTTTAATAATATTGATCACCATGCAAAGTTTCAAATTGATCGAATAGTTTTTTTGAGTTATCAACATTTCTTTTCTTACAAAGGAATCACCACTTATCAAGGCCCAGAGGCTATTCCAGGATAAGGGTTAAAGAGTGTACAGTGGTCAAAAGGGACAATATCACAGTAATCGTTAGAAGTGTAAATTTGGTAAATTGAATTACTTAAGGGGAACGCTTCATCAAGAACTTGTTTACGTTGGACTTGAAGACGACCATATTGTAGTCAGCTGGAAAACAGGTAAACGGAAGAGAGTTCCACAGGTGTGCAGTTCTAAGAAAGAAGCTCTGTTCATGGAATCCACGTAGAGGTCTAGCCACAAATAAAGAGTGGGGAAACTATTGATAGTGTTTTCAGCTAGACGAGTGTTTCTCGTGAATGTTTGGCGAGTGAGGACCATAGATTGGAGCTCAGAGAGCAATTGCCATGAAAATAACGATAAAGTAGAGACAGGCCAGCAGCATCTCTTCAGTGAGGTTGCAGGGAAGAGAAAAGGGCATCCTCCAATAGGCTATAAAGTCTATTTTGAACTCTGTCAAAGCAAGATAAGATCTTTCGAGCAGCTCCTGCCCAGATGTGGCAACAATACTCCATTCTTGGACGTACTTGGCTCTTATATAGGTAGAGAATTGCATCAGCAGGTAGATATCTATTGGATCGATAAAAGGATCCCACCATTTTTCCATGACATAACTTTGTGAATAGTTCATACAATATGGATAAGGAAAGCTTGGATAAAATTTTTCACCTATTCTTCCGCTATTAGGTGAAGATATGTTGTCTAACGACTAACTTGTTCTTGTCATTTTTATCATTGTTCATGCATACTCTCTAATCTTTGATCCTGTTAAAATGGGGTTTTACCTATTGTAGTGGGACATTAATACAATGAGGAAAGACGTATTTTGCATGTTGCCCCCCCCACTCCAAACAAAATGGGGGACAACACATATGAGGCCGCTGAGGTAGTAAGACAGCCTATCTGTAGATCTATCCATCTTGCTATGTTTCTTTCTCTCTCATGTGCAAGCAAGTTGTCTGCCGATGTTTTGTCTCCTTAAATTAAATGCAACTTTTGAGTATAATCAACATTGTCTGCTTTTTTTGACTTCCGGTTTCTGCAGTCTATTTAGATATATTCAATCGGAGAAAAACCAATTGTTACGAGGGGAAAAGGAAGAGGCCTCTCACGTTAATAATTATTAATCAGAAGGAACCATATTTTGCATGTCACCGTTTCAGAGCAGGCACTAGAAGTCATAAAGAGCAGAGAATTTTGACTATAATAAACTAAATATTAGGTTGGTGGAAAAATAATGTTTTTTTTTTATTGTTGAACGTCAAAAAACGACATTATTTTTTGCACCAACCTGATAACAAGTGTCAGCATGGCTTTGTATCATCAGATAAAAATCAACCTGGGATCATAACGATGATGGGGTGGATGAGAACTTCAACAAACGGGCATAATAGTTAATGCATTCTTTCATTTAATAATTATATTTGTGATTATTTCTAGCCTTTCATGAATTTTCATGGCTGATCTATTTGTTAAATTTGTTTGAAATACATCCAGTACTTCCTGAATTCACACAAAGATACACTTCATTTTATTTATTAAAAAACATACACTTGATTCCATTTATTAAAAAACATACATTAAATTTATTTATTAAAAAAAGTTTTCCCTTTCATTAAAGTTTCAGATTATATTTCAGCTAAAATAGAAATTTGCCAATAAAGTATGTTATTAGATTGTAAATAACATGGTATAACAATAGTAAACAAAAATTGGCCTGTCGAAAGCAATGTTTGATTTGTCAGCTTTAATGCTATTTAGGCCTGCTTTGAAAATCCGACAAAATAACACCATATTTTTATTTTCTTAGACCTTCTTATACAACTACCAAAGCCACACACGAATATGAGGCTAAATTTAGTATAGTTCTCGTGTTTGTCTGGTTGTTAAATGTTGAGGAAATAAAGGGCAGAACTGCGATGGTAGATCCAGAAAAACGTAGAATTAAAATATCAAACAAAACAGACAATATTGTTTTTAGATTAAGGGTATCTTTGAAGCTTTGCCAGCAAAGCAAAATATGAATAAGCTCTTCAAAATGTAATATATATTACTTTTATTGTAATCAATACTTTTTTTTTTTTGCTTTATTGTTGAATAAGTTTGTTAATGACGACTCAACTTGTTCACTAGTTTCAGGAATAGACTCATACTCAGAAATAATGTTGAATAAGCCGGTTAATGTTGGATCAACGGATTCATTGATAAATAGTTTTAAATAAGCATTTTAATGGTGGCTCAATTCGTACACTAGTTTAAGGAATAGATTTACCCAGAAATACTGCTGAATAAGCTAGTTAATGATGGCTCAAGAGACCCATGGAGAAATAGTGTTGAATAAGGTAGTTAATGACAGCTCAACTTGTTCCCTATTCTCAGAAACAGGTTCACTGAGAAATATTGTTGAATAATCGCTGCTCAATTTGGAAAGTAGACTCAGGAATAGACTCTTTCAGAAATAACGTTGAATAAGATGGTTCATAGATAATTTCCTCAAGGATCTGTAAAACATGTTCAAATCAAAAGTTAAAAAATCTGTAATATGTTATTGTTTGATGTATGTGTGTGCAATGATTATAAAAATGCAATTGGCATTAACACGAACTTCAAAGGAACCGAGTATATGACAAGTAAATATCAAGACATCGAATATGTCAAGCCACAATGATTTTTCAAGCTTGAATAAACTCAGTCGGGAAGAATATCCGGTTTTCACTCACAGCTCACAAGCAGTTTGCATGCTGTTCACAGACCTGCCATTGTTTCAGCATGCCATAATAATACATTTATATGGAGCATCGCCTTACACGTTCTATAACACTCACACACGCTTACATAGTAACAGAAACAAACATGCTTAAAAATAGAAGTCACTCGCAAGAATGCATATCTCCACCTGACAATGTAAGGATGAATCAAAGTCTTATCTGAGCTTTACTTCATCATATTGCATGAAGTAATCCCAAAGCTTTGTCATGGAAATGTTGATAAATAAAAAAACTATTTACTCGATCCAGCTGAAGTATACATGGTAGTTATTGTTATCAAAAAATGTCAGATCCATATATAAAATTTAGAAAAATCGCAAATTGAAATTTTGTCAAAATTTCGACCATGACCAGGTATTTCAGGGTCAAGCTCAAATAAGAAGCACAACTTGATTGGCTGCAATATAGGCTCACTAGTGAGTCTACACAGTGAACAGAACCGAAGTTATAGTGAAAAGTGTATCTTCTAATCTTTCCAACCTGGAGTTAAATCCGATCAAAGTTAAACTGTGACTGATATTTTTACCAAGTTTGGTGAGAGTTGGTCAAACGATGTGAACACTAGGCTCGACTGAAAATAAAAACTATATATATGCACTAGCTAAATGTCAACATTTATAAAAAAAATAATGTGTCCATATTACTCTCGGCTTGGTTTCATAATAAGTAATAATCCGTTCATTAGTTTAGGAGATTACCTTGTACACACACACACACACACACACACATATATATATATATATATATATATTCTCATGGTTTTGAGAGACAATGACTATTCCGTATAAGGGCGTTTGTGCATGTAATTGTGAAGAAAGGGTTGCACAATCCCCAACCACACCTCTCCTGATTCGGTACTGCTTGATTTCAAAAAAATCCAGAGCAACTGGAAACAATGCCGAGATAGGTGCAGAGCGTATACACCTTATATTACCAAATGATCATGCATTTTCGTACTGACTAACCTCAGTGTTGTTTATCTTTGGTCCAATATATAAGTGAATGGAATGAATCCAATTTAGTCGAACTTTAGTTAACCAATTCCATAGTCTATGATGATATCCATTATGCTAGTTGTTCTCCTTAATATAAATGTGTAGCTTATATGACTGATATTCATTTAGAAAAACGATAAAACATAAAATAAGAAATATCTACCAATTGAGATTTTGTTTAAAATACATGAGTGTTTTCCGTTCTTTGTTTCTTTCTTTGGTTTTTGTTCCAAATTATCTTCTTATATATTACTTATACAGATCTGGTGTTTAGGCTTGTCTGAAGCCGAAACTTTACTATTAATATATATTTTAATGCTCAATTCAGCTTACTGTACGATTTTAGACTATGTACTTTCTTTCAGTGCTCAATGAAAGAGGGGATGATGTAGTATCTGTTCTGTTGTCAAGGTACCATACTCACAGGCATTGCTACTTTTCGTTTTTTTTTCTTGGTGTGTGCGTGTGTATGTGTGTGTGTGGGAGGGGTAATGCAGTATCTGTTCTGATGAGATGAAACCATTCTCTCAGCAATTATATCTTAGTGATGGTGAGAAACACACGTTCTAGAAAACACATGTTACAAGAAAGAGCATATGAAGCAGACTCAAACGGTTTCTTTTCTAACCCATCACAGATATTTCAATCTGTTTTACTATCAATAACTGGTCGACATAAAGGCATAAAGCACTTTAGTTTGCTATATAATGGAACTCAAATATAAGGAAGACAAGAGAAGGAAGGAGGCAATTAGCTGAGCTAGTAAAGAAGGTTTCAACAACAAGTAAGTGCTATGAAATATTCACATAAGAGAACAGCCGTGACTAAGATTCCCCGCTCAAGTAAAGATCGATTAAATTTTCGCTTTTACATACGATCGAGATTATCTGAAGTGGATTCTAAACAATGACTTGATCATTTTACACAGATGAGTCTGATTGGCTGATAAATGCATTTATTAATCCAATCAGGAATTTATACCAAGCCATGCATTCACAAACGATTTTAAGCACTTTCATTTTGTACCTGACAAGGTAAACCTCCACCGCTGTATATATTAGTGTTGAGACGATAAATTGAAATGGGAATCGGAAAAATCGGAAGATTTGGGGGTATCGGAATCGGAAAAATTGATGCCTATTTTCCGATGCCAAAACAATGTTTTTTAATTGTCTTTTTTTTTTAAATTTGATTTTGTTTAAAGGAAAATCTTTTATTGCTGGTAATAATAATAAAATAATAAATATTTATTGATTTTAAAATACCAGTAAAACTAAAATCTAGAGATCCCTCTCCACAAGTGCATTTTGATGTGAAGGAAATATCTGCACATTTAACATGTGTTTTTACGAAAATCGGGGAAAATAACAATCCTTATTAAATAGTTAAATATTTAGAAATTTCAAGAATCGGAATCGGGAATTTAGCACCAAATTAGTAATTGTATCGGAATCAGAAAAAATAGTGGAATCGTCCTATCACGAATACATTCATACATACATATCTATAATATTTTATTGAACTTCTTTTTCTTTGCACAAAGTCTGTCAAGTTTAGTTTTGAAAACGTGATGTACCAACAAATTGATTGGGTTTCATGGGCAGCCCCTTAGGTTCTATCCCCGTCGACATTTTCGTTGGGGTTTATGAATTAAAACGTTTCAAATCACCACATAACACTCCTGCTTTTTATTTTCGTTATGTGGCTGATACGTTTGCAGCTTTTCCTTTTCAGGACCTGGCTTTAGAATTCTTCGGATGTCTTAATTCCTTACATCACATTTTGTCTTTTGCTATGGAGATAGAAAAGGACAATTCTCTCCCGTTCCTTAACGTGCTGATTGGAGGGGGTTTTCTTACCTCTATATATAGAAAACCTATTTATTTGCCAAATGGTGTTCTTTTACACCTAAAACCACAAAATTGACGTTGATTTATACGTTAGTACATCGAGCTTTGGTTATCTGTTCCACTTGCCGGCTATATACTGAAATTACTAAAATTAAAGAAATCCTAGTCGATAACGGCTACCCAAAATTCTTAAATGATAAATGTATTAAATTCAAAATCAACCAATTTAATAACGATATAACCTTTGGCCCTTCAAATTGTCCTGTATATCTTAATATATGAGTTGCCATGAGTTGGAGAAAAATGAGCCACTCTCATTAACCAATTTAAACAGACTATCAACAATTGTTTTCCATCTGTTCTACCTCGTGTGATTTTCAATATGTAGGTACGGGCAAAATGAAGGTCGATGCTCAAAATGTATAAATATTTTGACCCCTCCCTTTATTTAAAAATTCACCAAAAATCAGGAAATAAACCAATTTTAATGAAATTTTCAGTATTTATCAAATAATGATCGCAGAATATAATGAACTAATTATTTTTATTTAAATTTGAGAGGAAATATTTTATTTTGTTTAAACAAAATACCTTTACTAAATTTATAATTTTCAGTAGTAAATAAAAAACACAATAATTTATTTTTGCTTTTTTTATATAAATAAAGTATCGTAATTTGTAATAAAAAAAATAAAATAATTTTTACAGGAACATTACAAAAAGGCCATAAAGTCCGTATCAATGAATTCGATATAACTCGAATAAAAATGAATTTCTCGAACTACCGATATTACCATTGAATTAAGCATTGTTTATTTAATATTTTGACACACAAAAAAAATTATAATAGCAAAAATATGTCCACTATTTTTTTTAAATTACAGATTTCGCATAATTTTTATATGCAAGATTTTAATAATTTCCTTGATCACAAGAATGTTCAACTTTCGGGCGTAACAATTTTTATATATTTTCGAACAATAATTAAAAAAAAAATATTAAATTTAAAAACAGGACCATAAAAAATAATTAAATTAAAAAAGGATAAAAATTGATACAAACGTTCAGAATTGGAATGTATGGATGCACGTCTGGGACAAAAAGAAATCTGATACCCCTATCTCCTTTTACTATCATGACTTCATTTTGAAACAGCGTTTCGATTGGTTGAAATTTTGGGCCTCCTTATAATCGTGTTTACATTTTTTTTTAGTTTGTTGCGCTTTTGGCGAACGGTAAATTACTTGCTTTTAGAGGGCTAATTAATTTTTTGTTTTGCATAAACAAGATATTTTTTTAATTTAATTCAATATTTTGGGACTTTACTAATTATCTTTGAAATAGACGCAGAAAACTAATATTTATCTTTTAAAGGATTTTTACTATGAATTTATTTAACTTCAAAATTTAGCTGAATTGGTTAGCTCGCCGTGAAAACATTTTTCATAACTTTTTTTTTCACGTGTACAAAGATTTTTTTTTCCTTTAGGAAATTAACTTTAGTCTTTAATCTTTCAAATACAATCAAAAAGTAATCGGAAACCTAGAAAAGAAATTATGATAAATTGGCTTTCAAAATTAGGTCCCCCTATTTTGGCCCGTACCTATCAATACGAAACCTGCATTTTCTTCCTTAAAATAAAAAAAAAACGGTTTGCTTCGTACTAAACTGAGCCATATAATATATAAAGTCTAATGTCAGTGTGATGCTGTCTACGTCGGGCGAACCAGCGTTCACTTTGAAACAAGAATAGGACAACATGTACCTTCAGGTTTTCGTAATAAAAATCTTCCACAATAATTTAGATTCTGCGATTCAGCAACATTTATTGGATAATCCAGAATGTGGGTTGGCATATAAGGACGACTTTTTTCAATTCTATTTCGAGGCCAATCGAGTAGTCAACTGAAAACTCTCGAATCTGTCTCCATTGCACGACTCAAGCCCTCTCTCTCAAGCCTTTTATGTGATTTGTATATAAATACTATATATACATATGTATTTTTATACATGTACATGTATAAATTATATCCTTCCTCTCTTGTGCATATTTTCTTTGTGAAATATACAAATGCTCCCCGTTTTTATTTTCTCTTTCCCCTATATTTATATGCGAGATACATCATTTTTCACTCAGGTTATTTTACGACATTTCCCCCCTTTAATATATATATATATATATATATATATATATATATATATATTATAGCTGTTAAAAAAGAAAGACAGTTTTTTTGTATCCATGATAAAAAGGAGGGCGGAGGGAAACATTTAATGGAGGTTGAAAGAAAAAAAATTAAAATTAAATACTTAAGGGGGTTGAGTCAGTCAGCCGGGTTTCCCTCTTACTTTTCACAGCCGAATCATTTTTTTTTTGGGGGGGACGAATTCAAACGAGGGTAGGACTAAGCTAAAATCAAACTATTGAAAAAAAAAATGGGGGAACGACTAAAATAAATCTATTGTAATGGTAATTATACAATAGAGACTTATCACGCCCAGACCATAAAAAAGACATTTCATTTGCTTACAGAGAGAAGGTCTCTTTAAACGAACGTGAATAGTCTTCAAGACCTTCAGCTGAAAAAACGACTGAGTGTTAGTTAGAATAGGAAATGAGTCACTGCTGAAATTCATTGCACATTCGCGTGTTTTTAAGCAAATGTTCCGCTGTAGCAGTACCGTACGTATTACTCAAAACATCCGTTGGTCGGAAGATTCCATTCCGAATTTTGCTGAGTATATGTTGTTGACCATCTAACCTAAGGGTCGTTCTGCCAGCGTAGTTGGCACTGCAACTACAATTAAATTGATAAATGACATTATTCATATGGGATATATATATATATATATATAATTTATATATAATTTTCTCATTTATATACAATGAAGACTATCTGAAGTGAATCCTAATCAATAACTTTTACACAGAAGCTTCCGATTTTCTTAAAATATACATATGCATTAATCCAACAGGATGTTTGCACTGAACAATATTCGTTTAAAAGATTATAGGCACTTTTTAGATTCCTCAAAGGAAACATTTCCATCGTCCACAATTGGCAAACCAGGTTTCTCATCATTTCTACATTTATAGTGCGATTTTAAAACAATTATTTCTTCGTTCAAATTAATAGTCACAATAACTTTAGAAGCAAATTAAATGAGTTAACAACTAAGCAACTTTATGTCTAGTTTTGGATCATCCCATGCAGTAATAAAACTTAAAAGAAAACATTGTTCATGTACTTTTTCAGACAATGAGTTCAAACAAGTCCAAACAGAAAGGAAACACCGTAAATATTTGAAGCAAGAAAGGAGATAACTTTAGTTTTACCGTTTCTTTCTTTATTTTTATTTTTTGTCGACAAAATTTAAATGAAAGAAACAAAAGTTCCGGACAACGCCAGGTCGGAACAATGAATTAATACTACATTTCTTTCGATGTAAATTTCATTCAAATTAGACCTAGTGCTTATATCTGCTTGCTTGAAAAAGTATTAGCTATTTTTTCTAAAGTATAATTTTCTCTGTTCATAAACAAGATTCTTCATTTTTTTTTTCTTGTTTTGTTTGGCTATTATGAGAAGCAAACCATTTAAGATAATAGATTAATGAAGCAATTAGGCAGCTTTCATAAGCAAGGGTGGGGAAAAGATGCTTTTTAAATAACTGGTGAGTCTGAGAAGAGATACAGATGGTGAAGTTGTAATTGAGAGAACATTCAGAATGGAGATTGTTTTAAAAGAAATACAAAACTCTATTTGATTTGCAGAAATAGTTCGTGCTTTATTTGTGGGACGCTTTTTCTGACGATCATTCATGAAAATTCAAACACGATGATCATATTCCTCTATATTCAAATGAAATGCAAACCTTAAGGATTAATTCATACATTTTCTCACGACACACACACAAACACACATATAAAACTTCGTGAACTTTGCTTGCTTGAATCTTGTTTTCGACGATTGGGCGATTCATTCTTTAAAAAAAGGGATGGCATGTGAATTTATATATCATTCAAACACTACCGTGTTTGAATATATGGTTAAGTGGCAGTTTTAGTAATTTAGAACTTCCTTAAATCTTCACCGCTCGCTCGTTTGTCGACCAAATTTAAAAAATTATTTCAGTTTATAGGTCATCTTCTCAGCTATATTGTGATTTTTTTTTTTCAATTTTCGTTCAGTAAAACAAAAGTTATGATGAATTTTCTGGTGTTCAAAATCGTAAAGGTGACCGACGCTTTTTATGACTGGTTTCCATAGCAACCACGTCGCTTCAGCGACTACTTTTGCTACTAATTTACTGCTGTCGCAAAAAGAGAAGAAACAAGTGAAACAGAAAGCATAAAAGGGAGATAATTGAGGGATTTATTGAAAGCAGACGAGTGCCGTACATTGTTATTACTTATGTGTTTATAGGGACAAAAATAAAACTGAAATTAAACGGAGAACAAGTGAATTTATTGGAAGCCTAGAAAAATCATGGATTACAATAGAAAAAATGCGAGTATGAAAAATAATATAGTTAAACTAAAACATGGAAAAGTAAAGGACTAGTTTTTAAAATTGGAAAAGAAAAGGACAAGATATTCTAGTAAAAAATATAATAAATTTATAACTTAAAATATTGCAGCATTAAGAATTTTTAAAAAATTCAATGTATAACATTATATAATCAATTGTTAGTGGTACAATATTTTAAGTTATAAATTTATTAGATTTTTTACTAGAATATCTTGTGCTTTTCTTTTAAAATTTTAAAAACTACTCCTTTAGTCCTTTGCTCGCATTTTTGTAATATATATATCTATCTATATATTTATAAAAGTGAAAGTGTGTGTGTGTACATTTCCCTACACAATAACTCTGTCAATTTTCAGTCTACAGACTCGAAATGTTATATACTGGGTACTGATATTCGGGAAAATCTTTGTAATCCATTTTCGGCGAGAAATTATGCTGTTTAGGGATCAAAGTTCAACAATTTGACCTTTGAGAACTCTACCAAACTCCTCCGCCGACTTTGGGTCTAAACACATTGAGTTTTGGATATAGGTTCCTTAGACATGGATCTAACTTACTAACTTGATTTGAACCCAAAACAATAAACGTTAATTAAGGGGCCATAATAGGGGTCAAATTTTAAAATCGATCTCTTCCAAATTACTCAGACAATTTCTGGTCTAAACATTTGAAATTTTACATGAAGGGTATTCAGAGATAGGACAAGCTTTTTAATCGGTTTGAGTCAAAAATTTGAGTTACCAATATATAAATGTATGTATGTATGTTTGCATGTCTACCTAAAACTTTCGACAGAGGCGACGGATTTTTACAAGATCAGTATCGTTTTTAAATTCGACCTTTCAGACGACAAATATCGAAAAATTGGCTAAAAACATTAATTTCTTCGCCTTCAACTAGGAACTTTTCTACAGGGGGGTCGCTTTTTACGCCGATATTTTCGAAAGTCATCCTCTCCTTTCGATTGTCTAGCCTTAATTAAAACCTACGTCATTTACGGTTTGGCGGTGGTCGTAACAGCAAAGAAGTCACGTTTTTTTTCCCCTCGTTCTCTTCCTCCTTTGCAGTACGGGTTCAAGCCTGGCTTTCTACTACCACTTTTTTTTTTTTTTTGCACAACACACACCTCCAAACACCCGGGCAACGCCAGGCTGAAATGCTAGTATATATCAGTTTTTATCTTGCTACTATATTTTAGGTTTAATATAATAGTTGATAGAGAATTGTCTCTATAATAATAAATACGTAATCTGCATGAATTAAAATATTATATTTAAGCGTATCTTACGACCAGGCAACCCTGGGCGGCCTGCTAGTTCATATATATATATATGTATATATATATATATAATGTTATATATAAATACATAGCCACATACAAACTCATTCGATATATATATATATATATATATATATATATATATATATATATATATATATATATTTCGGATGAGTTTGTATGTGGCTATGTATTTATACACAATACTAAATACATATTATAGATACATATATCATTTTTTTAAAGTTTATCTCAACTTCTTTTACAAATGGAAAAATATTGCATTAATCCTAAATTTACATGAATAAATGATAATGTTTCTACACCTTCAAAACAGTTCACGCGTATATTGTATATATTCTCATTCTAAAACTCTCACAGATCAAACTCGGTGTGGCTCGTTTGCACATGTACTTTTAAAAAGTTTTTTATCAATTAATATTATGCGGTATACGTTTATAAGTGGTATGAATGAATACTATTTTATATATGCAATAATTTCATCTATATTAGTTTGATTATAATTAGTAATACAATTATATGTAAGATGTTAACTTTGGTCAAAATCGCCTGTTCCTTCTTACATCGGATTTTTTCGATTATCGATACTTATCGAATACATTCCGACACAAAATTTGTCTAAGAACTCTTCCAGGCACATATAGTACCTTTGTGAGAAATATCATAAAATCGACGCAGCCGTTTCTGAGTCCACAGGGAACAAACTCACAGACACACAGATAAAGTTTCTTTTATATAATAGTAGAGATAGAGATCATAATGAATTTTGGAGTATATATTGTCGGCAACAAGGTCAGTAACATGGGCATATTATTTTGTAAATTTCATTATTAAGGGATATGAACCGAAACAACTTTGAAATACCTTAACTAATGAACGAATAATTATAAATGTTGGAATATATATTCTAAAATATACAATAAGTAACATGGGTACATGATTATTTCCCCTATCTCTTCCTTTCTATATCTCTTCCAATATTGATCTATCCAGTAGTAGTAGTAGTAGTAGTAGTAGTAGTAGTAGTAGTAGTAGAAGTACTGATGAGGAATTTTTACACTCTCCATCATCAAAGATTTCTCTCTGTCAAAAACCGATGGTGTTCAGCTCTCTTAAATGGTCTATTGTTTCGTCAGTTAGTCTGCAGAGTCTGCATTTGCTGTTTTCTTGTGTCTGGTCGATCTTTGCTTTGATGTAGTTGGGTCTAATCGCGTTCTCTCGTGCGGCTGTTATTAAGAATTCAGTTTTTCTGCTTAAGCGTCCTTTTCGTAGCCATGTCTAAGTACTTCCATTAGTCTAATCTCTTCCCATTTTCCTTTTTGTTTTCTCGTCTTACCCTTTGATGTTTTTTCTTTCCTTTTCTGCAGTGATTAGCTTTCTGTGTTCTGCATTATGTATGTCCTAATTTTTTTTTTAGTAATTCATACAGTTTTCTATACAGACCAGTCCTCTTCCTCCATATTTCTTTTTCACATAGATATGATCATTATTATTATTATTATTATTATTATTATTATTATAATATAGTTACTTATGTATTTATTTTATTTTTTGGAAATGTTAACATGGATTTTCTTGGAAATGTGAATAGCACCCCTAAGTGACAATTGTTGTGATTTTCGTCAGATGCTTTTTTGAATTCTCTTTTCAAGGAAGAGAACTAGAAAAGAGCAAAGGGGAATCACAATCGCATACTTTTGTTATTTCCACTTGTGTTCGCATTGAAAGAGGAATTAGATGATACCACCTTAAGTAATCTGGGAGATGGAATAAAACACATAAAAACGAAAAATGTTCCTATTTCTGTAATGGTTATTATTGTTTCTTTCACAGGTTCCCGGAGTTGGTTAATTGGCCATTTTCCACGTTAAACTAGGACAAGCACCTTTTGTATTCATTCAAATAATTACTGACACATTTACATATTCCGTATCTCTCTATTTTCCTCTCCATCTCTCCCATCTCCTTATCTCTTCCCTTCCCCCTTTCCTGTCTCTCTGTCTATTTCTTCTTCTTTCCTTATGTCTACCTATGTCTCTCACTCTATATATCCTATCTCTCTAGCTCTCTTAATCTCTCCTCTCTCTTCCATCGCCACCTCTCTTCCCTATCTCCTTCCGTCTCACTTTCCCCTATTTCTTCTTGTCTATCTCTTCCTATGTCTATCTCCCCATCCCCCCACTCTATATCTTCTATCTCTCTATCCCTTTCTCAATCTCTCCTTATCTATTTATCTTTATCACCTCCACTTCTCTTTCTCTCTTTCCCTTTTCTCTTATTGTCTATTTCTCTCCCTTTCCCTATGTCTACCTCCCCATCTCTCCCATTCTCCATCTCTTAGATCTCTATCCCTCTCTCAACACTATCTATCTTTATACTTCTCTCTTCACCTGTCCCTCTGCATCTCTCTTCCATCTCTTTCTCTCTTTCTCTCTCTTTCTCTTCTAATGATTAGATATATGCAATTATGGCGGCATTTTCATATAAGTATGACATGTAGCCATGGGCAGAAAGCCTTAATGATGCATATTTGAAACCTTTTTGCATACTTTAAATTTTAAATTTAGCTTATTGGTGGCAAACCACATAAAGAAATATTTCTGTTAACGAAATTATTAATTTTTAATGTGTGACAAACTACCACTGAAGTCCAATGTACTCATTTGTATTTTAACAGAGGGAGGAGGGCTTTGGACCGTTCAAGAATAACGTTAGCAAGTGGTTGTCTGTCGAATTCAAGTGAAGTTTGACGAACGTGTGAACAGAGAAAGCAGAATAGTTAGGGAATACATATTTTAGTGAGAAATCGATTGTGAGCAGGTAAAATGATCTATTCAAGTGCATGATTAAAGCAGGCTAATGTTACTGCTGTAAAATAATGTTTATACAATGATAGGAAACGGAAATTCTTTAACAAAATAAAGGTAAATGAGGAAATAATAAAATCAGGTAAATAAACTAAATAGTTATAACTAGCTACAGCACCTAGCATTAGCCGGTAGTGTATTTATTTGCAAATTATATGTTTGTTTGTTTCGATTAAATGTGCTGTTTCTTGTTCCAAAATATTTCTTTTTGTTTCACACAAAGCAAGTAACTCTGTATTGACAAAATATGCATATATTTGTATAAGATTAAAAATTCATGCTAAAAACTATATTTTTAAAACTGAATTTAATGTTATTCTTTTTCGAAACATGTTGCAATAATCCACTTGAAAAACTGATAAATCAAAATTAAATATTGATTTTGTAAAAAAATATTATTTTTTTAACACAGGAAAACTCACCCGACACTAGTAGGATTGACAGATCAGTAGCTCTTTCTCAATTTAGTGGATGGGAGTGCATGGCCGTTCTTAGTTGGTGTAGTGATTGGTCTGGCTGATTCCAATGATGAGCGAGATTCCGGCTTGCTAACTAGTACGCCGATATCAGTGATTTTTATAGCAGGCTCAATGCCTTTTGCGGCGATTGGATTAGGGCCTGTAACCAATTCCATGAACAATGAATTCCTGTGGATGTGGGTCAACAGCTCACGTCGATCATGTCCCTGCCCTTTGTACACACCACCTGCTGCTACCACTGAACAGTCTGATGAGGTCCTTAGATCTGGCTGCTGCTACTAGGTATTGTGCGATGTGTCCGTCATGATACTCATGCATCTCAGCCTTAGTGTTTGATGCTTGGAGAAGACGATCGAACCCGATCATTTAGAGGAAATAAATTGATTGTAATTTGATAGGCCCCAGCCTTTATTCTAAACACACTCTCATTTAAAGACGAAATGTTGCTAGTCTCAGTCATTTCTATAAATAATATTATGGCATGTATTCTTCAGAATGATCTAATTTATTTCCTGCTTCCTTTGATCCAGCTCGTTTGACTCGTTGGTCTGGTGGTCTCCATCAATTCATTGTTTTGCTATCCCAGTTTTGCTGCCAATTCTAAGGTCAGTAGAAGGAACGGGTTGGTATAAAGAGGGAGGAGTTATGCGAGGCATTTAAGTATGCAGTTTACTATTTGAGTAACTGCTTTCCAATAATTCTTCCTGCTGACTGTTTTCTTCATATCTATGGTCTTAGTCTCTTCAAGACTAAGATCAATATATCCTGGTAACTCCTTCCATCCAGTAGTTTTATGCTTTGTCTGAAGCGATTTCCATTTTTAAAAAAAATCGTGAAAAAGACTGATTTTACTTTATATATTTGATGTCTCTTCCTTTTCAATCTGATACATTTTCCTTTCTAGAATTTTCAAGAATCAGAGGTTGAAAAACATATGCTGAAATCACATGTTTATTCTTGTTCTTATGGATTGCAAATTAAATTAGAATTTGGCTTCATGTCTTCAAGTTAATGGCAAGCGCCACTATCACATTTGTTATCTATTATTTATAGTTATGCATATGATGTCGTTCCTCATAACACTTATTGCAATTTCAACAACAGCGACATATGCTACAGAGAAATATAATTACTTTATATAGAGAGATATACATGAGGGGTGTTCCCAAAGTAATGACTCCTATTTTTTTATTCCGCTGGAATGGATCAGAGGGGATCATAAAATTGCATTGTCTTAATAACTGAACTGATGCGTACAAAACCTGAAAGTCTCGTCTCTCTGTTGCAGATATTGACGATGTGAAACTCTATGAAAGCAACCTCTGTCATGGACGTGTGTCAGAAGCAGATATGCATCATTGAATTCATGGAAAAAAGTGCATTAAGAATGGCGGTGACTATGTAGAAAAATAAATGAATAAATTTTCGAGCACAAAACGTAGCTCGTTTTAATCGTACCATTCCCGTCTTTGTAGCTCTTCAACTTTTTGAGTCAATAAAATTTTTAAAAGTGACTTTACTTTTGGAACGAGCCTTATATGACAAAGTGTGCTCTGGATGCCCATGCACAACCATCGTTCATCGCTGGCAAAAGTGCATTGCGAATGGTAGCAACTATGTAGAAAATAAATTCTGGAGCACAAAAGGTTGCTTGTTTTAATGGTGCCACTCCAGTCTTCGTAGGTTTTAAACTTTTTTAGTTAAAAAATAAGAGACTTTATTTTTCGAATGACCTTTGTAGATATGTATATGAAATAAACAAAATCACGAGATAATCATTTACACACGTTGCAAGAACAATAAATTTGTGTAGGATAGTTTGTGTAACATTCTGGCGAGCGCTCAAATAGGTGAATATTTTGTAAGACCAGATGCTGTATGTGCTCGAAAGCCTAGCGAGAAGTGGGTGCCACCAGGCGACTCTTATGCAAGGCATGCTGCATAAAATAATGCAACCCCAGAGTGTTAAGGGGCACTCAGATTCTCGTTTCTTGATTTTACATTTTCATCTTCGTAATGGAAAATAAAAGTAATACAAAACTGTTCAGTTTTGGAAATTAACTTTACCCAGATATTCAGGACGGATATCCTAGTGTGTATATATATATATATATATATTATATTCCGTTTTCCCTCCAAACAAGGCACAATGCTACTTTGATGTAAGAGGTTACTATTGGGGACATAAGTTGCAGGGATATTATGTAGGGAGATGAGTGGCAAGATGTCTGTTGATATTACACTTGAACTTCTGCATGTCAGTACAGTTAGGAAAGCAGAATCCCGGAAGGGAGTTCCAAAGGCTAGCAGTTCTAGGGAAGAAACTATCGGAGTGGAAGGCTTTCTTACATCTAAGGATCTCTACTGTGAAGGGATGGGATTTTGCTGCTTGTCGGGTTTGTTGGGGTATTTATGTCGAGGGGGTACAAGTGCTTGCAGTTCATTAAATAATAAACCATTAAAATACTTGTAGAATGAGATGCAACATTTCGTCGATGGCATAGAGGTTGAAGCTTAGATGACAGTTCAGGACCTATCAAGTTGGCGACTCTTTTTTTTAACCCTGTCCAGGAGTGAGAGACTAGTAGAAGATGCATCAGCCCAAATGTGACAACAATACTCCATACATGAGCGAATGGTGGCCTTATAGAGGTACAGGATATATTCAGGCATAAGTAACTTTCTAGCATAGTAGAGAGAGCCCACCTTCCTTGCAGCGGCCCTATATATATTTTTTATCTATTTTATATAAGCATTTATATGTAGCCATACGTTCATGGACATGGTTCGGTCAGCCAGTTATAAGTGAGACCTCTTTAGGCGATGCTACTTACACAAAAGTAGTCTGTAATGAAAATTGGTATAAAGTTCACAGCAGATTTTGATAAAGAGGGCAATCATGATATTCAAAAATAAAATAAATTAATGGCATTTATATAAGTGAAAAAGAAAAGGAAAGAAAGGGAAATGAAAAGAAAGAGAAATAATAATAATAATAATAATAATAATAATAATAAACAATACAGTAAAGAAACGAACAAAAACAAATAGAACACAAAAACAAAACCTTGCTCTATCTTGATATTGAACACTTTTGTATGACCCTCATTAAATTCGTTTGTTGTTTCAACCTCTGAAAAATAGTAACCTTATTATAAGCTATGAATTATATTAACAACATTACCCTGTATATCATTACCAGAGCAGAGATTGCGAAGTGTCAGGTTAGAAGAGATAAGAATTCATTCGACATGTCATTATTTTGTCAATTCAGACACGTTTAAAAAAATAACATATATTCGCTATATGTACTTGGTGGTATTTACTGCTTTGATGTAATTGTATGTAAAAGATGAAAATTAGTTCCAAAATATCAAAGTTACAAAAAATAAGTATTTAAACAAAACTTGAAGATATAAAAATAGGTTTTTAAAAGATTAGAAAATTTTAGGGTCAACCATATTTCATGTTCGACGAGCAATTATCTGAATTTGCTTCGATCTATCTTCAGACCCCAATTTACTTATTTTAGAGTTCACGATTTGAAATAAAAAATAAACAAATAAAGCATAAACATGCAGTTTCCTATGATTATGTGTGAATTGATTGTAAAAATAAAGAAGCAAAAACCTAGAATTATTCTGAGCGAAGCCTTCAGGCATATTTCTGATCTGTAATTAGTGTAGGTCTAGACATCGCTTGATTATTCCTTTTTTCTCCAGCGAGGAATATTTAAAGCCTGTTTGCTCTTTGGTGCCAAATTGATGTGACCAAATAACACGGCAGTGCGTGTGTGGCGGGGTACACTGCCCGCGCCCCCGCCTCCTGCTCTTACTCCCTCCAGAACAAAATAAGAATAATCTATCACTGTTTATTTAAAAAGGATTCATTCTTCCAAGTTGAAAAGTTGATACTCATGTAATTATATTTTTTCTGTGACGTGACAATATATTATAATCCCCGGAGGATGACATTCCGGTATAATCACACGATTACAGATAGTGGATCATACGATATATACACCCTTCTGTTGAAAATTGACGATGAAAAATATTATACGTCAGTGTCCGCTCTAATATTTTTATACAAGATAACATCTCAATCTGGGAAAGTAATAGTAAAAAAGAAAACGTCTAAAACTGAAAAGTTAAAAAACGTATTAGTCAGTATAGAAAGTAAGGAAAAAATAAAGAAAGCGGCTCATCATAGGAATAAAGTGCAAGATTTCATTTCAAATGTATTTTAAACGGCGGTTGTGAGATCTACTTTGCTATTTACTTAATCCATTCATCTAAATAGTTTAAATGATTTCATCTGGTATGTTATTTTTAATCGCATGACAGGAGATAATATAATAATTATTTCTTGTATACATATAAAATTTTCGGAGGATATATAATATTTTATGCATCAAGTTTAAGTAATAACTCCAACAGTGGTCAATACGTGACCAGAGCTAGATAGTAAGTTATGAAAACATGACAAACTAAACAAGAAAGAAGAAATAAAAGTCAGCCGAACCTTTACTTGTGGAAAGCTTTATTATTGCTTGAGGAGCCTTTTTGGGATGAAATGTGGAAACGTCTGTGTGGCTAAATTATATATATATATATATATATATATATATATATATATATATATATATATATATATAAAGAAGTGAACCATCGCGTAAATTCAATCAACTAAAAAATGGAAAACGGGGTGAGGAAAAGAAAAAAAAAAGAAAAAAATATATATAATGGGGCAAGTTATATGTACAATTCAATAAAATAAATAAGTCGATTAAAAATGATCGCTAAAATATACCCAAAGCGCTTTTCGTTCAGACTAACATTTTCAAGGGTCATAAGTCTGAAAATTATTATTTTTTTAGAATATTTGGTAGTGATATGGAATAAGAGCGGAGAGGAGGTTAAGAGAAAAAAAAAACCTGACTACCCAAATAATTCTAACTGAAGCCGGAGGTTTCTCTGCTTGTACAAAGTAGGGGGCTTAGCAATGATGGCAAGTGCTTCGAGGACAGACAGGTGGAACTTTGTGCGTCCTCGGTACAAAACAGAAAAACACTCCGGAGAGAAAACAAGACCGCACTCCTTTTTATCGACCAAGTGTTGGCCGATGGACGATTCTATCAGTTGAGATTTTCTGGTAGTAGGTTGATGATCTCGGATGAAACGGGGAACATGTTGGGCGATTCTGACTTGAAGACGCTGGCTCGTCTTGCCTATATAGACGGCACCACACCGACATTGAAATTTATAAATAACATTACTTGTTTGAGAGATAGGCAAGACATCCTTACGAAATGAGGGAAAGGCGGTTTTTGTGGAAAAGGCAATACGGAGCGATAGAGCACCAAAATTAGAAGACACCAGAGAGGAAATCTTATCGCAATAAGTTGGCCTTCAAGTCCAATCCAGGGTAACTTAAGGTATACCAGAAATCTACATCGACCGTATTTTGGTAGCTCAGAAAAGGATTGAATTTTTGTTATTAATAACTAAGTTAACTAATGGAGGTGGATATCCATTAGTAATAAAAATCCTTTTAATGTTTTCAATTTCCACATCAATAAAAGGTGGGGAACAAATAGCAAGTTTTTTTAGTTGATTGAATTTACGCGATGGTTCACTTCTTTATAATTATTCTAAAATTTTGCCAATCGAATATATATATTGTTACACATGCCACCATATATATATTGTTACACATGCCACCATATATATATTGTTACACATGCCACCATATATATGTTGTTACACATGCCACCAAAGAAATATAAAAAATAACGCAAAACTAATATTTGTCGCACATGTGATAAGGGTACAAAAAGGAGACACAAGGATTGAAAACAACAGCATGCGAGAAATAACAAAATAAACACTTTTCCAAATAATAATAATTAAAATCGCCCTAAACTCCAGACCCAAAACTGAAGAGCCAGTGCTCAAAACAACGAGATATTATAAAAAGGCTGACTGGGAAGCTATCAGAGATCTTATCAGAGATGCCCCATGGGGAAATATTTTTTCTCTTCCTGCTGAACAGTGTGCAACTGAGACCACTGAATGGTTCAAAACTGCAATCGAAGCGCATGTTCCCATGCGGAAATTCTATAGCAAGCCCCACTCTCCCCAATGGTTTACTTCGACTTGCGCAACTGCCATTGCTCAAAGGCAGCATGCATTCCGCAGGTTTAACCGACATAAGTCCAGTTCAAACAGACAAAAGTACATAGAAGCTAGAAGTAACGTTAAGAAAGAAATAGCGACAGCTAAGAGGGAATTTACGGAAACCACTAAAAAACGCATCGAAGCACAAAAATTAGGAACTCGTGACTTCTGGAAAATCTACAACAGTGTAGTAAATAATGGGCAATCAACGATTCCCCCACTAACCAACAATCACGAGGTTCTTTGCTCAGCAACCGAGAAGGCTAACATGCTTGCCAGTCGGTTTGCCTCCAACTCTACACTGGACCCTCTAAACCACCCCCTACCTGACTTTCCTATGCGGACAGACGCCACGCTAGACGATCTGGAAATCACCCCTGCTCAGGTGCATGCTATCATAAAAAACCTTGACACTTCCAAAGCATGTGGACCCGACCTCATCCCAGCTGTGCTATTAAAAAAGTGCTCAGCCGAAGTAGCTCCAGTTCTCTCCAAACTCTACAACAAATGCCTCAATGAATCTTGCTTTCCGAGCTGTTGGAAAACTGCTTCTGTTGTACCAGTATTCAAGAATTCTGGCGAAAGAACTGACCCATTAAATTATCGCCCTATTAGCCTCCTCCCACTTTTTGCCAAAATATTTGAGACCTTAATTAACCATGCTCTAGTCCAGCACCTTACAGATGCTAAACTTCTGACCGACCATCAATATGGATTTAGACAAGCCCGTTCCACGGCAGACATCCTCACTGTAATCTCTGAACGCATATACCATTCACTGGACAAAGCGGGAGAGGGCAGAGCGGTAGCTCTAGATATATCTAAGGCTTTTGACAGGGTATGGCATGAGGGTCTCCTCAGGAAGATTAGATCTTACGGTATCACTGGTAGAATACTTAACATAATTAAATCCTTCTTAGATAAGAGAAAAATCCAGGTTGTCCTCGACGGTCGTACGTCTAAACAATATAATATAAATGCGGGAGTGCCCCAGGGATCTATCCTTGGTCCTCTGCTGTTCCTGATATTCATAAATGACCTCCCCGACAAAACTGCCTCTGAGATGGGTATATATGCTGATGACACCACACTCTATAGCAGGCACGACAGGAAAACAAATGAACATATATCTAAAGTAATGGCAGAAACACTAGAGGATGACCTCAAATCAGTAGTGGAATGGGGACAAAAATGGATGGTAACGTTCAATGCCACCAAGACAAAACTGGTTTCATTCAATAATTACAAGAAACCTTCTCTACCACCTATAGCAATGGCCAACAACTCTTTAGCTGAGAGTACGTCTTTCAAGCTCCTTGGCCTAACGTTCACAGGAAACATGAGCTGGAACAATTACATCGAGGGCATTGCCAGGGCCGCTGCGAGGAAGGTGGGCTCTCTCTACCGTGCTAGAAAACTTCTAACACCCGAAAGTATCATGTACCTCTATAAGGCCACTATTCGCCCATGTATGGAGTATTGCTGTCACATTTGGGCCGGTGCATCGGCTACTAGTCTCTCGCTCCTTGACGGGGTTCAAAAGAGAGTCGCAAATCTGATAGGCCCTAAACTTGCATCAAAACTTCAGCCTCTGTCCCATCGTCGAAACGTTGCATCCCTCTGCCTGTTCTACAAGTATTATAATGGTGAATGCTCTGACGAACTGCAAGCACTTGTGCCCCCACGACGTGAACACCCTCGACAGACCCGACAAGCTACACAATCCCACCCCCACACTGTAGAGATCCCTAGATGTAAAAGATCCTTCTACTCCAGTAGTTTCTTCCCCAGAACTGCTAGACTTTGGAATTCCATTCCAGGTCACTGCTTCCCCAACTGTACTGACATGCATAAGTTCAAGTGCAACGTGAACCAACATCTCGCTGCCCTAATCCCTACATAGTACCCCAGTAGATGTTTCCCTTGATAGTAGCCCCCTACATTAAAGTGGCAATGTGCCTTGTTTGGGGTGAATATGTAATAAAAAAAAAAAAAAAAAAAAAAAATTAAAGATAGAAAAAATTCAGCGAAAAGAACATATTCAAAATTATGGGGATTTTGGATATATCTAAACGTATGAACTTAGTGAAAGTCCTGGAAAGAGATTAACCGCGCAACTAGAAATTACGCGACCACGAGGAAATAATTTGAATTATTAAGTTTAATTAACTTCAGTCTGATAAAAGGATAAACAAAATTTACACTCACAATCCCTTTCTGTGTGTCTTCTCTCTCTCTCTCTTTTTTTTTTGTTCTTTTTCTTTTAGCGTGTTAGCGACGTATTTAGTTCACGAGAATCCTTTTGTGTAGAAAGTAAGTTCAAATAATAAATTCACGATTATTCCATTTTTTTTCTTTTCTTATCATCCGCTTTTCGTATCATTTTTGTCGTTGGTTTTCGGTTTTCTCCCCACCCCCTTTTATTTTATTTGAGCCGTCTCCTCTCCCACGTGTAGAGAGTCATCTTTCCGGATCCACAGTCGAAGCGAAAAAAGGATGAATGAGGCCGGAATTTTTACCTCCTGCTCTTCCCTTCTTTGCTTCTACATTTTTATTGCCATCAAAATCGATGAAATCGTCCATTTTTCAAATAAACTAATTAATTGCATGCTGTAGTTAGGGACCCACCGTAATGCACTGGAAGGAAACTTTACATGCATCGCTGCACGAACTTGGTGCACATCACATTGTAGTCTACATTGCACTCTAGAGAACCTACTTTTATATGAATTAAAGTTTAAAATACACAAGTCAACTATCATGCTTCAACTGTGCTCTAACCAGAAACAGTCATTTCGAATGCGCCCCTGTCATATCAAAGAATATACTGTTGATTTTATACGCTTGGCCTTCTGCTTGTGCGGTGACAATGGCTTAAATTTAAGTTTAAAATTAAAAAGTCAAGTATCATTGTGAAATTGTGCTTTAAACAAAAACATTCATTTCGAACGCGCCCTTGTCATATCAAAGAACCTACTGTTTATTATATATGTCGCGCCTTTCGGCTTGTGTGGTAATAAAATTTCTCAAATTCAATTGTAATATAAGGTTGTGTTAGATTGTCTTTGATAAGTATCAATAACCGAAAAACTCCGATGAAAGAATTAACAGCCGATTTTAACCAAAGACATTTCAATACGATGCCTATCTAAGAACACTGTCAGACACACAAAGTACATTTGTGAGAAATTTCATAAAAATCGACCCAGCCGTTGTGGAATCTATAACTCGCGTACACACAGTGCCTTATATATATATATATATATATATATATATATATATATATATATATATATATAGCCAGTAGAGTTTAGTTTCCTAGAAGTACATCCAATGAAACAACATGTGTCTACCAAAATAGTCCTCAATGAGTGAACAGAGCAGGTATATTGATTTTATTTATACAAACATTAATGGCTACATATGTGCATACATGTTTCTGTAATCACCCACGTTGGGGGATTACGTCTTCAGGCCAAGAATTACCGTCGAAAGTGATATTTCCACCAAATACATTTTCCTATTTCGTTTATGAAGTTAGAATGCAACCTGGGTGGGAGTCATAAAAAACGGTGAGAGGACAAGTGAGGTCTTTGAAGATCTTTTTCATTTCCCTTTCCCCCCACCCAAGCTAACTTTTGGTTTTTATGGCATAAGGTATTTGAGAATTTAGCTTTCTTGTCTTGGAGTCTGTAAATTAAGAACATTAGCTATGGTCCACTAAGTACTGACCGGTGCCTTTTAATCTACATCCACCCACACATACATGCAACACACACACAACAACACACACATACACAGACACCGCCACACACACACACTCACGTTAATACCTATATTCAAAAGCGAATCCATGTTGTACGGTTTTATTTTACTCACAACACACGTACTGAAACTAGGCAATAACTCTAAACTCCGCATATATATATATATATATATATATATATATATATATATATATATATATATATATATATAGACTGAACATGTAGGGACTTTAATGTAGATTCTTACGTTATGGATTATGCCTGCAATGTGCACACAATATTCGTGTTTTATGTTTTATTGTTTTTCTCTTACGTTTTTCTTTGACAAAATATCACTATGAGAAAACAAATATATATATATATATATATATATATATATATATATATATATATATATATATACATGCACACACACGAAACACAATGTATAATCCCATGCAGCGGTCTCTTATCATTTCAGTTTCTTCATTATTGTCCTATTTTCCCTTTTATTTCTGATCCGGAATTGTATCCGATTTTTCCCCAAACAGGATTTTGTATTTTGCTAAAACGTTTTCAATTAGTTTATTAACAAAACATTGTTTACGGTGAAACCTTGAAATACAAATGTGATCGATTCGGTGACTTGCATCATGAAACGTTTATTTTATTAACCAGCAGATTGTTTCCCCTGTCGACCAAGAGAAGAGTCTGTTAGACATGTACACGAATTGTGACGATGTATGGAAATGAAAGCTGACTAATGAAGGTTGAGGGCATGCGTTGCATGGAGAGAAATGATTGGAGAATGATACGATAGATGTTCAATGTGAGTTTTATTTAAACTTGATGATGTCAGAGAAAGGGTAAATCTGGACAACATAGGGAGAAGAGGAGAATTCATTAGTTTGATCACATTGAACGAATGGCTGAGATTTTGTGGGTTATTAGATTTAAAAAATGTGAGATAGCAAGGTGGGTCATCAGAGGAATACCGAGAAAAACATAGGAGACTTCATTAATTTAGTCATATTCAATGGATAAGAGTTTTTGCATAGTACATACTAAAAAGGAGAAAAAAACGTATATAAATTAGATGACTAAATAATAAGCCGTTTTTTATATTGTGTAAAAGTTTTCACAAAAATGCAAAGTCATATTTACCATATATAAAGTAGATTTAGAAGCATTTAGGTAATAGGGTCTGCTGACAGAAAAAGGCCAAAGAAAACATGGGCAGAAGTGATAAGGATATACTTGAGAAAGAGGGATAAATAAAAACCTGTCCAGACATAGGTTAGTTTGTACGTCAATTTCAAAAAGCCACCAACACATACCAGCATATAAAACAAAGGTTAAACTGATGATGATCATCATCATCATGAAGATGAAGAAATACAAATTTAAACTATTCTATGACTTCAACCGTTAATCCGTTTTTTCAAATCAATTTTCCCCATTTGGGGCATTTGGACAATTGTCATATCAGATGAAATGCCATGCCCTAATTTTAGCATTACATAGTATGATATGACCTACATAATCATACATATTATAGTGAAACATTTTTCTAATTATTCACTTCAATTGATTTCAAATGTAGATACATTTGAAATTAATAGTTTTTTGTTATTGAAATCCAAATTAGTTCATCCATAAAGCAATATTTTGTTCATAACCTGGCATCATTCCCATATCAGAATATGCTATTATTTCAATAACAAATAATGCCACATGCATGGACTTTCTATTTAAAAAGAGTAAACTTTTAAAGCATCAATTTCGAACTCGGATAAGGTCATAATTACAAAACATATTCAGTTTTACTCCGGTTTTACATACTGTCATGTGGTGGGCAGCTTTTGGAAATTTACTTCCAGGCTAAATTATCTCTGACCAGGTTTTGTTTTTATTTATTCCCCTTTCTTTCAAATCTATCTTTATCAATTCCTCCTATGTTTTCTTAGCCTCCTTAGTAAGTTGCAACTGCTATAACAATTCTTCAGCATCTAAGACAAAATCTCCCATACTTTCTTTCAACATGGCCATATCATCAGTCTCTTATTCTGTACACTTTGTCCAAATTTAATCTTCCTCTGGGATCATCAGATCTAAGCTTTTCATTAAGACTCGTATTACATATCCATTTTATCATTTCCATATAATGTCTTTCCATGCAATACACTTCCTAAACCCTGGCTTGTCAGGTTTCACTTCCACACATCATAACACTGCTTACACATACCTGATAGACTCGTCTCATAGTCGACAGTTGCAACAATTTACTAGTTAGTTATGGCAGAACTATCCTAGAACTTACTTGATCCACTCTTAATTCTTGCTATCGCCTAGTGCACCAGCTCCACTTTACACACCAATACTATCACCAAGGCAGCAAAACTTCGACAACCTCAATAGTTAACCATCTGCATATACTTTCTCCACATCTGAATTCTCATTCGCCTTTGCTGTCTAACCCTTCTTGCACACAAATTGGTTATCATTTCACGTAATGTAATTCCATTGCACTTCTTGTGAACCCAATGTTTGCAAGTATCCTCAAAATTAAGTTACATCTGATTCCTTTTTCACAAACTGATCCAAGGAAGTTTCCATTTAAATAGTACCAGGTAAAAGGTTAACTCGACGTTTTTTATATGTGAACATGTCCTTATCTCAAGAATGGTAGCTAAGGATTACTCCAGCTATCTATTTAAAACTGTATACAGCTATGGCACAAACATAGAATTCGCATCACCAGCATAGAACACTGATCTTACTCAGAACACTGACTGCATGGAAACCGTTCAGAGATATGTACATAAGTAAATGTCGTTAATTAAACATCTGCCATATTGTGAATACCTTGCTTCTCTATACTAGGATTTACTGAACGTCTAGTAACTAACTGGTAAAACACCCACAAAATTATCTCCTATTTCTTTTGTTTAAGCCAAAGAGAAAAGTTGGTAAGGACCACAGAGGTCAAATTTTTTTTAACTTCGACGCCCATTTTGAACACTTAACATTTATTGTTTTGGGCTCAAATTAAGTTAAAATGTTTGACCCATGTCCAAGTAATCTACATCTAAAATTTCAAGTGTTTAAATCCAAAATTGACGGAGGAGTTTGGTAGAATTTGCAAAGGTCAACTCTTTCAACTTTGATCTTTTGGCAGAGAAACATTAGCCCAAAAACTGATTAAAAAGCTTGCAGCACGTCTGAATACCTTTTATGTATAATTTCAAATGTTTAGATCAAGAATTGGCTTAATAGTTTGTTAGAGACCGCAAATGTCGAATCATTTGAACTTTGACCCCTTGGCAGCCAAACTTTCGGCCAAAAACCGATTAAAAAGTCTGCTCTATGTCTGACTACACTTTATGTAAAATTTCAAATTTTTAGATAAAAAATTGTCCGAGTAATTTGGTAAATACTGCAGAGGTCAATTTCTTTTTAACTTTACCCGAATTATGATCCTTTAACATTTATTGTTTTGGGCTCAGATTAAATTATAAAGTTTGATCCAGGTCCAAAGAACCTATATCTAAAAATTTAAGTGTTTATATTCAAATTGGCGGAGGAGTTTGGTAGAGTTCTCACAGGTCAAATCGTTGAACTTTGAGCCATTAATATCCAAATTTCTGGCCGAAAATCAATAAAAAAAAAAAAGTTTAAATTAATGCTAGACAATCGAAAAAAGGGGATGACTTTCGAAAATATTGGTGAAAAAAGCGACCCCCCTATAGTAAAGTGCCCAGTTGAGGGTGTAGAAATTAATGTTTTTAACCAATTTTTCAGTATTTGTCGTCTGAATGGTCGAGCTTCAAAATGATACTGATCTCGTGAAAATCCGCCGCCTCTATCGAAGGTTTTAGTCAGACAGGCAAACATACATACATAAATATATACATTTATATATTGGTAGCTAAAATTTTCGACCCAAACCGATTAAAAAGCTTGCCCTATCTCTGAATACCCTTTATGTAAGATTTCAAATGTTTAGACCAGAAATTGTCTGAATAATTTGGTAGAGACTGCAGAGGTCAGTTTTATTTTTATTTTGACACCTATTATGACCCCTTAACATTTATTGTTTTGGGCTCAAATGAAGTTATTAAGTTAGATCCGTGCCAAGGAACATATGCCTAAAATTTCCATTGTTTAGACCCAAAATTGTTGGAGAAGTTTGGTAAAGTTTTCAAAGGTCAAATCGTAGAACTTTGACCCCTTAACAGCCAAATTTCTGGCCGAAAACGGATTACAAAGATTTTCCCAAATCTCACTACCCTGTATATAAAATTTCGAGTCTGTAGACTGAAAATTGACAGTTATTGTGCAGGGGAATGTACACAGACAGACATACACTTTCACTGTAATAGATATACTATATATATATATATATATATATATATATTATATATGGCGATTAAGCTACACAGAATATTCCGCGTTTCATCCACGGAATATTCTGTGTAGCTTAATCGCCATATATATTTTATAACTTACTACCTAGCTCTAGTTACGTATTGAGCACTATTGTAAGTAAATACTTAAAGTGTACGCATAAATTTATACTTTCGTATATTAATTTATGTGATTAAATGAAGTAGTTTATATAGATATATATATATATACCAATCCTTTTTTAATCCTTTGTTAAACACATGGGGACTAATTGTGATCAGTGTTTTGCTTGCTAAGACAAGCAAAACACTGATCACCATCTTAGTCTTCATGTGTTTACCACATGCCGATAATGTCTACATGTTAGAGAAGAGGACAATACCTATGACTTCAGAAGCAGTGTTTCATACCAAGAATTGCAGACACATGGAACACACTGCTTGCATCAGTTGTTGGCTACATTCTTTTAAAGCGACATGCTATGTCAAAATTTCCACAACTACACCTTTTTTCCTCTGCATGTCTTTGAAGCATATGGTCATACAACAGTTTCACACTTGTTTTATGCAGTCCTTTGCATTATTGTTGTATTCTGAAAGATATTTCATCGGTTTGGCAGTAGAGGGCAGACAGGGCAGCGTTGTATCGTACGACACTCTTCTTCACATTTGCAAATTGTTATCTGTTTTGCCGTCCCATTTGATCATAGCAACTTTGAAGCGCCTCATCCCTCTTCTGAACCATAAGGGGAGATTCCCATGCAAACTTTCTTTATACACATGTGCATGATAACACATACATTGTTCACTCCTAAAAATTGTACATTTTTCGATGTAATGTCACAAAAAATTAGAGTTATCTGAAATTTTATAAAAAGCTTACATCCCCTAAAACTGAATGAAACTTAATATAGTGTACATTTGGGCACTTTACACGCATCAGCTGTGTTCCAAAATTAAAAGTGATTGATTAGTTAGTCCAGAAGTGAACCCTATACAAATAAATATATAAATATAGAAGCATTAGATAAATAACAATCAGTGTATTTATAAAATTTATTTTAATTAAATAATTCTACAGACAGTAAGTACTAACACTAATATTGATACAAAATAACGCCCGGTTCGCCGAAGTTAAAAACAAATAATAATAATAATAATAATAATAATAATAATAATAATAATAATAATAAGAAGAAGAAGAAGAAGAAGAAGAAGAAGAACTATATATATATATACATACAGAGAGAGAGAGAGAGAGAGAGAGAGAGAGAGAGTTGTTTTTTTTGGGGGGGGTGTATGTCTGCTATATTGCGATGCATTTTTCTCTTCGATGACTCTGCAAAGAAGAGTTTAGAAAAGTTCTAAAATGTTTCCATGTTGAAAATTTTCTGTGATTTGTGTTGCTATCCAACAGGCATTCCTAATCTTCAGGGTGTTAATAAATAAGTGAAAGGTTGCAGCGAACACCGACGAAAAAGATCAAAGAAATATTGGTAAAAGCGAAGTTGTGTGATTTGAGTATGTAAGGATGCTCTTTGAATAATGACGGGATGGGGGTGTCTCATTAGTTTAAAAATGTCACTGCGTTTAAACAATAAACTGTCTGTTCTAGTTGTTGACTCATTCTCTTTTATGGGAAGCCAACAAACAGTGCTCATATCGCTTTATAAATTGAAACAGATTCACACATAATTTGACTAAATTGTGTATTGTATCATTAAAATATAAAAACGCACCATAAAACAAATGATTCCTGGTATAATTTCCTTAAAAAATTCTTATTATTTCAAATATCTTTATATATATATATATATATATATATATATATATATATATATATATATCAAACAATAGGAATGAAAATTTTATCCGATAAAAGCAAGTGTAAACTAATATAAAATTTTATATTTATATAGTAATCTCAACCAAATAAAAAGGCTCAATATTAACACAATAACATCGAGTCTTCATGCATTCTGAACTTTCTATATTCGGTTTGCTTTTCCAATTTTCCCACGTTTTAACCGATATCGACATTTTTTTTTTTTTTTTTGCATTTCATGATAAACCATCATAGTGCTGTTTCATTTAATGCCATAACCAGCAAATTCATAGCTTGGCTATACTAGTAATTTGCTAATATCCTTCTTTCTTCTGAAGTGAAGAATAGCATTCTTTGAAACGCCACGAAATAAGGATTTCTTAAAAATTGTTTTTAAGGTCCTCTATTGAGCAATAAATTTCCCTGTAAACTTTGATTCCTTTTCCTTATATACATACATTATATATATATATATATATATATATATATATATATATATATATATTATATATATATATATATATTATGTGTGTGTGTGTGCCTGTGTGTTTAGTTTAATTTAGTGCTTAATTGATACTTAATCCTATTAAACTTAGTTTCATTTACTATTTAATTTTATAAATTTTAGTTGAATATTATATATAAGTATATTTAGTTGAATTTAGTACTTAATTTTATAAGGCTTAGTTTCATTTATTACATTAATTTAAATTAAACTAAAATTTATTTACTAATTTTAGTTGCATTTATCCCATAATTTTATTAGCCTTAGATTAATTTAATACACTTTATTTAATTTTTTTACTTGATTTTATAAAGTTTTGTCAGGTTAAATACATTAAGTTAAATTTAGTAATTAATGTTATTAGTTTGGTTTAATTTAGTACAACATGTTTAATGGGAGACATATGGGGTGCTCTAAGAAGAGGAAGTACGTTTCAAGTTTGGAAAACTGGATCATATCTGATAGGGTGGACATCTAAGCCTCTCAAACGTTGGCTCCAAGCACCATGATCCGTAAAATTGCTTCAGCTAGCGGGCTAAACCATATGGGGGGGGGCGTATTTACATAGCACCACTAGGCATACAAATCTCCTTGATGTAGATCATCGGTTGTGGCAGAAGAGTTTGAAGAACTTCAACGACAACCTGAAACCCATGGCCCCAATGCTTTGTGGATATCCCTGAGAGGAGAAAACGCTATGGAAGTAAACTTGGAAAGTAAATCCGGAGTGAAAACCCTAAGGCGGTTGGATATAACAATTGATTCTTTCCGGTAGCTGCCGCAACTGTTGACAAATGTATTGCATAACACTACTGTGACACAAATCAGTTGAACAGAGATGTATCTCCAGTAATCTATCCACAAACATATAAACAACGTCTCAATTGTATCTTTAAATAAATAAATAAAATAAACAACAGATATATATATATTAGTGATAAAATGAAGTTGAAAAGTAAATTTTCAATTATGAGACAAACCTATCAGGATAAAATAAGATCTATCCGATTAAGAGGAGCAAATAATAGCAGTAGTACAGTTATTGTTAAAATATACAAATTCCAACATAAATTGATACGCGATAATGTTGCACGTTATTTAAAATGGGCTCTTCTGGCGTAACAGTTAATGCACTCAACTAAAGTCCCAGTGGTCGTAAATTCGAATACTGTCATAGTCAACCACGTTATGATAACCCATACTAACGGCGAAATATATTTCCGTGGAACATTATTTATCTATATATCTTGGGGGGCGGGATGCTCCTTCATGGGTATCCATAGTCTGGTATTGTTAAATACCAGTCTTTGACTTCCGGTTCGTTGCTGTTATGGCTTTTGTGAGCTGCGGCGTTGTTTAACTGGAAATAATTATATTTCTCGGATTCTGAAATGATGATCAACGAATGTATCACATTCCCATATTTTTTATGACCATTGAAATTGGTGAAATCCCCCATTTTTCAATCAAATCGGTTGATTGCCTGCTCTAGTTGTGGACCCATCGCGATGCACCAGACGAGAGTTTCACAGCCCTTCTTGCAGTGACTTAGTCCACAATACATTGTAATCTACATTGCACTGTAGAGAACCTTCTGTTGCTTTTATAAAATTATTTTTATATAATGAGTTGAATTAAAGTTTTAAATGCAAAAGTCAAATATGATGCTTCAATTGTACTTTAAACAGAAATATTCATTTTAGACGCATGTCTGTCATATCAAAGAACCTTAATTTTATATGCCTGACCTTACTGCTTGTGCGGTGATAATAGCTTGAATTTAAGTTTAAAATGAAAAAGTCAAGTATCCTTGTTCAATCGTGCTTTAAATAAAAACAATAATTTCCCTGTCATATCAAATAACCTACTGTTGATTTTATATGTCGGGTCTTTCGGCTTGTGTGGTAATAAAACTTCTCATCGCCTGTTCCTTCTGTTATCGCATCATTTCGATTGTTGATTATCGATACTTACTGAAGACATTCCAATAGAAAACTTATCTAAGAACAATGCCAGATACATAAAGTACATTTTTGTAAAATTTTATAAAAACTGGCCCATCCGTTTTCGAGTCCATAGGAAACCCACTCTCTCACACACACACAAAGTTCCTTTATATATATTATATATATATATATATATATATATTACACACACACACACATCGCAGTCTAATTTCTTGTGTGCGGGGCGGGGCGTTTGCTCAGTCCAGAGAGTGCTTGCCTCACATGCAAGAGGTTCGGATTTCGAATCCTGGGTTCGGATATGTCGAACTGATGAGCCCAACTGAGGGCGAAACTCGAGTCTTGGACTTCCGATTTGCTGTCATGGTTCTTGTAGACTGCGACGTTGTTCGGCTGTGGAAATACTTCTTTATAATCTCTTACATTCCGAAAAATCCTCTGTGTGTGTGTGTGTGTGTGTGTGCGTGTGTGTGCGCGTTTTCAGTTGCAAGCCGTATAGATCACTACGTTTTTGCTGAGCTGGCTGCAAGTATAAAAATTTTCATAATGATATCATCAAATGTAATTAAGTTTACATGCAACTTTTAAGATTTGAAAACATCAGATCAAAAAGCAGAAGGAACGAAATTATTTCAATTTTTTGTTCCCAAATGATTTCATAGTTCGAAGCTATTTCACTTAGCGCAATTATCAAGTTGGAAACACTGACATCCATCCTTTGAAATCCTTAGCTTAGAAGTACACTTCCATTTCCACTGTTTAGGATGGCATGGTGACAACAGGTGGAAAGGGGCTCAGAGCAAAGTTTATCTGAACGACAACTCTGCAGTCTCATGACACCCGAAGGGGACACTAACCAAAGGAGAAATAAAGTAAAAACTAATGAACAATTTATTTGTTCATAGAGGAAATGGACATTTTATTAAATATAATGATTGTAATCAGTAAATTAGAACCGAACTTGTACAAAATACAAGTGTGTATTTAATGTTACTAAAATGTAATATTCATCCAGCAAAATAAATAAGATAAAAAGGTTGCACAGCTAATATCAATTCCGAATTTCTTTTATTTCTGCCTTTTTATTCAAAGTTGTTGATTAGAAATTTGTTTGTAGCAATTATTAAAAAAAGAAATAAGTCTTCTTTTCTATTATAATTCGATTAACACGTGCTTTCATGAAAGTGTAGCAAAATCTTTCGTCTATGTAGCATGATAATAGAATTATATATGACATACTAGCTATCCCGACTCGGTTTTGCCCGGAATTTTTTTTTTTTTTGCTTTCATTAATAATTTATGACTGCAAAAAAAAAAAAAGAAAAAAAAGATTTTGCGCCCGCTTTAAAAACAAGAGTGGAAAGTAAACTAAGGGGAAATAACTCTTTATTTATGACTGCAAAGTTGCTTTTTTTTGTTTTAAATAAAAAGTAGACCAAACAATACTCGTTCATTTACACTTCAAAACATTGGATCATAAAAATTCATGCAAACAGTGACAATTTGCTACATGTCCCCACCCAATTAGCCTCCTCCCACCTTTTGCCAAAATATTTGAGACCTTAATTAACCATGCTCTAGTCCAGGGGTCACCAAACTACGGCCCGCGGGCCGGATTCGGCCCGCGACGTCAGTTCACCAGTCCCGTCGACGTTGAACTGACGTCGCTTCCTCGGCTCGTGGTAGCTCCGCCTACGCTCTGACGTCACTATGGTTTCCATCGCTTTAAGACCTTTTTGAGAAGGTTGTTTATCTTAAAAAAATAGATTTGCCAATGATGTTTAAAAAAAAAGATTCTTGCAATTTTTCATCGACTTATTCATTCATCTCAAAGGTGTGCAAAGTTCAATCAAAAAAATAGGATATTTGACAAATTTTTAAAAATAATAGAAATATCATTCTTAACTAAATTTCTTAGAAAAGACATGCCAACATCAAACTGAAAAACTTTTTATTTTACTTATGAAAGAACTAAGTGGAAAAAATTTAGAAATACTATTCACAACAACTTTCGACCTTTTTCCACTGAACCACTACCATCTCGGAATGGTAAATGTAAAACGATTGATATTTATTAATTTTCTCGCTTGAGTAGTTTGGCTCTTTGTCTACTAAGTGTCAGAGTACAGAGCGATCAAACACAGTACAAGGCCTGCCGACCAGTTTTACCCCCCTCACGGCAGGGAGGTAAGGATTTTAAAAATGAGTCAATTTTGACTGCTTTTATATTGTCTTCAAACAAGTTGAAACATCTTAATTTTGTATGATTAAAGTTTCTAGGTGAAAATAACCCAGTAAATCACCAAATGATAATCAAATTAAAATTTTTTGGATAAATAGATATAATATTATAGAATTAATAATAGTACAAATATCTTATACTTATATTTTTTTTAATTCTCGCTCAGAGTTTTTCTGTTGGGTCTCGCCTGACGAAAGGATCTTGCATCATCGCTAATTGTAATTCTAATAATAAAATAAAAATTAAATCTTTGTCGGATTGTAATTGAGTTAATTAATTCTATATAGCTGTTTTTCGTTGTCTCCAAAATTTATGGTTAGGGTACTTTTCGCCAAAACTTATAAATAATTTATTTGGAGCTATTAATATTAAGGAATTTAATGGTGTTTTTTTAAGCATATTTTTGATAAATGTTTATTAAAGACACAAAATATAAATTTACTTAAAGTAAATTTTGTACCTTCTCTGTTACTGAAAATCGGCTAAAGCAAAATAGACTATATTATGATTGTGCATCCTTTTTTGAATCTAAGATAATAATACAAAAATTTTCTTGAAGTTTTAAAATTTAATGATCACAGTAAAAATTATTATTTCCCTATATTTTTTTAATTTAAAAAAAAATGTTCAGGCATGATTAATTATTAATTTCATTGATAAGATGCTTAAAAAAATAAATTCTATGATTTTTCAGATAAAATAATCTTGTTATAGATCTCTTCAAGGTGCACAGGTCAATTTCAATATGTCATGTTCTGCATTCTATTCCATGGGACTGGTATTCAATTATTTTTGGCAGATATATTAATATTTCTTTTAATCAATTAGCAAATTTTAATGTGATTATATAAGTTCAGAAAATTTTTAAAAAGGGAAACGTTTTGCTCCTGACTCTGATTTTGTTTTCAGCATATTAAAATTTTTTATCAACCCTGGCAAAGATTTGTTTTAATTTATTATTAAAATTACTTAATTTTTATCTATTTACTGTTATTCAAAAGTCCTTTTAAGGATCAAAAAATTATATTCATAATACTTATATTCAATTTAAAAAAAAAATGAATTGATAATTTGACTGTCATTTGGTGATTTATTGGATTACTTTCACCTATATGTCTATATTTATACAAAATTAAGATGTTTCAACTTGTTTGAAGACAATATAAAAGCAGTCAAAATTGACTCATTTTTAAAATCCTTACCCCCCCCCCTGCCGTAAGGGGTGTAAAACTGGTCGGCAGGCCTTGTACTGTGTTTGATCGCTCTGTACTCTGACAAAGAGCCAAACTACTCAAGCGCCAAAATTAATTCAATTTCTTTTTCATTTTCAGATCCTGTTTTCTTCACCCTTCATTATGTTTTCTAAGAAAAGAAAAGTGGACGCCGAGTGTCGCGTTTTCAATGAAGAATGGGGAGTAAAGTACTTCTTTGTTGAAACAAAGGACCAGAAAGCTAGTTGCGTGATATGTAGCGAAAGTGTTGCCGTTTTGAAAGAGTACAATATTCGGCGTCACTATGAAACAAAACATCTATCAACATATTCAAAGTTTTCTGGAAAGTTACGCTCTGAGAAATATGAGTCCATGAAACGTGGTTTAGAAACTCAAAGAAACCTCTTCACGAGAAAGTTTGCTGAAAATGAATCTGTCACTCGTCCAAGTTACAAAATAGTGCATAAGATGGCAGACCGAGGAAAACCGTTTACTGATGGCAACTTCATCAAAGCGTGTATGATGGAAGCAGCAAATGACTTGTGTCCTGAGAAAGCCGATTTGTTTGGAAGTATCAGCCTTTCGACAAGTTCAGTTGTGCGGAGAACAGAAGAACTTGGAGAACATAGAGCTACAGATACGTGAGAAAGCTAGGGACTTCTTGTGGTATTCTCTGGCGCTGGATGAGTCCACTGATCTCTCGAGTACATCACAACTTCTCGTGTTCATTCGTGGTGTCAATTCGGACTTTCAGATAACAGAAGAGTTGGCATCCGTTTGCAGCATGCATGGAACAACAACTGGAAAAGACATTTTCATGGAAGTGCAGAAAACTTTGCAAGACTATAACCTTCAGTGGAATCAGCTTCGACGTGTTACAGTTGATGGAGGTAAATATAATATATATATAATATATATAACATATATTATATAATATATATTATATAATATATATTATTTTAAAAAATAAATATTTTAAAAAATAAATAAATAAATAATACTTCAAAATAAAATTGGGCGACTTTCTAAGAAAAACACTGGTTCTCCGAGGCGGATACATAAACATTACTATCGTTTAAAAAAATCAAAACAAAAACCACTTAATATATATATATAATATAATATATATATATATATAATATATATAATATATATATATATAATATATATATAATAGATATATATATATAAAATATAATATATATATATATAATATATATATAATATATATATATAATATATATATAATAGATATATATATATAAAATATAATATATATATATAATATATATATAATATATATATATAATATATATATATATATAAAATATAATATATATATAATATATATATAATATATATATAATATATAATATATATATAATATATAATATATAATATATATATAATATATATATATATAATATATATAATATAATATAAATATATATAATATAAATATATATAATATATAATATATATAATATAATATATATAATATATAATATATATAATATATAATATATATAATATATAATATATATAATATAATATATATAATATATAATATATATAATATATAATATATATAATATAATATATAATATATATAATATAATATATAATATATATAATATAATATAAATATATATAATATAATATAAATATATATAATATAATATAAATATATATAATATAATATAAATATATATAATATAATATAAATATAATATAAATATATATATACACATAAAATCTACGTAAAATTGATGTGCACTTAACCGATCCCTAAACAAAAAAGGGTATCAATCAAAGGCCAAGTCTTTAATGCTGCTAGACATGCAACTGCCTCTAGCTGAGATCGAAACTCAATAGTCTAGATTACAGTCGGTACTGAAAATCCATAGGCCATATGGCTGCTGCTAAGGTAGGCATAATCAAAATGATAAACATTGTCAAATACGGAAAGCTCCAATTATTTACACAAAAACCATTGGTCGCTTCTACAGAATTAGGACCAGATTTTGTAGTCGATAAATGGAGTTTTCAGATAAAAGCAATCGTTTCAACTGATTTTTTTGTCAATTCCAATAAGTTACAATGGTAGCTTCCAAATTATGGAGTCGAAATTTCCTGAATATTATTGAATTATTAAACAAAACAACTTTAATCGTGTTAGCAGGTGAAAAATTGCCGCCATCTTGTTTTAATCAAAACGGAAAAATTACCTCCCTTTTGAACTCGCCTGTGTCTTACGATCGTTTTCATCAAACTGTTTTTTTTATTTTCTTTAATAAATAATTTTCTACCTCATCAATTTTCGTAGTTTTTTTTTAGATATAATCATCTTTAAGATACGATGAATACGTAGATACCACTGTTTTCATGTGAAATTCAGTATTACAATTTCCGAAATTTCCAATAGTGTAGAAGTGCCAAACATAGACAGTCGTTCACAGAGTGTTTTGCTGTATCACAGCTCGTCTAAGTGTCTAGACAAGCAAGTAGTCTGATAAAGTGTTTGAAAAGTTGCTGTTTTGATCACATGCAGCCTTGCTTTGTGGCATCTCGATGAGACTATGAAGCATCTTCTCAGCAGGTACGGATGAAACATGCGATATTTTATGATACAAAATATTTAAATTGTTAAAAGTTTCTGTTTTTATCGAATCATATAAGTGAGGTACCTTAGGGTAAATAGTAAGTTAAGTAAATTAGTAAAGTAAGTAAAGACCCACGTTTATGAATGTGAAAAAAACAAAAAAACATTTTTTAAAATAAGAAATAACTTGCGCTTTCATGTTTCAACTAAAAAAAGCAAAAAGAACTCTATAATATAAATCTCACCTGTCTGTGTATGTATGGATGTATGTATGGATGGATTGATGTCAGGTCATGTCATATGCTACTGGTACCATGTAACTCAGTACTACCTGCCTCATGGTCGGGTCACCGGCGACTAAACTGGTTCCCCCATCAGACTTGTTTGGTGAGGAGGGCGGCTAGTCTCCCTGAAGGATTAAAAACAAGACCTTCCAAAGGGCGAATGAACTCCTTTTCTGGGTCAACGGCCAACTAGCACCGTGTATATTTGTGTGTGTGTATATGTGTATTGGGGTGGAGAGGGCTCCCATAAGCCGTGGTGAAGGCAACCTTTCTAGGAGAAGCAAATCTCTGATTTAAAAAACCATAAAGTGGAAGACCAGTGCCCGCATTAAGCTGGTCTGCAGTTTAATTTGTTGCTGGCTATCTTGCTCTTGCTTGTTGCTGGATCTCAACATTTTGAACCGAGAGAGAGGCTTAGCTGTCGTGCAAAGCTAAGACTCTGTAACATCATATTTGTATAGATACTCCCTCAGGCATTTGGAATCATGGATTTTAAATGTCTGCGGGAGTGGCACTCATTTGACAAGACGTTGCAATCATCATGGATGGATGGATGGATGGATGCATGCATGCATGCTTGTATATATATCTGCCTAAAACTTTCGACACAGCTGACGGATTGTCACGAGATTGGTATCATTTTGAAACTCGACCCTTCGGACGACAAATATCGAAAAATTGGCTAAAAACATTAATTCCTTCACACTCAACTGGCACTTTTCTACAGGGAAGGGTTGATTTCTTCGTCGATATTTTCGAAAGTCATCCTCTCTTTTCGATTGTCTAGCCTTAATTTAAACCTACATCACTTCACCTTTGGCGATGGACGCAACAAAGACGTCAATTTTTTTTCACATCCTTTTCCTCCTTCACGGTACAGGTTCATAAATTAACTCCCACCACTCAATTTGCTATAGCTCGTTTCACTGATCAAAGTATTGGTTATATGACCAAATAAATAATTGCATGATTTAAATACGTAATTTGGTTGCCCCCCCCCGCCTCCAACCACCACCGTTTCTTCATCTCTACACACTCTCACTCACAGACGTGATTTTGCTAGTTTCAGTTTCTTCCATAAGGACTATTATGACATGTGTTCTTCAGAATGGTCTGATTTATTCCCTACTGCCGTTGTTCAAGCTCGTTTGACTCGTTAATCTAACGGTCTTCATCAACTCATTGTTGTGAAATCTCGTTAAAATATAGCTTCCTATTTTAATAATTTCTTTTTTTAAAAAAAAAAGTGCAGACTTCTGGAAGTTTCTTCCTGCTAACTGTTGCCCTTATACCAATATAACTTGCATCTTTTCACGACTAAGGTCAACAAATATCCCCTGCCTTTTCAATCATCATTTTCCGTTCTGTTTAGCCCCCCTTCATGAAGTGACGTCATACATTACCAAGTTGACTCTGCAGATGACGTAAAAAAAAACTTGTCAACCAGATTTTTTTCCAAATGAATATTTGAAATTAATTTCTGAAAAAGCTGTTTAAATTACATATAAAAATCCTTACCAGATAGCGGTCTTGGCGTAAAATATAGTGTCATCTTTTCTATTCTCGCTGAACGAAAAAGAAATTCTTCTAGACTAAGGCAATATTTATTTTTCTCCTAATCATGTGACCCATTTTTGGAGGTGGATTTTTCGTATATTAAAAATCAAGCTCGTGGAAGGCAAGTTGGACTCAGAATCTCAGCATGAAACCATTGTCATATGTAATCACGCAGAAGAACTGTGATACAGTGAAACAGTCGTCTGCGGATGACTATATGCGTGTTTCGTCGGCAATCTATCAATACATAGATACGTTTTTTACACTTCTAAGATAACTGTTAATGTCAGGTTATAATTTACAGGGTACAGCTTTATTTATGAAAACATGTCAAGTTGAAACTTGCAGTAAATGACAGAATCTCTCTATTTGATAATTGGATATTTTGACGCTTACATGTTATAACTAATTTTATACAACGTGCATATATTTTTCTCTGTTGATTACTGTTTCTCATATAGCACGGGATGCGTTTTTGTTCCATTGTTTGATCATCTTACAAACTTCACTTTCTGACAATGTCCTGATAAATTAATATGGGAAGATTATCCGAGCTTATTCATATTTTCTCGGGTTTCATGAATAATGATGGAGCTTCATTCTAAGTATAAAAAAAAACTGAATTCAATGATTCAGAGAGGTTTTAGAAGCAATCTTGCATCTCAACGAGAAATTCGCCTTCAATTTGTAATATTATTTTTGTTAGTCTGTCATGTCAAAATTTGAAATAGCGTTTTCTTTCGCTGTCAAGCCTAATTTTGAAATAAGATTTTGTTAGTCTATCATGATTAAATTTGAAACAGCATTTTCTTTGGTCGGCCAGATTCAATTTGAAATAAAATTTTGTTAGTCTGTCATGATCAAATTAGAAATAGCATTTTTGTTAGTCTGTCATGATTAAATTTGAAACAGCATTTTCTTGGGCTGTCATATCAAAATTTGAAATAGCATTTTTGTTAGTCTGTTATAATTAAAGTTAAAATAGCATTTCATAGTTCCGTCATGATTAAATTTGAAATAAAATTTCGTTACTCTGTCATGATTAAATTAGAAATAGCATTTTTGGTAGTCTGTCACGTTCAAATTTGAAATGTTATTTTGTTGGTCTGTCATGCTTACATTTAGTATAGAATTTTATCATTAAATAGCATCATCATATTCAACATTAATATATGCTAACGTGTATTGAACGGCTTTTGTCTATTTTGTTGTCTTTTATCGTTTACTTTTTAAAAAATTTAACTGATTTTGGAAACTCATTTGTCCTGATTCCAAAATTTCTAACCGATTCACAGTTTTCTTTGCTAACCGACCTTGCTACACCAACTCTTCTACATCAACTAACACAAAAATTCTCATGTATTCTCTCAATATGACCATAACAACGGTATATATATCAGTACTTTTATATGAGTATTTTGATACAACCATAACTATTATAAAGATTTCCGTTATTTTCATAAAAATTATAAATATTTTCAAAGTTCACCGTTACAGAATTCACATTTCTTTAACCCAACTCTTTTTGAGAAGAAATTTTTGCAGATTTTCCTTTTATTTCGGTACTATATATATGAGGATCTCCGTTATTTTTGTCAAAATCTTATAAATTTTTGTACTGTGTGTGTATGACGCGGTTTAGGCAACCAACCCAGGCAAGTAAGGTACCAAAATGAAGCTTATGACCCAGCTAGTGTTTTAGTGATATTTATATCCATGTTTGGTGTATGGAAATGCAAAAAAATGCAATAAATGCAAAAATATAAAGATTTACTAAACAACGTTTTATTTACTGGATATTTTTCCAGTATTCACCGGAAGTTATTATCTCCCTTAGTAAGTTCGATTTACTGTGTGTGTGTGTGTGTGACGCGGTTTATCTCAGCCTACAGGCAACCCACCCAGGCAAGTTACGTACCAAAATGAAGCTTATGACTCAGCGATGTATAGTGATATTTATATCCATGTTTGGTGTATGGAAATGCAAAAAAAAAAAATTAAAATAAATTAAAAAAATAACGCTTTACTAAACAACGTTTTATGTACTGGATATTTTTCCGGTACAAGGACCCAAGTTTTCCCAGCTGGGCAAACTTGGGTTCTTGTATTTTCAAATTTTCGCTAATTATTGGTATATAGCCTGGTGGCTGCCTTGGTAACGGCAAATACTAAGGGAGTAAACCCTTATAAAAAAATTGGGTTTGGAGTCCCAATAGGTGGATGGTGAAGCACTGCAACACCTTTCTTGCAAATCCTGCAGCTGCACTGGCTCAGACCGTATTGGCTTGCCTTGCCAAAAGGGACACTCTGGTAACTGGGTAAACCTGTCACCTTATCACCCGTCCAGGCCTTCATCCAGAGAGGCATCTCGACTTTATAGCCACGGTAGATGCTGCAGTGCACCTGACTAGATATAGAAACCCATTGCCACCCAAAACCGAATTAATAATCACTCCCTTTCTAAGAATACAGGAATAGCAGTTTACATAGTCCAGTCATATATTTTTTTTTTTTACAAATGAGTCACCACGTATCAAGGCCTAGAGGCTACACGAGAATAAGGGTTGATGAGTGTACAGCTGTCAATCGGATAATATCGTAGTAATCATTGGTAGCAGAAATTTGGTAAATTGTATTACTTAAAGAACTTGTTAAGTGTCGGATTGGATTAGTTAAAATTGGATTGGATTACTCAAAGAAATTGTTTACGTTGGGCTTGAAGACAACCATATTGGAAAGCAGAGAAACATATTGGAAAGCAGAGAAACAGTTCCACCGGCATGCAGTTCTAAAAAACTTGGTTCATGGAATCTACGTTTAGGTTTGGGCAGAGATAAAGATTGGGGGGAAATTATTGATAGTGATTTCAGCTAGACGAATGTTTTTTTGTGAAAGTTTAGATAGGAAGGACCGTAGATTAAAGCTCAGACGAGTACTTGCTATGAAAATAACAATAAAGCAGACCAGCAACGTTTCTTCTGTGGGAAAGAGTTTGCAGAGAAGAGAAAAGGGCATTCTCCACTTGGCTACCAAGTCTATTTTGAACTCTGTCAAGGGAGGATAAGTGCTTCTACCAGCCCCTGCCCAGATGTGGCAATAATACTTGGCTTTTATACAGGTAGAGAATTGCATCAACAGTGAGATATCTACTAAAGCGGTAGAAAGATCCCACTATTTTTCCAGCGACCTTGGCATCTGATTTGATATACATGTTCCATTTCAGATCAAGAGCAAAGGTCAGACCCAGAAGCTTGTCAAAACATGGAGCCTCCCCAAGACGAGTGCCATTGATTTATGCTAGACGGGAACAGAGCGTTGATGATGTAAAGATATAAGCTTGATTTACGATACCACCTTTTTCCCCAAATTTACCACGTGCTCAAGACCAGAGGAGAGAGAATCAGAACTTCATCATTTACGGCCTTTGAAGAGTTGCCATAGATGGTAGTGTCGTCAGCAGAAATGTCTATGAATGATCTTAGGATGTAATTTGGAAGAGCATTGATATAGATCAGGAAAAGAGTTATGCCCAGGATGGGCCTGAGGGACTCCAGCATTAATACTGTGAGCTTCTGAATTCTGCCCATCAACCATTACTATTATGAACCTATCAGATTGAAATGATTAAATAACTAAGAAGACATTTTCAGCTATACTGTAGCTGGAAATCTTGTGGAGTAGATGCCATACCCTATCATACCATGTCAAGAGCAATTGCCATAGAAAGGAAGTCTCCATCGAGAGATTAGCTAATTCTAGGAGATGTAACTGTTAGCAAAACGTAAACCATGTTGCATGTCACTAAGAAGGTAATTTTTGCTGAGGTGGTTGACTACTCTATTTAACTCAAATTTTAGAAACCCCTGCCCAGATGTGGGAAATAGTCGGTCTAATGCCAGTAATTGGGGTTCAACCTCTGGAAGGTTAAAACGTAGAACCCTGATGTTGGAGAAGGAGACATGGTAGTAGGGATCTACAATGAAAGTTGAAGTTCTGGGTTTAATCGTGTATTCTTTCTGGAGATTTTTCATAATGGAGCTTTGGGATTTGTGGAAGAAGTTGACAGACTTGATTAGTGCAGGTTGGTTGGTTGGTTGGTTGCTTTTGTTTTACGGTCATATCCAGGACCGATTAGAGCAGAATAGAGAGGCAAAACAAGAGAGAAAAAGAAACAAAGAAATATTTTATTGTAGCCCATGATAAGGTAAAGCCGTAACAATTACCCACTAATATGGCATCAAGAATCCCCACCAGAGGCTACTGCATGGTCCAGAATTCATTCACCAAATGGCAATACAGCAACCCCAGTACTTTGCACTTGCTGATAGGACGGCCTCCTTAGTGATTAATCCAGGGTTCGTGTCCCTATCAGGCAGATAACGTCAGCCCAGTTAAAACGTTTACCTCCAGTACCTTTATTAGTGACATGGCTACAAGGATAGGCATAGAAACAGACAATTTCCATCTCAGGCGACTGCTCACGCAAAAATACTGCCGACCTAGAATACAGCTGTTTTTTGTCTTCCTTTGTCAGAAAAATCACTCATTCTAAATGAGTACTGAGGGACAAATTAGGAGAAGCGAGATTTATGGGAGCTGCCGATAATGCATCCACAATGCATTGTCTACTCTCCATTTAAAAAAATAATAATAATAACAATAAACATTCACCTTAATATAAGTTAAATTGACAAGTTTAGGGAAAAGTATGGCGATAGGTTCCCCTCTCACTAACTGAAATAAAGAAAGAACTCAGCAAGTTTACATATTTAAATATTGCGGCAAGTTGGCTGTTTTCCTTGAGTCAATCCCTACTTGATTTAAATGGAAATTGTCTGCCCCTTTTGCAAACATATTCGACGTTATATGGCACTTTGTTGTTGTGGCTACTTGAAAAGTCTACTAAAAAATGGTGTCGACAGTTTTCTTTTATTATTTTGCAAAAGAAGCGTTCATAAACATTCATTCAAAATTGGAGAATGTGCTTATTTCTAGGAAAATAACAAACCACAAATTGACAACAACAAATTCCAATAATAAATTTTAATAGTAGTATCATACATAAAACACAATCAAATAAAAATATAAATTAAAAACAGAAATCAATATAATTAATATTAACACTTTCATCTAATAAAAAAGAAAATAAATATCGCAAATTCACAAATTATTGGCTAAAAGCGTCTATCTTCAATGCATAACCATTAAGGATCGTCGTAGCTTGATACAGCTCTGCGTTCAACAAGATTTAAAAACAAAACAAAAAAAAACAACAAAAAAACAACAACGGCGTAACGTGCCATCGTTCGACAGTTAGACTAGTGTGTCGTTTTAATGGATACGAGGTGCAGAGAGGGGGAAGCGGAGAATAGAACTGTCGGATCTATCTATGCTATATTTAAATCAGCTTGTGAGATAAAATGACACATTCTTGGACCAGAAAATCTATAACCCATTTAGTAAAACACAATCAAATAAAAAAAGAAGAGGAATTAATAAATAAAAGAGAAAAGGTTAAAATCTTTTGTTTCATTCAAAAATTATTCCTTCACAGTAGAGATCCCTATGTGTAAGAACGCATTGTACTTCAATAGTTTCTTCCCCAGAACTGCTAGACTTTGGAACTCCCTTCCAGGATTCTGCTTTCCCAACTGTACTGATATGCAGAAGTTCAAGTGTAATGTGAACAGACATCTTGCTACTCACCTCCCCTCATAATACCCCCGCAACTTATGTCCCCGATAGTAGCTCCCTACTTTAAAGTGGCACCGTGCCTTGTTTGGGGTGAAAATTGATTAAAAAAATTTTTTTTTTATAAATTTCTACAAAGTAATTTTACTTTAATAGATTACTCTATATCTACTATAATAGGAAACACGTATGCTTAGCCAGTGTTCGCACTAACTATTTATTTAGATATATTACTTAAATATTCATATTAAACTAGAAGGACCTGTGGAAATTCCATAGCGGACTCTTTCATATGCAATATATTGATGTTGGCATTCTGTGGATGTCCAGCGTAAATGGACACGCCCTGGTATTATTGTAGCTCTTTTGTTAAAACTATAAAAGTATTCATCTAAGCTAGCAGAGATGCTCGGCATAGCCCGGTTGTAAAGTGCTCTTAAATGTGATATCTTAATTTACGCAGATTTCGTATATATTATTATAGAGTCACTTTTCTATCGATTCTTATATATTATAAAGTTGTGATTTCAAAAATAAAAAAATATATCCATATGACTTGGGTGCATCAGCATGAATCGAAACCGAAACCAAAACTTATGAAGAAATATATATATATATATATATGTGTGTGTGTGTGTGTGTGTGTGTGTGTGTGTGTATAACTTGAGTTCCTTCAGCTATAATCGAAACCGAAACTTATTAAGAATTCTTGGTAAAATTATACTTTACAAGACATGGAAGGTCATAACAATTAAACGACAGGCACTCGGAAGAAAAAAAATGTCAGCATGACACACAAAACAACACAGTGCTATCATATTAATATAGAGATTATAAAATTGCACCACTAATTTAATTTTTCAGATATAAAATATTATTATCCTTTTTGATGACCTAAAGAGAAAAAAAAACACTCACTGTTGACTTTTTGTTATAGAGTGGAGACATTTTTTTCAGGCAGCAGAATAACTTTTAGGCGATTGTCTTTCTATTTGCTTTCTTGCTTCTCCTCACCGGTTGAAATATTTTTTTCCCCGGGAGCAGAAACAAGGCATTATTTTACACGTGAACTTTTAGGTGACGTGATGAAAATACATATACCTATTTATATACCAGTAAATACACATTCTACTTTATAAAAGAGTGGTAGATGTTATGGGCATCTATATGGAATTCATATTCTTTAAAATGGCGGCATTATTATAAAAGTGTCGCAAAAAGTGTGAAACACTTGGCAGTCTTGTTAGAGGATATCGCTGATGTTTATTTGAGTGCCACATGGGTTTTAAGATCGTCACTTCTATTCATAAGGCATAAATATTTAAATTCTGCATGAATAAATAAAACGGTGGTAAATTTGACACAAAAGTTTTCCAATTTATATCATATCGAAATTTATATACTAAACATAATATACTTTTAAATCAATAAAATGAGTAAGTATATAAATACTTACTTTACTTTTTTATTGGCTACGAAATTTTTGATATTGGAATAATGTTTCTTTTGAGATTGCATAATGGCAAACATTGTGATTTACTGAGTGAATGAATATTTTCATTTTGAGAGAATAATAATAATAACAATAAGAAGAAGAACTCTCAATCATAATATATAGTTGAAAAACCCTCTCGGAAGAATTCATGAAACTTTGGTTGCGATTCAATTTGAAATTATATATAGCATTCTGTGATTATGTATCACTCTGTATACAAAGTACACACACACACACACACACACACACACACACACACACACACACACACATATCAATGCTGAAACATGCATGCACATATATAGTCAATAATGTTAGGATAAATAAAGAAAATGATGCAATAATACAGCTTTATTTGTTATTGAGCACGAATTTATAAACATTTCATTGGATTAACATCGAGATAGTCACAGTAGTATAACTATTGGAAATAATATTCAAGTGTGATGGAAATGAAAAAGGAAAAGCCAAAATTATTTATAGTCATAAACGTTTCGTCTTTATTTCCAGCCTTTGACAAAAAATCAATAAATCTCTCAAGTTTTCTTGAAGTCTTTGAAATTAGTGCTGAAAATTTGGCCTGACACTATAAAGAGCTTTTACCCAGGAACAGACATGGCGAAGCTGATAATACTTAGAGAAACCAAACAGCTCCTGAAGAAAGTACGATTGTTTCTTTTTCATCTACTTCATGATTATATATTTATTTATTTAATATATTTATGGCAAGTAAGCGACACAGAGGTATGCACGTTTTATTCTCATAGAAAATCGTCAGACTAAGTGCATGTAATTCGTATTATTAGGTTGGTGCAGAAATAATGTCCTTTTTGACAAAGTTGAACGTCAAAAAAAACAACATTATTTTTGCACTAACCGCATACTTGTTATTTTTATATATTCACGTGATGTTTAGTTTAGCTATCTAACCAAACAGATTTGTTTTATTCTCTCTCATAGGTTAATTGCTTTCATTAGCCAATGACTAAGCTTTTCTCAAATCTAACTAAACACTATATGGATATACAAAAGCAATCAGTTACACAAATTCTATGCTCTTAGCTTGACGGGCATGAAACACGGGCGCCTCTGTGTAGCTTAAATGCTATAAATATATTTTCATACTTTATTAATTAGCCCCCTGCTTAGATACTGAGCACATTTGAAGTAAAAATCTATACAAAATATATTATATCTCCTTATAATATTATGTGCATGCATAAAGTAATAACTTAACAAGGAACTGAGTATTTTCGGCTATCAGCATCGTCAAGAAAATGTAGTTTTATTTAAATACGATATAAAATTTTCTTTTTTTTTTTATTATTTTCTGTTGCTTATTCTATAGAGCATCGGACACCAACCAGTGGAGTATCTGCTTCAAATTTCACTACATCTAGACGATGAAACACGTGTCTGTGGATAGCTATATATATCTCTAAAGAGGCTTTGAATAAAAAATGCCAAAATAAAAATAAAGAAAGCAGTTTAGATTTCCGGAAAAAAATTTAATTTAACCTATCGCGGACTTAGCACCTACATAATCCGACTTCTAAAAAGTTTATAATGACAAAAGGGAATTCATTTATATAAGGATGAGAGAAACTAAAATAAAAAAAAACATAAACTAAAATTGTTAAATAGAAATAGATTTAGCACTTGCATAAGCCGATTTCGCAAAAGTCTTTAGTTTTAAAAGAGAATTTAACTAGATAAGGATAAATAGAGAAAACCTTACTAAAATTTTGTACAAAGAAAACGGGGATCCTCAGCTGCTTACCATGTAGCTGTTTCGGAGTTTTAAAAACATATATATACAGTCCTGGTCAAAATCATAAGACCACTTAAGAAAGTAAGCGTTTACTCATATTATCGAATTTTTAATCAAACAAATGGTTGCAACCATTGCCAAAAGGGAAAATATGATGGAAAAAAATGAAGTCTGCTTCATTCGAAACCTTAACCCTGATCTAATAATTATTTTTTAAAAAACAAACATTTTCACCTGGTCAAAATGATAAGACCGCTGATAATTTATCTAACAAAAGGCAATTATAAATTACTAAAAAGGGTTTCAGTATTTAGTATAGCCTCCATTATTACGAATTACTTCAAAAATTCTCTTCGGCATGCTTGCGACTAAGTTTTTTATGAGTTGCGAAGAAATTTTATCTCATGTACTAAAAACCGAATCAGAAAGTTCCTTTATCGAATCATACTGGGTTCCATCCTTGAACACTTCTTTTGCCATCCATTCTTTTGCCATCCATCCCCGAATGGATCAAATGGGGATTGCAAATTGCATTATGACTGAACTTATGCATTCAGACCTGTTATAGATATTGATGGTGTGAGACTCTCATAAAGCAAGCCCTGTCATGTATGGACGTTAGAAGCAGAGATACATCATTGAATTAATGGCAAAACTGCACTGCGAATGGTGGTTACCCTGTAGAAAATAAATTTTGGAGTACAAAACATCGCTCGTTTTAAGGGCACTACACCTGTTTTCGTAACTTTTAAACCTTTGGGGTTAAAAAATAAGAGGCAATGCTTTTAGAAATACTCTTGTATATATGCATGCATATATTAAGAAATATTAGTGTTGTCGTATCAATAATGTGTGCCGATGTTATAGATGCACGTGCGATTGTTGTAAAGAACGGTTCACTGTTTTGGATGCGTGTTCATCCAAATGTTAGCTACATTACTAAAATTTTAAATGTTAGAAAATAAAGGGACAAACTGTCTTGAAACCACTTGGAGATGCAAAGGATATATCGCCTACGGAAAAATAACCAACAAAAAACCCTTCCTTCTCTGATAATGGATATTTTACGATTTGAAATTAATAAGATACATTTCAATTAGAAAAAAAAGAAAAATTTTTTGAAATAACGAATAATGTTATCTTTTTTTAATAAAATCTTTGCACCTTCAAGCGGTGTCAAAACAGTTCGTTTATTTATTTTCTAAAAAAATGATAATAATATATAGAAAATAAGGGAAGAAACCCCTAAAACATAGGTGAGTCTATTGACGTTTCATCCTTATTTATGAAACTTCATCAGGATGATCGGTTTCGAAGAAAATGAACTAAGACCGCAAGTGCACTTGGAAATGCCTGCTTTGTGCGATGAAAAAAGAATTTATTTCCTTCCTTCGACCGAGACAAGTTTTTTTTTTTAGAAGTGAGTATTTTTATGCATGTTGTGAGGACTGGTTTTATATATATATATATATATGAGAGAGAGAGAGAGAGAGAGAGAGAGAGAGAGAGAGAGAGAGAGAGAGAGTAATGTATTGTGTATTATTCTGGTCGTATCTGGTCATCTGTGCCAGACTTGGCCTAGCTTAGACAAGAAAGTATGTTATTTTGAAACAAAAATACTCATGTTGGGTTTTATTAATATAGATTCACGATTTATAAATGGAAGACATTATTTTGTTTTTAAATGTGGAGAATGCCAGGCCCTTTTAAAATTAGAAGTTTGCGTTCAATCATTCCTCCGTGAACATTTACTCAGCATTATATAAGTTATTATTGGTTTATGCTTGTTTGTATTGATAGGATATCTGGATTTTACTGCTTCCTTCTCATTTTCACAATTACTGCGTCTCTCGCTCTCATTTTTTTTTTTTTTTACACCCCAAACAAGGCATTTTACTAGTTGAGCATAGAGAACTACTACTTGTGATACGTTTACAAGGGACTATGTGCGGAGTTGAGCAGTAAGATGTCTATTTACATTAAATTTAAATTTCTGCATGATAGTACAGTCAACGAAGCAGGAAACAGAGAGGAAATTCCAAAGTCTAGCAGTCCTAGGAAAGAAATTATTAAAGTAGAAGATTTTCTGGCACCTAGTGACCTCAACAGTGAAATGTTGAGATTTTCTATTTTTAGTCGGGAGGGGGTATGTTCGTTTTGAGGACACAAGTACTATTAGTTCATCAGAGCATATTTCATTAAAATACTTGCAAAACGAACACAGGAATGCAACATTGTGCTGATGGCATAGAGGTTGGAATTTGGTCGATAGTATGGGACCTATTAGATTAAGGACATTTAGATCCTGTCTAAGATGTAGAGACTAGGAGTAAATGCACCAGCTCAGATGTGGCAACAATACTCCATGCATGGGTGAATGGTGGCTTTGTAGAGATACAGGATTCTTTCAGGTGTGAGTAATTTTCTAGCGTGGTTCTTTTTTTTTGTTTTTGTAGCAGCTTTGTCCTCCCTTGTCTCCCTCTCTTTTCCGTTGAAGCCATTCAAAATAATCTTTGTAATGTGTGAAACGATTTCATTCTATTCTAATAGTTACCTTTTTCATTAACACAAGTTATTCTTATTTTATATCTAAGTGATCATAATTGTAAATAATTATACACACATTTCCAGAAAAATAAAATGAAATTCTTATCGTTTTCATCAATTACATATTTTATCCAACCTTCCACAATACTTTCTATAGCAGATAAGCATCTCCAATACTAGTGTCCGTCAGCATAAAGAACTGGATTATGATCCACAGATTAAAAAAAAAAATATATAAGGTGTCTCAAAAGAAGCTGACATATTTGAAATTTGAATTCAACCGAAAATACGATTCTCCGATTAATATCTGTACCTCAGTGGTGTAAGGACTTAGCTTTGTGGGGGACACCCTATATAATAATTAACAATAACATTCTTTGGATGTATTTCGTTACTTGTAAATACTGAGTAATATAGGGCAGAACAGAAAATCTCATGAAATTTAATTGGGAGTGATTAAGGATAGCACGCAGTTCAATGAAAGATACGATGGAATTCAGTAATAAAAATAAATATAATAACAGTTTATTTAATAATTTCTAATTTTATTAATGAGAAAAAGGTTTTAAAAAATTATTTAATGAAAAACTGTTCTTAAAAAAATGAAGACAAATATTTATTTACAATATTCATCTCAATGAAGAGATATGATAAATCAGAACATAGAGAAACATTCCCAAATATTATTAAAAATACGTTTAGTTTATCTTTTCAGCATTTGGAAGGATGAAAATTAAATAACATACGACTCAATAAGTCTCGGGCCTAATTAATAAACCAAGATTTTTAGGTAAAGTTTTACTTTATTCATCAACATAGTTCCTTTCTAATACTATATACTGATTACAATGCTGTTCTAGTATTGTGACACTTTTTTTGTATAAGGATTTGTCTTTGGCCTCACAATATGTCTCAGTTTCTGATATCACGTTTTCATTAGAGCCAAATTTCTTTTCATAAAGCATTCTCTTGAAGTCTACAAACAACCAGTAGTCGCTTGGCCCAGATCTAGAGAATACGGTGGTATGGAAGCAATTTGAACTGCAATTCATGTAGTTTTTCATTATTATGATTAACATGTGGCACGGTTAATTATTTTAATGAAAGAGCATATTAATTCGTTCAAATGCGCTAATAATGCTATAAGATATTCACTATTGATGGTTCTTCCTTTCTTAATGTAATCCACGTGCAACATAGCTTGAACCTTATAAAATATAGAAGCCTTAACCTTACCTGCTGATGTTTATATCTTTGATCGCTTTAAATGACTTTCAGTTGCTGCTTTCCATTCTGTTAACTGCTATTTTTACTCTGTGATTGATCCATGTTTCATCCATTATCACGTATTAACTCAAACACTTATTTCCTGCATTGAAAACAGCTGCAAACAACGTTCTGAATCGTTGGCGCATTGTTTTTGATAAATTGCGAGCAAACGCGATACTCACTTTAAACACAGCTTTCTCATTGATACATTCTCATGCAAAAATGGTGAATACAATCTAATTTTTAGTATTTTCAACTCCTAAACGTCTTCACAACTTCAATTTACAATCGGACAAAACGAATTTGTGGACATTTTTATGTCTTCCACAACAACTGTCAAATTTAAGCGACCTAAGCGTTCAGCATTATTTGTATGCGTATGAAAGCATTTACACTCAATATACTACCTCTCAGCTGTTGTTTCCGAGCAGAAACTGAATAATACTTAACGACCTACAGTATTTTACTCCATTAGTAAGCAATTCTTCATTAGCAAGGTCGCTAGAAAAATGGTCTAAGAGATATTTCACTGCCGATGCAATCCTCTACCTGTATAAAAGCAAAGTACATCCTAGGATGGAGTACTGTTTCCATATCTGGGCAGAAGCTGCTCGAAGCATCCTATCCTGCCTTGACAAAGTTCAAAACCAACTTCATAACCTAGTAGGCATTGGCCTTTTCTCTTCTCTGCAATGTCTTTCTCACAGAAGAGACATTGCTAGTCCGTCTCTACTCTATCGTTATTTTCATTGGAATTTCTCGTCTGAGCTCCAATTTATGTTCTTTTCTTGCCAAACTTTTACAAAGAACACTCGCCTAGCTAAAACCACTTTCAATAATTTCCCGCTCTCTCTATCTGTGCCTAAACTTAAATGTGGATTATATGAACAAAGCTTCTTTCCTAGAACTGCCCGCTTGTGAAACTATCTCTGTTCTGTGATATGCTTTCTAGCTGACTATCTTATGGTTGTCTTCAAGTCCAAGGTAAACAAGTTCTTGTTGAACCGTTCATTTAAATAATCAAATCATACCAAGTTTCCACTACTAATGTCCCAATAACTAGCGTACACTTATTAACCCCTATCCTTGAGTGGAATCCGGGCCTTGATAAGAGGTGACTCCTTTGTAAGAAAAAAAAAAGAAACACGAAATTCAGATTTTTCCACTGTTTTAAAATTTGCAAAAATAACTGCACTTAAATACCTATAATTTTTTAAGTAATAATCCCAACGGGTTCAACTTTTGACATGTGCCATTTGAAGGTAAGTACCTTATAAAAATTGTATGAATTTTCTATTAGTGACGCCATCTTTGTGTCAGAACTGGGACTTGTTGATGGATGTGCTATTATTTGCTTGTTAAGTTACAACAAATTTCAAATGTTTTTTATTTTAGCTGTATCAAAGAAAAAAGTGATAGTTTTTTTTGCAGATTAAAGTGTCAGAATTGAATCATTTTTATACTTATTTAATCATTTAAAAATAAATATATTCATGAAATTGGTTTTTGCGGAAAGAAATATTAGGGCAAAGATGTTTTATGTAGAGCCTACCAGTATTTTACATTTTCATTCTTTGCAATATTTACTGATTAATATGTTCGGATACTGATTAGACCTTCGTCAATGTTAAACGTTTCATATAAGAACCAAAGCAAGAAACAAATAAGGAATAATAATTCTCAACTTTACATAAATAAACATTGTTTTATGTTTTGTGAAGTTCAGAGTTGTTTCTTCTTCCATTTTTGTTTTAAAAAACAAAAGTGGATCATAAGACATTTTGAGAATATTCTCTCGAGTTGCAACGAGTCATGTACAGACAGGGTAAAAAAAATACAAGAAAATGTTTATAAAATGAAATAAACAATTGTTTAGATCTTTAAATAATGTAGACATTCATAAAAAGAAACTATAGATTTCTCGTGAAATATGCAACAAATAAAGAAAGTCGAATTTGACACGATGAAATTAAGTTAAATAAAAAGAACAAAACAATTGTGTTTGAGAGAAAAACAAATGGAACAAAAAGACAGGAAATAAAATCGAATGGAAATTGAAGAGAAAATATTTTCAAAATGTCACTTATCATTTCTTATTCTGATGACGTGCATTTTTATTGCAGGGAAATTAGTTCTGAAATTAATACGAATTTGAATTTAAAACCTGTAAGGAAGAATAAATATGTCTGAAATTTGTATTCTAAATTGATGCTGACATTTTGTAAAGTTCAAACTAATTGAATGCACTGACTGATAATTCCTCTTCACCGTCGCAATCGAGAAGCAACAACCAAATATTTTGTCCCGTCGTTTGTGGTGAAAATTTGTAGAGAAAATACATGAAAACTCTATGTAAATAAATAAAACTCCTCAAATTGTACAAAATACCAAATGTATAAGGTATTAATTTGCATTCATTGTTACCTTGTTACGGTCCACTTCTATTGATTTTTGAGAAAGAAACGTTTCTCTCGAAATTATCAAAGACATTATACGATCCCATTTAATAGAAATTCCATATTTACTGATTAATATGTGAAAGATCATTTGAAAAATAAATATGTATAAAGGTGCATAATGCGGTTGTCTATTTTTTTTTTTTTTTTCATACGTTACTTCACTATCCCGGTTATCGTACATTGCTATCAGCTTTCTTAAACACTCATATTTGTTTACTAGCAATGCTTCAAGCAAACTACCTTTCCCTTTTATTTTATTTTATGTTAGATTGCTTATTTATTGGAGTATTTTATTATAAAATGAAAATGCCAGTTATTATAAAATTATAGTCAGTTATTATAAAGTTAGTTATTATAAAATTAAAATCTCATTTTTTTGTTTGTTTAAAATGTATATCTTTCTGTAACTGTTTCTGGTACTGTCGCAGGAACAAACAAACAAAGGAAGAAAAAAACATAAGAATCCGACTTGACACCTTTTTCAAGTGCAAATGAAATGCATTTATTCGTGGTTATTCCAAAACAATGCATTTCATTATTTAGCAAAAGTCTTTTCACACATTTGCTTTTTAAAAGTCCCTGTCTTCACCACCTCACACTGACGCTAGCCAGTGCTTTCTCACCCTCTTCCCTTGTTTCTCCTTCAACCACATGGTGTATTTTTCTGTCCTTTTCTTGTGACACAAGCTCGTGCACACTTGCTAATTTGCATATGTGCTTTAACGGCAGCTGCTGCTAATATTTTCGCTAGCCAGCTATCCTTCGCCTGCTGCTGATTTTCTCACACGCACCCATACACGCTCTGATACATTTCCTTTACATCAGAAAACCTAAATATTTTATTACAATTAATAAATCAGAACAAAAAGAATTGTGACAATTCTTAAGTTTACATAGATAAACATTATTTTTATGGTTTGGGGGAATGATAAAATTATTTCTTCTTCCATTTTTGTAAGAAGTTGATCATAAAACACCGAGAGAATCTTACCAAGAGAAAATCTAGGCGATCAAGAAAAAATGAAAAGAAAATATATTGCTAATAAAATGCGCTACGTCATGAGCTTTCTACATTCATTTGAAATTATATATATACTAGCTGCATCTAACCGGCGTTGTCCGGATGTATTTTGTGTAGCCCCAAGAATTCTTGTAAAAAAAAAGTTTAATCGCATTATAGAAGCGTAGGAATACCTCAGCTATTTCGTCCAAATCAACTGGAAACATTATGGCCGCCAGCGATTAAAACAGTTATTTAAAGTTACTATTTCATCTTATTAATATTCTATTTAATTATTAATACCGATTAATCATTAATATAATTTTATAAATGATAATGAATATTTCAATATGCAATTAATGAAATTATGTTCAAGTGGAAAAAACAATATAGATATTTGGAGAGGTGTGGGATCGTTTCAGACAAGGCATGAAGCTACTTGATGTAAGGAGCTAAAAAATTATTTATCACTTCAAAGCGAAAAATTAGTCAACGATGAATTTTATATGAATAGATTCCGACCCAGTTTAAGTCAATAAATGGGAGTTGCAATATCGATTATATATATATATATATATATATATATATATATATATATATATATATATATTATCATACACTAATTAATTTGTATTCCTGAATTGTTATATTCCTAAATACTTAGGAAATAAAGACAAACGTGAGTTACACCGAGTGGTATGTGTAATGGGGTTTATTTATAATACAGAAACGTAAGGCTGCTCGCCTAAGGTAAATAGAAGTACATAGTAACAAGTATGGGGAAGAAAGTCTGATAATCAACACGTAAGACTATCCGTCTTACTGCGACTGCTTGTCTGCCGCTGTCTGCCGCTGTCTGCCAAACAGTCCAATATATATATACAGTTTGTAACCGGTGTATAGCCAGTTATGTTCCTTCACAACACCTCCCCCTGAAGCTGAAATCTTCCTGATTTTAGCTTAAATACCTCTTCCTTTTAGGGTCAGGGCTTAATCTCCTGGTAACTTTTCTCTTTCTTGCGCTTTTCCTTCTGGTCAGCGTTACCCAGGGTAAAGGTTTCTGTCCAGCCCGTATGGTCGGTTCAGGCGAAATATTCATTGTTTGCGGTACACACGCTGGTTTTGGTATATCAAAAATATTGCACAATGTTTCCATTGGTGTCTCTTCCACATTTGGAGACAGTCTGGGACGTATTTGATTTCTGTGTCTTTTGCAGACAAAACTTAATCCTTGGATGGTATAGACCATGCTCCCAATCCTTTTTTTGATAATACCTTCAACCCACTGATTTCGTCCATTTTGAAAATTTTTGAAATATACATTTTCACCTGGGGAGAAGCACTTGGTATTAAGGTTTTCTTTTTTGAAAACTTTCTTTTTCTCTGGTAGCAGCCTATCGAAGACAGATCTTATCTTTCTTGCAAACATTAGCTCAGCCGGGGAAGAATTGACATTATTATTAGGATTTGGTGTCACCCTGTAAATTGCTAAAAATGTTTGAATACATTGTTCGTCTGTGTCCGTAGTAAGATTTTTCTTAAGTGCCCTTTTAAACGTATCTACAAATTTTTCGGCCAACCCATTCGATCGTGGATGGTACACAGGTGTTGTCATATGTAGAATATTTAGTGAGTCACAGAATTCTTTGAATTCATGAGCAGTAAATGCTGTTCCATTATCGCTCACTAAGGTTTTTGGCACTCCAAAACGGCTAAAAATTTCATTAAGCGCACTCACAGTGTTTTTTGCTGTTGGATGTCTAAACTTAAATATTTCTGGCCATTTTGAAAAAGAATCTACAATAATCAAGTAAAAATAACCATTTATAGGTCCCGCATAATCAATATGCAGACGTGACCAGGGTAGGTCCGTCTTTGGCCATGGCGTCGTTTTTACTGGAGGATCTCGAGCTGCTAATTGACATCCTCTGCATGTCTTGACACATTTTTCAACTTCCTTGTCCATACCAGGCCAGTACACATATCCTCTCATAAGGGATTTCATTCTCGAAATGCCCGGATGAACTGTATGAAATTCCTTCAGAATTTTCCTCTGTAACGTTAGTGGAATTACGATCCTCTCACCATACATGAGCACATCTTCACAGATGGAAAAAGGCGTTGTTTGATCTACCTTTTTATTTTTTTTTATCCATCCCAATTGATTTTTCATTTTCTTAATGAAAATGTCATTTACTGCCTCTTTTTTTATTTTTTCGAAAGTTACCGGAAGTTCACGTATCATATTACACATTGAACTTGTACATTCACTTTCGTCTTTAAGCGCAGCAATTACCGTTTCTTCGAAACTTTCGCTTCTTTTAGGGATCAACCGTGATAATGCATCTGCGTGTCCTAACTTTTTTGAGGATACATGTTCCATCTTAAACTGATAGTTTAAGAGGGTTACAGCCCATCGCTGTAATCGATTCGCAGTATGTGTGGGAATGCCTTTCTTTGATCCAAATATGGTAAGTAGGGGTTTATGGTCGGTTTGCAAAATAAAAGATCGTCCATGGAGAAATCGATTGTACTTTGTAATTCCAAACATTATCGACAGCGCCTCTTTTTCAATTTGGCTGTAATTTTTCTCCGCTGCAACCAACGTTCTTGAAGCATGGGCGATAGCTTTTGTCCTACCATCCTCATACTTGTGAAGTAATACAGCGCCAACACCGTAATCACTGGCGTCCGTTGCTAGTATTAGTTCCTTTTCTGGATTGAAATGTGCCAATGCTAAGTCTGACAGTAGACATCTTTTGATATTTTGGAAAGCAGATTCACATTCCTTATTCCAGTTCCATTTAACACCCTTTTTCAGTAACTCGTTAAGAGGAGCTCTTAAATTATGTATGTTAGGGATGTAAATTGCATAGTATTGAACTAATCCCAAAAACGATTTTAATTTTGTCACTGAATCTGGAGCAGGCATCTTTTCAATTGCTTCAGTCCTTTGTGGATCCGGTCTTCGACCCTCTTTGTCGATTATTTGACCTAGATATTTAATTTTTTTCATAAAAAAATCGCATTTTTCTGGGCTCAATTTAAAACCAAATTCCTGTATTCTTTTGAATACTTCTTTTACATGCTTCTTATGATCTTGCAAATTTTCACTTTTAATTAGGATATCGTCAAGGTAGGCCATTGAAAATTCCAACCCTGCCAGCATCGTGTCCATAATTTGCTGGAAAATAGCAGGAGCAACCTTTAATCCAAAAGGAAGCCTCTTTAGCTTAAAAATGCCCTTATGAGTATTTATGCCTAAGTATTTGGAGCATTCATCGCTGATCTTAATTTGCAAGTAAGCATCTGAGAGGTCTATCTTAGAAAAAATTTTTCCTCCGTTAAGCTTAGAGAACAGATCTTCTGCGGACGGAAGGGGATAATTATGGTCCAATAGACAGTCATTTAAACCCGTTGAAAAATCTCCACAGACCCTTATTCTGTTATTTTTTTTCTTTACATACACGGTTGGACTTGCCCAATCTGTGTGGTTAACTTTTTCAATGACTTCCAGTTGTTGAAGTCTATCCAACTCTTTTTCGATTGCGTCCATCGCTGAAAAAGGCACATTCCTTTTAGGTTTGAATACTGGAGTGGCATTTTTCTTTAATTCAAATTTTGCCTCTGTCTTAATACAGAGTCCTAGTCCTTCGGCAAAAACATTGGGAAATTCAGTTTTCAAATCCTTCAGGAAGTCTTCCCTTTGGTTTGCTTTTTCTGCAGTTAAAACGTTACAAAACGAATTTATGGGTTTCTCCCATAAATTAAACAGGACAATCCAATTTACCCCAAACAGGCATGTATTCTTTCCTGGTACGACGTACACTTTGGATTTATGAGTCTGGTTAGCGAATGTCACTTTGCATTTTAACTCTCCCTTGAACTCTAATCTTTTGCCGCACACACTTCTCGCCGTCTTTCTGGTTTTCGTTAATTCAGGTCGACCTATCCTTTTCCATATATCTTCATTTATAATACTAATATCTGCACCGCTATCCAGAAGCAATGTAACCAGATGTCCATTTATCCGAACATCAACATATTTCCGTCTTTCGCGGCTTTTTTTTTTATTCATGCGAAGCGTATTTACATTATCGGTCCCTTGTCTTTTCTTCTGGGCACAGTATGTTCCCTTGTGACCTCTGAGACCACATTCATAACATATTTTGTTCCTAAACCAGCAGGTCTTATTGTTGTGTCTTAAACTACCACAACATTTACACTTTAGCTTTGGGTCTTTGTATCCTTTAAGGATCCTGTGTTCTTGGAACCTGGACTTTCTTGTGGTCCCTTGCCTTTTTACTTGCTGCACCTTAAAAATATTTTTCTCTTCAATGCGAGTGTTGTCTTTCTTTATGTTAATCAGACGTTGACACTCTTCAGTGACTTTTTGCAATGTTATGTTAGGATCCGCCTCCATAATTGTTAGGATCCGTGAACGTATATCTTTGTCCCTTGGTGCTGTGAGACCTTGTACAAAGATTAAACATTTAAATTGGTCTGCGGAAATTTCATTCAATTTAAATGATTCGCATAAACAGTTCACAGTGCAAGCATATTCTAGATAGTCTTCAGCTTCTGCCTTCTGAATGTTCAAACATTTGTATCTAGAGTGAAATAGGCTATCCCTTTTATCAAATATTTTCGACAAGGTACTAATTGTTTCCTCGAACGAAACCTCCTCCGGTTTTTTTGGTAGAATTAGATTTGCATACTTGGTGTTTTCATCAGTACCCAGTTTTTGTAGTAGCAGGGTAACTTTTTCCTCATCGGTCCAGTCTAAACATCTTTTCGTAAAAATTGTTTCGTATCTTCTGTAGTATGCAGGGAAAGTAACACCAGTATCCGGGGAGTAACGAAATTCCGTTAGTGAATTTGAAATACCCTCGGCAGAAAAATTAGTCTTCTTCCCGGTCGACGTTAGAATTAGCTTTTCTAAATTCTTTTGCTGTGTCGACATTTGTCGTTGTAGTATGTTTGTTTGTTCTTGTTGTGCCTCTAAAGTTTTTTGTGTTCTTTCTTGTTGTTGTTGCAGCTGTTGCTGTAGCTGTTGTTGTTGAATTTGTTGTTGTTGTTGTTGTTGTTGCGCTAAAAATTGTTGAGTCATTTTTGTCTGTTCCTGGATGCTAAGGGCTAGAGCCTTAGTTAACTCTGCTAATTGTTCCATGTTAGCTTCTAGTACAAAAATGTCTTTTCGAATTCTACACAATAATTCCAAAGAAAAATCGTAAATTTACGTATATCGTAAATTAGTAGCAATATGCAGACACAACACGTTTCAACAAAGTTCATCCATAGTAATTCAACAGGCTTTGTAAAATAATTCTTTTTTTTTTTTTTTTTTTTTTTTCAACAACGTAAGTTCATACACAAAATATTTCTTACTTCCCACGACAAATAGTTCCAATTATTTATATAAAGGCAATAACAAACAATTAATTTTCCAAAAAAAAAAATATATGGCTGCCGTTCCCACGTGGCATAAAATGGTACAATAGTCGTTGTATTTATATTTTTCTTTCGAAACTCGTAATCCTTTAGTGTAGTTTCGAATTCAACTTGCGACCATTTTTTTTTTTTTTTTTTTTTTTTTACTTGTCAAAATAAATATAAATTCCACTTTACCTTGAACATGTTTCTATAATTTCTTGTGAGTTCTTTACGAAGAAAAATCCGTACTTTTCGCTACTTTAGGTAGGAAAAATTTTTAAATTCATTGACGCACGTGGTCAAAAATCCTTGTGTAGTTTGTTTTTTTCGTAAAACAAAAAATCCTTGCATTGTACACAGTCCTTGGTACGGTAATTTATCTCTGTTAAGAGAAAGAACATCCTTTCGTCGCCATTGTTATATTCCTAAATACTTAGGAAATAAAGACAAACGTGAGTTACACCGAGTGGTATGTGTAATGGGGTTTATTTATAATACAGAAACGTAAGGCTGCTCGCCTAAGGTAAATAGAAGTACATAGTAACAAGTATGGGGAAGAAAGTCTGATAATCAACACGTAAGACTATCCGTCTTACTGCGACTGCTTGTCTGCCGCTGTCTGCCGCTGTCTGCCAAACAGTCCAATATATATATACAGTTTGTAACCGGTGTATAGCCAGTTATGTTCCTTCACAACATGAATAAAATTAGTAAGCGTAGACTGTTATTATAAAATGAAAATGCATAATGTTAATAAAAAAATGATAAAGTTCTACTTTGTGCACACATATATTTAAATATGAGAGAAGACAAACATTCTAAACTAACCTTTTTATTTTTTAGACTTAATTTTCAAGAATGATCTCAGTTATTTAACTTCCTGTCTACGTTAGTATATAACTAACTCGAAGGAAAATTCGATATTCTACTTAATTTACAATAGTAGGAAATTTCTGATACTAAGATTATTTTTATAGATCTGCCTCTAAATATCAGTACAGAGATTCCATCACTAATATACTGTCTGCGGTTTCTAATTCTTGGAAAGAATTATTTTAATTTTTTTTTTTTTTCAAAGTGAAAAATTAGTCAACGATGAATTTTATATGAATAGATTCCGACCCAGTTTAAGTCAATAAGTGAGAGTTGCAATATCGATTATATATATATATATATATGGGTCATAATTTTTGGAAAATATTGTGGCCTGTGATAAGATGGATGCAAATCCTAGTGCTCGTTTGTTTGGATCCCCATTGCTATTCTTGCTTTCTTGTTTCTTCACGGCAATTCTCTCCCCGTTGGATCGATTCTAGCATCTTTTTTTTTTCTTCATGACAACAGCATTGTGCAAACATATGGCATTGACATCTACCAAACTGCAATCGAGGCATCAGTGAAGTAATAGGTTTGAAAGTAAAATTTAGGTCGTTTCAAACATTGCTTTCTCTTTAATAATGCCAATCTGTTAAACAGAGCCCAACTCACTGCTTTCAGAATCAGACATCAAAGAATGGTTTAAATCCTTTCTTATTTGTAAAGTCAGTTGGATAATTCTACTTTTTATGATAAAGTAGTTATGTGTGCTCTGCTCATTCATTTGTTAAATATGCGCAAGAACTCTCCTTTTTTTCCTCTATGTACCTAAAATTAAATGGAACATCCATTAAAAGGTTTTTATTATCAAGAACACGTTACCCCCATACGTTTCCTATAGACTACAACACTGTCGTTTTAAGTGTAAAAACATATCTGTTGAGTCGTCCTGCGAATAAATCAAAGTTCTCCCTCCTTAAATATTACTGTCTCATCATACAAAAAAAACCTCACTAACCCTTATCTTTAAGTGTTTTTCGACTTTGGTAATTGACGGACCATTAGTACATAAAAAAAAAGATAAAAAAAAAGAGTGATTAATAATCAAAAGAAACCAACACATTTCTGTTTACTTGAAAAGTTCTGGTTGCTTCGCTGTTATACTAATATATTGGTTGCATTCGAATTATATTGTTGAAGAGAACCGAGAATGGAATGGGGATACTTTCTCAACAAACAACCCAACTTTGCTTCTATTGGAATGGAATATGGTTTTGCTCGCATTCCAAGGAGGTCCATCTTCCCAGGTTTTATCTTCTTACTTTCAGAAGGAGTTAAGTTTGTGCTAACAGCCTGAGGCACCTCTACCAGGAAATACCGATAGGTATGCTCAGACATATTTTGTAGCCTAGAGTGCATCACCTCTTGTGTGCTGGCACATCAATCCCCATCTCCCAACTTTGTCACAGTTGCTTGAAATGGGAAAGGACATAATCGCATTGACACACCGGTTCTCCTTAGATCAGTGAAGTTTAGCAATATGGAGCCTGACCAGTATCAGATAGGTAATCATTTGTGAATACTAGGCGCTGTATGTCATTTTCCCATGATCGTGATATAGATGCAGCCGGAGAATGAGTTAAAAGATTGAAATGACACAGCCAGAGCATAAAAAAAAAACAAGAAAAAAATTAGGATTTTTTTTTTTTTTATGATACACTAGCGAGGGGTACCCGGCGTTGCCCGGGTGTTTGGAGGTGCGTGTGGTTTTGGGTAAATCAAAACTCCGGGGAGGGGGGGTTAAAATAAAAAAAAAATGTTTTGGTAGGTAAGTATGAGGATCGAACCTGAACCCTTGAGGCAAAGTTGGAAATTAAAGTGTGAAAAAAAAGAGTGTGACGTTAACCATTGGGCGACCGCGAGATGCTAGCGGAAACACGTTTGAATTTATTTAATTACTTAAATTAGCAGGTGCACGTTTTAATGACTTAATGAGGTCAACTTTTGACTGCGGGGTATCATTTAGTGCGGAACGCTTTTTTTTTTCCAAGATGTTGGGGGTAGTGGGAAACAGTTCCCCTTGTCCAAATTGAATAGCAATTGTTTGATATATGGAAAATATTTCCACATTGATCAAAGCTGATTGCTTTCGGACATTTCCGCCGATAGACGGAAAATACCACCAGAATTAGTGTCGCTTTTATTATAGGAAAAAGACTAATCCACATGCGTCGAGCAACAAATGTTGAATATTTATCTTCCCGAAGTCGAGCAAATTAAATAAACAGGCGAGCTCCATTGTTAACTCTGAGATATTACGATTTACATGTGATATAAAAAGTTTTAAAAAGTTGTTAGGCAACCGACCGCTTCTCTGAAAAAAAGCCTTTCTTGGACATACACAAAAAGCGAACATACATTTTCGCTTTTATATATATATATATATATATATATATATATATATATATATATATATAGATTAATATCCTGACAACATGGTTGCTCTACCTCAGCTGGTTTGTAATGACGGCAGTTTAGGTACTAGTGGTCTTAGTCCCTTGGAGGATGCTGAGGTAGGTACAGCAGTCATTCCAAGATGCAGTACTGATAGAACTTCTCCAATGCTTCGAAATGGTGGTGATGGATAAAACACTGTGCTTATTTCTGGACAAAAATAAGGTGAAGCATCCCTCTGAGTATCCACAAAAATAAGTTAAAACCCTGCCAAACATACTCAGTAATTGAGCTGCTGTAGATTCTGTTTGCCAGATAGGCCACCTAAAAACCTTCTGCCAACCAACCTTGTTACAAATAAACCCAAACTCATTGCAATGCAAAGTGATTGTAAATCGGGCATCTTCAATATTTGAAGAATAAATTTTTAAAATAAGAAATTAAACAAGTTGTTAAATGCAAAGTGGAATGAAATGTAAAATAAATGTAAATGTAATAAATAAGTGGATAAAAATATATAGAAATATAATAATATACAAATATAAATATATAAACCTGCATATTAAACAAATGTAAAATATTTGAAAAGTTTAGTTGATTTAATGGCATGGGGAAACCAGGTTCAGCATAGATGCCCATATAAACATCACTTAAGAAAATTGAAAAGTTACAAAAAATATTTTTACCAGATCCTTTTTTTTTTTTTTTTCAAAAGATACATTCACCTGATTACTTAACAACGGTAAAATGTTCGATCTTTTAAATATGTTAGTGTGTCAAATCAAACGAATCAGTTATCGATTCCATCAAATCAGTTTATTCCAACAATCATTCACATTTGTGAACTGATCCTTAAATCAAAGTAAAATAAAAACTTGCTTTTATTTGGCTGCATCATCAGCAGCTGGGAAGTTTCACTATAAAGTGTAGATCTTATGTAACCCATGCTATTAACCACAAGTCAGCCATAATTTTTTTACTAATATATATATATATATATATTATTTTCGAGGGTAAACAGTTACACATGCTCACTACAAACAGCCATTTGTTTCAATGAGACTTCGTCAGGCAACCCTGAACTATTCGACGCTATAGAAAAAATAGAAAAAAATTGCTTTTTTTTCTATAGCGTCGAATAGTTCAGGGTCGCCTGACGAAGTCTCATTGACTGAAACAGATGACTGTTTGTAGCGACCATATGTAACTGCTTACCCTCGAAAAATATTTTGCTCTTGTTATCGTGCACTAACAACCTCGTTGTATTCATTAGTCTCTACTTTTGAACATCTTAAACCTGCATGTATATATATATATATACACACACACATACACGTAGATTTGTTGCTGATTTTTTAAACGATAATATGGTTAATTTAGCATCTTCACCTTGAAAATCGAGTTTCTCAGGAAATCACCCATACTTTTATTTGAACGAAAACATATTTTTTTATTTATTTATTCTATTTTAAAACAGTAATCTACGGACATACATGTTTCGGGGCCCTATAATATATATATATATATATATATATATATACGAGCAGTTATCAGTTAACATAAAAACGAAATGTAAGAAACCCCCAGACGTACCCCTCCACCGTACTGTATACCGATACTCTATGGCTGACTGGGATAGCTTTCGTACATTCATATCTGATTTACCTCTGCACCTCTCCACCTCTGCACTCCATGTTTAAAAAGGAAGTGTCCTCTATAGTATCAGATATGACCGAATGGTTAATTGTAGGCATAGACCAATTCATACCATCTAAAAAATTCCAACAAAAACCTAACAGCCAGCCATGGTTCTCCCCAGAATGTGCTGCTGCTATCGCGCACAGAAATCACTTTTTCCATAGCTACAAAAAAATAGATGCACTGAGACTAAAGCTGCTTTCAGGACTGCCAGCAACCACTGTAAAAGAGTAATAAAAAATGCAAGAGAGCTATATGCCCAGTCTGTTAAATCCAAGGTAGCTGATCAGCGGCTTGGTTCCCACCAGTTTTGGCAAATAACAAATTGAATCCTGAACAGAAGTGTGCGTTCTATCCCAACAATTATCAATGGACCAGAGGTTATCTCGTCAGCGTCAGACAAGGCCAAACTATTTGCAAAGAACTTTGCAGCTAATTCTACCCTATGCGACGAAGGCAATCAACTCCCCATATTTCCTCCTATAACACAGAACAAGCTAGGTAACATACAAATATCCGTGCATGAGGTCGCCAAGCTAATCAAGAACCTAGATTCCAGTAAAGCAACTGGCCCTGATGGCATCCCAATTATAGTGTTAAAAAAGCTTCAACCAGAACTTGCTCCCATACTTACGAAACTATTTAAGCGCTGCCTTAAGGAGAAGTTCTTTCCGACTCCCTGGAAGACCTCATCAGTTTGCCCTGTATTTAAGAATTCAGGTGATAAGTCATCTCCCTCTCAGTACAGACCAATAAGTCTCCTGTGTGTTATAAGTAAGTTGCTGGAATCCATATTAAATAGAGAAATAGTCAACCACCTCAGCAGGAATAACCTTCTTAGTGACACACAATATGGTTTCCGCTCTGTAAGATCTACCGCAGATGTGCTGACGGTTATATCCCACAGGATTAGTGAATCTCTTGACAAACGCTTCCTTTCTAGGGCAATTGCTCTTGACATATCAAAGTCCTTCGACAAGGTATGGCATAAGGGTCTACTTCACAAGATTTCCAGCTACGGTATAACTGGAAATGTTTTCTCAATCATTAAATCATTTCTCTCCGATAGGCTCATAAGAGTTGTGGTAGATGGACAAAAATCGGAGGCCTGCAATATAAATGTTGGAGTCCCTCAGGGGTCAATCCTGGGCCCAACTCTCTTCCTGATCTACATCAATGACCTCCCTAAACACATACTTAAATCATTCGTTGACATCTATGCTGATGACACGACCATCTACGGCAACACATCAAAGGCTGTAAACGACAAAGTTCTCTCGGATTCTCTCTCCTCTGATCTCGAGAGCGTGGTTCAGTGGGGGAAGACGTGGCTGGTTACCTTTAATGCATCCAAAACCAAACACCTATCCTTACATCATCAATGCTCTGATTCCCATCTGGCATCAATTGTGATGGATGGCTCTCGTCTGGGTGAGGCCCCGTGTTTTGACAAGCTTCTGGGTTTGACCTTTACTCCTGATCTGAAATGGAACACGTACATCAAGTCTGTTGCCAAGGTCGCTGGAAAGATGGTGGGATCCTTCTACCGCTCCAGAAGATACCTCACTACTGATGCAATTCTCTATCTATATAAAAGCCAAGTACGTCCAAGGATGGAATACTGTTGCCATATCTGGGCAGGAGCTGCTAAAAACAGCCTATCCTGCCTTGACAGAGTACAAAATAGACTTCGTGGCTTAGTGGGGGATGCCCTTTTCTCTACCCTGCAACCTCTTTCCCACAGAAGAGACGTTGCGAGCCTATCCTTGTTTTATCGTTATTTCCATGGCAGGTGCTCGTCTGAACTCCAATCTCTGGTCCCCCCTCGCCAATCTTTCATGAAAAACACCCATCTAGCTGAATCCACTATGAAAAATTTCCCCCACTCTATATCTGTGCCTAAATCAAAACGCGGATTCCATGAACAAAGCTTCTTTCTTAGAAGTGCACGCCTGTGGAACTCTGTTCCGTCTGCCTGCTTCCCACCTGACTACAACTTGGATGTGTTCAAGTCCAATGTTAACAAATTCCTAATGAACCGCCCCCTTAAGTAAACACTTCATCAAATCTCTACACTAACGTAATGTACTTGCAATAACCCTTATCCCTGAGTGGTTTCCGGGCCTTGATAAGTGGTGATCACTGTGTAAAAAAAAAAAAAAAAAAAAAAAAAAAAAGCGAGCAAACAATAAAACATTTAAAAAAACACTTTGAAACGAGTTAAAACATATTTAATCTGAAAAGGAAACACTAGATAAGTGGATAGTCCTTAATCCGCAGAGTTTTGAAGAAATACTTTCCTTCTCATCAGAGGGTAGGAATTAGCAAAATGCAGGATCGGATTTTGCATGCAAAAGTATTTGATGAAACAACAACTAAGTCAAAGATCTTATTTGAAAACAAAAAAAGTGAAGCAGAGGGAATATGGTGAAGAAAAAGGTGATTACACATGAATGGATAGTCTGGTGGAAGATTAATAATCCAGTGACCGTAAAATCCAAGTATATAATTTCAAGAAAGTTAATTGAATTTCCATTTGCACAAGTAAAATCCAAAAATCCCGTAATTGGAAGAACATGGTCCAGAATAATCCAAAGGCCGAAATCTATGAAAAAATTCACAAAAATGTGTACAAGGAAAATTTTTTAATTTTATTATATATATATATATATATATATATATATATATATATATATATATATATATATATATATATATATATATATACTAGCAGGCAGGTTCGACGTTGACCAGAAATATGGATACCAAAATATCTCACACTTATCAGAATCTGTGAAATCGACTATTTTTCAATCGAATCGATTAATTGCCTGCTCTAGCTGAAAACCTACCATGGTGCGCTGGGAGGAAGTTTCACATGTCTCCTCGCACTGACTTAGTTCACAATACATTGTAGTCTACAATGCACTGTAGAGAATCTACTATTTTATAAAATTATTTTATATAATGGCTAGAATTAAAGTTTAAAATGCAAAAGTCAAGTATCATTTGCAAGAAACATTCCTTTCGAACGCACACCTGTCTTATCAAAGAACCTAGTGTCGATTTTATATGCTGGGCTCTTCTGCTTGTGTGGTGATGAAACTTTTTAAATGCGTTTGTGATGTTAGGCTATATAAGAGTGTTAACTGTTGTTGAAATTGGACTTTTCCTTCTTTAATCAGTTTTTTTTTTATTATTGGTTTTCAATACTAAATCTATTCAAGAACACTCTCAAACGCATAAAATACAATTGTGTCAAATTTCAAACAAATCAGTGCAGCTGTTTCGGAGTGCATAGGGAATGAACTCGCACACCCACACACAAAGTTCCTTTTACAGTAGAACCCCGGGTTATGGTGGCTCTAGGAGACTTTTTTTCAGCAATGTGAAATACGATATTTTCGGTCCCTGTTTACGGTATTTGCCTCGCCTTACGGTGTTATTTATAATGTTATTTTATTATATACATGTGTATTATATACTGTACTTTACTAATTGTTAGTAATTTTAATATCGTATCCCGGGGTTTTGCAGGTAGAGATATATCAATGTTTGATCAAACAACAGTGACAATTCTGTTTGTTTTTCTGATCTGTCCTTTTGGGTTGACACCCAAAGATCTAATGTTCTGCTCGAACGTGAACAGGAACTCACCATATCTGCTAACGTTATGAGTTACAAATTTTAAATTGGTGAATTTTTTGAGAAATTCGATTAAACCCGTTTTAAAAGCATTTTATTACACCTCCCTCATATCAAGCTTAGTTGGTTGTTATTAGTTTGTTCGAATGAGTATGGCTTCAATGATGGGGAGGGAGAGGTTGCAATTTGAAACAGCAAGGATGACAGTGATTTTTCTATGTTTCTGAAATCTTTTTTAATCATGTCATGTGCTGCTAGATTGTTGGTAAATGAAGTTGTGCGGAGAGGACTTTACATGTAAAGCAACGAGAAAAAACTAATTCTGATAGAGAAATTGCTCTGAAAGTATTCTCCAAGAGAAGTGAGGAGATTGGCAGTGGAGAGCGAGAAGAAAGCAAAAACAGGGAATCATCAGTGCAGGGTGACACAATTAACACTGGTCGGGAGATTCGAACCAGGCAACGAAGCTATCTCTGACTCCATTTGCAAGAAACAAATCCACAAGGAAACCGTTAACCGAGAGAAGTACAGTTGAAATTTAAACATTTTTTCTTTTAAATGTAAAGACGGTGAGAGGGATGTAATGATTATCACATCATGATCTGCGCATGTAAGCTTAAGTGACCGACTTTAAACTTCAACTTAGAATGCTCAACAATAAAAACCGAGTTCTTAAAGGGGTTGAAATAATTATTACTATAATTATTTTTTTTATACCAACAGACACTAATGTTTCATTCTTTCGGGATACTACCAGGGGCCGCCCGTCGTAAAATACACTTAAATATAATATTTTTATTCATGCAAATTTCGTATATATTATTATAGAGTAAATTTTCTATCGATTATTATATATTATATTATCCAAATATATAATAGTGATTTCAAAAGATATATATATATATATATATATATGTGTGTTATATACATATATATATATATGTGTGTGTGTGTGTGTGTGTGTGTGTTATATATATATATGTTATATATATATGTGTGTGTGTGTGTGTGTTACATATAACACATGTGTGTGTGTTATATATATATATATATATATATATGTGTGTGTGTGTTATATATATATATATATGTGTTATATATATATATGTGTGTGTGTGTTATATATATACATATATATATATGTGTGTGTTATATATATATATATGTGTGTTATATATATATATGTGTGTGTGTTATATATATATATATATGTGTGTGTGTTATATATATATGTGTGTGTGTTATATATATGTGTGTTATATATATATGTGTGTTATATATATATATGTGTGTTATATATATATATATGTGTGTGTTATATATATATGTGTTATATATATATATATATATATATGTTATATATATATGTGTGTGTGTTATATATATATGTGTGTGTTATATATATATAGCTTTGGTTTCATCAGCTAGAACTGAAACCCAAACATAGATTGTGCCAGTCTTAGTCGTTACCGTTTGATCTATCATTAGCTGGATAAGAAATAGCTCAAAATGAACTATGGTTGACGTATGAATTTATATATACGGTTCTGGTCAAAATCATTAGACCACTTAAGAAACTAAACGTTTACACATATTATCGAATTCTTAATCAAACAAATGGTTGCAACCATTGCCAAAAGGGAAAATATGATGGAAAAAAATGAAGTCTGCTTCATTCGAAACCTTAACCCTGATCTAAACATTTTCACCTGGTCAAAATGATAAGACCACTGATAATTTATCTAATAAAAGGCAATTATAAATTACTTAAAAGGGTTCAGTATTTAGTATAGCCCCCCATTATTACGAATTACTTCAAAATTTCTCTTCAGCATGCTTGCGACTAAGTTTTTTATGAGTTGCGAAGGAATTTTATCCCATGTACTGAAAACTAAATCAGAAAGTTCCTTTATCGAATCATACTGGGTTCCATCCTTGAACACCTCTTTTGCCATCCATCCCCAAAGATTTTCAATGGTATTGAGGTCCGGAGAACATGCTAGATGATCTAACAATTCTATATTATTTTAAGAAATGTATTCTTGTGCTTGTCGAGAAGTGTGTATCGCAGCGTTGTCTTGCTGGAAAATCCAATTTCTTCCACACAGACGTGGACCTTCAGTCCTGATAGAAGCATTTTCAAGCATTGAAATGTACTTCAATGATGTTTGCCGGCTTTTCACTACTTACAACTTTTAGGATCCCAGCTGACGAGAAAGCACCCCAGATCATTAAAGACCCTCCTCCACTATGCCGAGTTGAAAAAGTCTCTTTGGGCAAATTTTTATCATGCCAATAGTGTTAAAAGCCATCTGGACCATCTAGATTAAACTTTTTCTCATCGGAGAAAATTACATTTTCCCACTTCTCTTCATCCCAAGTCTGGTATTTGGCAGCATATTTAAGTCGGTTAGTTTTGTGCTGTTCAAGAAGACGTGCTTTCTGCAGTCGCTTTAAATGATTGAAACCCTTCATTTTCAGATGCCTTCTGATGGTTTTAGGACTACATTCTGCTGCTGTTTGACTTTTCAATCGACTTGAGCTCATACTGGAGTTTTTTTAAACTTCTTCTGATACGGCGATCCAGTGATGGGGTTATTTTTTTGGTCGACCTGGACTCTTTGTGCCCATATTGATCTGGATTTCTTAAAAAATTTGTGATGACCGTTTTGCTACGATTCACTTCGTTTGCAATGGATCTATGGGAGAGTCCACCCCATTAAACTTAAAGATCCTTCCTCTCTCAAACTCTGATAATGGTTTCCATTTTTCCATTTATAATTTAGTAAGATGTTTTTTATCCACTAACAAGTTGCTTTTAGTAACATAGAAAGCTCTTTTCGTATTCATTTTTTCAAAACTAGCCGATTTTATTAAAGTGGTCTTATCATTTTGACCAGGTGAAAACGTTTGTTTTCTAAAAAATAATTATTAAATCAGGGTTAAGGTTTCGAATGAAGCAGATTTCATTTTTTTCCATCATGTTTTCCCTTTTGGCAATGGTTTCAACCATTTGTTTGATTAAAAATTCGATAATATGCGTAAACGCTTAGTTTCTTAAGTGGTCTTATGATTTTGACCAGGGCTGTATTTGCACATACGTGCAAGAGAACTTTCAGTTGACATACTCCTGCCAAGTTCTAATTTCCTTAAATTTTGACTCCTTAGCAACTATTTTACTGGCTACAACCTCATTAAAAAACGGGCCCAACAAATGCAGTCATTTGACCTGCCTTAAGCCGCTCTGTAACTTTGTGTTCCAGGAGAGATACTGTTTGAAAATGAAGACGGACAGACAAACATAATGAGTTTTATAAATGACATTACAATGAGTGAATATGTCACATTGCCACTTTCATTTCAGTTTTTTTTTTTTTTTTACTCAAACATAGTTTAAGTAATACGCGTTTTTTAGTATTACTTTACTCTTATTCACGTGATTAAAATAGGAATTAACAATTTATTGAAAATATATTTGCAAACAAAACTGGTTTTCTAATAATTAAAGAAAATAGGTAAAACACTTGCACTAAATGAATATCGAACGATTTCATTACGAACAGAAAAGAGTTAATTCAAAATATTGACGGAGAATTCTGAATCAATTCGAAAAATAACTAAAGCATTTTACGATTTGCAAACCGCAAATCATAAGCAGATAACATTAAGCTTTCGATGGGTAAGGTGATGATTAAGATTAAATTAAAAAATATTTTTTAGATCCTTAAAAATATAGTTTACTTGCTCCCTTACAAAAAAATGTGTTTTTTAAAATTTTATTTATTATTAATGTTTTTACTATTACTCTAATTTACGTGATTAAAATAAGAATTAACAATTTATTGAAAATATAATCGCAAACAAAACTGTTATGATAATTTAAAAAAACAAAAAGGTAAAAGACTTGTAAAGAACGCTTTCAATGCTAACAGAACAGAGTTAATTCAAAATATTGACGAAGAATCAGTTCGAGAAATAACCAAAGCATTTTACGATTTGCAAGCCACGAAAAAATAAACAGATGACACTAAGCATGCGAAGAGTAAGATTATCGTTAGGATTTTATATATTAATATTTTTAAATATATTTTAGCTCCTTAAAAAATAATTACCCGCTCTGCAACCTTCCATCTCGGAGGAGATAGAGTTTGAAATAAAAATAGGGACAGACAGACAAACATGGTAAGTTTTATAAATGAGATAATATTTTAGTAAAATTGGTTGAGCACACAAAAGCCAAAAGTATAAAAGCCTTCTATATGCAAAGAGTATGTATACAATAATACAATTGAATTTGTTAAACGTGAAAACAGAAACGAAAAGCTAGAAAAATGTACATCTAAAATGGAAGGATAAATGAAATGATATGAAATTTACAGTCATATAAATCGTTCAAAGATATTCATATTTTTTCTTCGAATACCATGTCCAAGATTAACTTTTCATAAAATGATATTTCTTCCCTTTTTTGAGTAGAGAGTATCACGTGACCATACTTGCATGAAAGAACGATGACAAAGGTAAAAAGGAATAAAAATGATGAGAGGAAAATTTTCCTTTTAATAAAGAAGTTGACCGGTGTCAACAGCTTGGTGAGTTGTACTATGTGACCTATAGATCACTGCTTCTAGAAATTTCGAAAGCGATTCTACTTTATAGATGGCATCAGAAAAATTTCCTCTCTTTGAATCAAATGTCTGGAATCGCTAAAGACCGTTAAACTATTGCACATAGAAAAAGATATCAGGTTCTTCTGAAAAGATGAAATTGTGAAAAAAGAATATTTACTTACCTTCTTCATGGATCTTTTTTTGAAATATAAAATTGAAGCAAAGAAAAAAGTGAAATAGACTCACCTATTCATATCTGCTCGACTTTCTGTCATAAAATAATATGTTCTGGATCCATATTTCTCTGCCTTGAAGCAATAGTCTTTATTGGTGTCCAGATATCGAGAGATACAATAATTTGCTAATGGGAATGCTCCAAGAGGTGTGTCTTCCTGATTAAACAAAGAGAAATAAAAAAGGAATATAAAACGTTTGTAAATTTATACAAGATATATACTCGAGAATCAAAACGAATTAGTTATTGTCTTTAGTTAATATTAGTTTAGTTTGGTTAATTATACACGAAATTGGTTTTTGATGTGGGGAAAATCAGGTTTTTAAAAGGGGCACTCGGGATTGAAACAAAAATAAAAAATGCCTCAGTGTAGAAGGACTTTTTCTTCACTGACTGAAGACTGAATACACTAAGTGTAGAATCAGAACAGATACTGCGTTTGGTTTCTAAAGCTTATTCTGCTGCATGCCTTGACTGTTTTTATGCATTGACACTATGATAGTGTTATTAAGGCCTTCCATTTCATCGAATATGAATTTATTCATCCTATCACCACCACCAATATTATAAATAATGAGTCGCCAAAAAATTGGGGAAAAAAAAAGACTAGGAGAAATTGGAATCAAAGAGAAGAGTGAGGTTATACGAAGAACGACAATGATGAAAACAGTCGAAATATTAAGTAAAATCCTTAGAACACAGAAACCAAGCCACATAACCAACAAACGATTACCAGCCACAGATAAATGTAGAGTGGGCAAAGCACATATGCACACATTGTTGCAAAAGGTCAGTAAGAATACAAAGTGCACTGACCAGACATCCACTGGAAGGGTGCAAGAATATTGGAACTTTTTGGAATCACTTAAATTTCAGAGAATACAAATGGTCGCTTTTAGTCATAAATCAATGGTAAACAGCTGTTGTAATAATACAAAATCATTTACAAAATTATCAAAAGAAGTGAAGAGTGTTGGAAATCTGGGGATACTTATTTCAGTTAAGAGGACACTACTGGTCATTATCAGTAAGCAATCACTGATTATGACTTGCATGAAAACTCTTAGTGAGTTAATAATAATAATAGTCGTTTTATATTTAAATATACAACAGAGCTTCAGTCTAGAAGGGTTTCTTTTTCATTCACCAAGAAGAGAAAAGGTCAAGTGTAGTTTCAGAACAGATATTACGCTTTGCTCTTAGCCAAAAGACTAAGATTTTGAGTAGTCATTTACCATATTTTATTGTTGCTATGAGAAAGTTAATGCTTTGTGAACTTTTGGGATATAGAGCGTCTTCAACATATCATCTAGTTTAAAATTTTAATCACATCAAAACTGTGTTGTGGCAACGATATTGAATTGAAATCCAACGTAAGCTTTGTTCACCGTTTGAACCCAGCGATAGTAAAAAAATAATTATATATATATATATATATATATATATATATATATATATATATACACTTATATTTCCTTTTTATATATGCCAATCCTTATTTAAGAAGCTCAATGTAATTACAGAGCATATAATGAATGAATGACAAAATACTATATTACAAATTTCATGAGGTTGACCATCTTACAATTTATTCCTTTAATTCAGTTGAGACTTACAATTCTTGATAGTATATGTTTCATAGAACAAAATCTACCACTTAATTATTATATCAATCAGTGAATTTATTTTACCCTTAACTCATTAGAAGAAATAGCAACAAGCAAAAGGAAATAAAATGCGTTTGGACATGATTAAAAACTCTGACAATTGAAAGAGAAGCTGCAAATACCTTATAGTTTGATTACATTACGCCATTTTGAATTTAATATATATATATATATATATATATATATATATATATTCACAAAATCAAGACAACAAAGGTTGGATTGATAACAACAAGTAGTGTATTTTCATTACACTACTTGTTGCTATCATCCAACCTTTGTTGTCTTGATTTTGTGAAAATAATATATGAATGCTCGAGTACAAAAACTGGTAATTTTTAAGCTTACAAATTAAGTCACCTTATACTGACTTAAAACTTATTGGTACATGAATGATTACCGAATTCTCCATTATATAAACATAATATAAATTCGGAACATTATATATATGCATGGATAAATGAATAAAATATTTAATTGCTTTCTTCAAACGTAAGGAACTTTGTAGAGAAAATATGAAAAGCTCCTGAATTAAAGCAATATTGCGTTATTCACTTACTTTACCAGGAAGTATGAACACTGTATAGAATCTTAAATAGGTATATTTCCATTCCATTTTGTAAGATTATATTCATGATTTAGAAGCCAAGACGTTGGATAAAAATCAAAGATGACTTTAACCCGGCGTTTGAACCCAGCGAACTTTGCAAGATGGTATAACTTAATCTTGCCACACTGATGAGTATTATTAAGACAAAATATATGCGAATGATTAAAATATATATCTATACACCTATATAACTTTATTAAACATTTCAAAGTTACACAGAAGTATTCACTTAATTCACATATTGTTTTATTGCTGCGTCTTACACGTGTTTCATTGAAGGGCATGAATATACCAAATCATCAGAGACTTACATAAATTCCTCAGTAAAACTATACATTTTTCTTCGTTAGATTGAAATGTTGATATTAAATGTAATACATGTAATGTTAAAATGAATACATACATACACAAACATATGTACATATATATATGAATATATTGCAAATATAAATTTTAATAACAAAGTTTTCAATAGCTCAGTGGTGTAAAGTTAGGGCTATAATGAAAATATTTAATATTATATTATATACACCATATCAAACGAATATGAAAATATTTGATATTATAGTATATAAACCATATCAAACGAATATGAAAATATTTAATATTATAGTATATAACCCATATCAAACGAATATGAAAATATTTAATATTATATTATATAACCCATATCAAACGAATATGAAAATATTTAATATTATATTATATAACCCATATCAAACGAATATGAAAATATATTATATTATATAAACCATATCAAATTAAATGTAACAAAAAAAAATGTTCACAAAATTCACCTAATTCTAGTTTTTTAATTTGTAGAATACAATTGATTCAGCCAAACACCAAGAAATCATCGATGTTCAAAATCTCGAAAATATTTAATTTATCGATTTGGCTCTTGTCAGTTCTCCATAAAAAATTAGGTAGCCCTCCAGACAGGGAAAAACGTTTAACGTTTCGCATTTCATTATATATTTTCCCATCATATTAGGTCTTTTGTCTTTTGATAAAAAAAAACATCTGAATAGTGTTGTTTGTTTACGGCCATACTTTCAAATCGTGGGATCTTAACATCATGTGCCTTAACTGTGAGACATAATCGTGCGCCATCTACATAAGTTGTTCTTTTAACTATAGGCAAACGTAAGATGAATGTTTCGACTAACCTGGAACACTAGTAAGGGATTCATCGAGTATGTGCCTTATACATTTCTAGCATCAGTAATATCTTGGTGTTAGACTAAAACAACTGTATTGTGATAATTTTGTTCCTTTACATTTGATTTGATGTCATGTATATAATATAATATTAAAATATGATGTATATGTATGCGTGTGTGTGAGACAGAGAGAGAGAGAGAGAGAAAATCGAAGAGATGTGCACGTGCGCGTAGGAGGAGGAGATATGAGACTGTGTGAACGGTATTTTCATAAATTCAGACAAGAAATTTTATTAGGATTTAGTATACAAGAGAAAATAAATATACAATAATAATCATATTCATTAAATTTAGAAAATAATAAAAAAAAAAAACAGTTTCAAAATTTCACAGACAAAAGAAACAATGTGTTTTTTTTTTGACAGTTGTTTGAAACAGGCAAAATATGTCTCGAAAGCAGCTGGCAAAAGTTATTGGTTTATGCAATCATTTTCGGCAGCTGAAAATTCTTTATGCTTTCTCTCGCCTCTGGAAAATACTTCAGTAGCAAAGCAGATACATTCAAAAGTTTTTCTTTTCTTTTTACCTGAATGATTAACTTGCACTGGTTTTATGCATTATTAAACGAAGATCTTGTATCAGAATTTATCTTTTTTGTAGTTTTAAATAATGAAACACTAAAAATTATTGTATACTAGCTGTCCCGGCCAGGCATTGTTTGAGCGAATACCAAATGAAATATTAAACAGAAAAATAGTAAATTGAATTCAACAAAAACTATATATTCATGCTTTTATCTCCAGCCGGGCTAAGTAGAATGTTATAAGATTAAGTTAGTAGAAAAATGTAGACAAACACAAAATGAAATGATAACACAGCTGGTAGCATCACACATAACTTTTCTATATCCCATTTCTTGACACAGATAGTAAAATTCCTGACCAATATCCCAGAGCGTCAGGACCAACAAGCCTCATTCTGGACCCATTTCTGACCACAATTCCTAAGGATTGTGTAACAAATGCCCATTACTCTCAGGAAGGCTGACCACACTGTGATAATGATAGACATCACTCTAAAATCTCGACCCAAAGTTGAAGAGCCACTGCTCAAAACGACAAGGTACTACAATAAAGCTAACTAGGATGCCATCAGGGATCACATCAGAGATGCTCAACGGGGAAAGTATATTTTCTCTTCCTGCTGAACACTGGAAATGAGACCACTCAATAGTTCAAAGCGGCAATTGAAGCATACATTTCCACACATAAGTTTTATAGTAAACCCCACTCTCCCCAAAAATTTACTTCCACTTGCACAGCTGCCATTGCTCAGAGGCAGCATGCATAGCACAGACTTATTCAACATAAATCCAGTACAAACAGACAAAAGTATGTAGAAACTAGAAGTAATTGTAAGAAGGAAATACCCACAGCCAAGAAAGAATATACTGAAACCACCGGAAAACGCATTGAAACACAGAAATTAAGAACTTGTGACTTCTGGAAAATCTATAACAGTGTAGTAAATAATAGGCAATCAACAATTCCCCCACTATCCAACGATCTTGAAGTTGTTTGTACGACAACCGAGAAGTCTAATCTCTACATTGGTACTTTGGACCCAGCAAACCAATCCTTCCCAAATTTTCCTTTGCAGACAGAAACCACATTAGATGATCTGAAATATACATGATATCATAAAAAACCGAGACAACTCAAAAGCATGTGAACCTGATCTCATCCCAGCTGTACTCTTAAAAATATGCTCCGCTGAGGTCGCTTCTGTTCTCTCCAAACTCTTCAACAAATGCCTTCACGAATCTTGCTGGAAAATTGCTTCTGTGGTACCAGTTTACAAGAATTCTGGCGAAAGAACTGACCCATTAAATTATCACCCAATTAGCCTCCTCCCTTTTTTCACCAAAATATTTGAGTCCATAATAATTAAAGCTCTAGTCCCGACAGCTGCTAAACTTCTGTCCGACACATAGTATGGGTTTAGGCAAGCACATTCTACTGTAGATATCCTTACTGTAATCTCTGAGCATATATACCATGCATTGGATAAAGCAGAGGAGACTAGGGTAATAATGCTAAATATATCTAAGGCTTTTGACAGGGTATGGCATGATGGTTTTGTGATGGAAATCCAATCTTATTGTATTACTGGATAAATATTTAACATGATTGAATCCTTCTTATATAAGAGAAGAATCCAGGTTGTCCTCAATGCTCGTATGACAAAACAATATGATAGAAATATGGGTGTACCACAGGGGTCGATCCTTGAACCTTTATTATTCCTGACATTCATAAATGACCTCCTTGATAAAATTTTCTCTGAGATGGGTATATTTGCTTATGAAAGCATGCTCTATAACAGACATAAGGGGAAAACGAATGAACACATATCCAGAACAATGGCAGAAACATTAGAGGAAGACCTCCAGTCTGTAGTGGGGTGGGGGCAAAAATGGATGGTCACATTCAATACTGCCAAGACTAAGCTTCTTTCTTTAATAACTACAAGAAACCTGCTAAACCACTAATGGCTATGGCTAATGATACATTACCCGAAAGTACTTCATTCAAACTCAGCTTAACATTCACGTGGGAACATGAGTTAGGACAGATACATTGGGAGAATTGCTAAGGCTGCAGCAAAGAAAGTGGGCTGTCTCTACTGTGCTAGAAAGTTACTTACGCCTGAGAGAATCACCACCATTCGCCCATGTATGGAGTATTGTTGTCACACTTAGCCGGTACATCTGCTACTAGTCTCTTCCTCTTAAACGGGGTTCAAAAAAGAGTCACCAACCTAATAGGTCCTGCACTATTAGCTAGGCTTTAACCTCTGTCCCATCGACGAAATGTTGTATCTATCTGCCTGTTTTACAAGTATTTTATTGGTGGATGCTCCGCTGAACTACAAGCCCTTGTACCTCCTCGACAAAAATGCACCCAATAAACCCAACAAGCAGCAAAATCCCACCCTTACACAGTAGAGATCCCTAGATGTAAGAAAGCCTTCTACGTAATAGTTTCTTCCTTAGGACTGCTAGACTTTGGAATTTCCTTCCGGGTTTCTGCTTTCATAACTGTACTGACATGCAGAAGTTCAAGTGTAATGTGAACAGACATCTTGTTGCTCAACTCTCTACATAGTACCCCTACAAATTATGTCTCAGGTAGTAGCCCCTACATCAAAGTGGCATTTTGCCTTGTTTAGGGTGAAAATGCAGTAAAAAAAAAACCCCAAAAAAAACAATAAATTGGTTTGTACAAAATTGCAATTAATGAAAATACTTAGAGTTGTGTAAGACTTGTGTCATGTTGATCTTACTGAAAATTGTTTGTGTATAATTGATGCTGATTTAATACTGTTAGTTAACAAACGAACGGATGATGATGGCGGTGATGGATATTGGTGGACACAAAAATGGCAATAACTGTTATTGCTATGATTGACATTAGCCCCAGACAATTGGTGTTGATGCTACGCATATATACGTGTCCAAAACAGCTTAACTATTACTTGTAAAAACCACAAAGACAAATTTATTTTAATATTAGCACAACCTCCGGCTTTGTCAAGTCGTAAAATATGCATAAATATTTTTTATTTCATACAGAAACCAAAGCATGTGCATGCGAGTATTATCTTCTTTGTAAATAGTTTACTTCTGGTAAGCAAAAAAGAAAAAAATACTCGAGCTTAGATCGAAACCAAAACCTAAAAACATTGAGTCAAGTACCTAACCATTACACCAGCTTGACACGAATTTACAAAATATTTTCAAAAAATTTTATTCTTAACAAAGAAGCATTCATGTTTCTTGACCGTGCATGCGTAGTCATGAAACAGTTGACAAGCAGATTGAAATTCGATGATCCCCCCCCACATATAATTTGCTAATTTTGACCCCCTTAAAAGCCCTTTTTTGTCAGATGAAAATGGATTAAAAGTTTTCCATATGTTTGAATACCTGATATACCACATTTCAAGTCCACACACACACACACATTCTCACTTTTATAGATATGCTAGATTAAATTATGAAGATAGGTAAATATTGCTAGGGCGGTTTTTAGAAATTGACTTCCAAACTAACATAACTCTGTAAGTTTTTATTTGTCCCTCTTTCTCTCTTCTTTATCACTTCATCACAAGTTTCTTAGACATTACCCACTGAACAGATCTTATGCTTCAAGTTCTTTGTATCTTCAAACATATAATCTATAATGTTTGATTTGGCTGTTTTGTTTTATGGCATATCAACCCTTTTCAGGTAATTTAATGCCGAATCCGGTCATTTTGGTAAAAGTTTTTATGCTTCAAGTTCTTTATATTTTCACATATTTATTCATGGTATTTGGTTTGGTTGTTTTGTAGAAGAATTTCCTTTTTGTTTGTTATTTGGATTTGCAGAACATGATTGAGTTTTGCAAAGGGAAAGGTAAAAAAAAACCCGATCAGCTCAATGTTTGGCGGATTGTAGGTCAGGAAGCGGATATCTTCAACTTGCATTATCTAGTTGCACCAGCCTAAATCAAAGAATCTTGAAAGTCCAATCATACAGTGCATATAGTGCAAGTATACTATCATGTGACGAATGCAAAAAATAAAAATAGAAACAAAAACGAACACTTCTAAATTAAATTGGGGAAAGAAAGATTTCGGTTCTCTCCATGAGATGTGAGACAAGTCGAAATTAATGTTCCCACCATTTTTTTTTTTTAGGAGCTATAATAAATAGAACACAAAGATCTGTCATCAGAAATGATAGCTGGTTAATAAAACACACACACACACACACACACACACACACACACACACACACACACACACACACATTATCAAATCGTAGAAGATAAAAGCGATGAATATTTAAAATATTTGAAGAACAAGTCTGGGTTTTATTTCATAATTAATTCTGAGGAAATTCATTTTGTCTCAAGAATATTAAATGCTTTTCGTTTTAAAATAGCCATTTGCGAAGATCTCCAAAATCAATATGTTATGAAATGAATTATTAAAAATGTGAAAACTCGACGGATGCATATTTTAAAGTGAAGCTGGTTAATCATAATCTTTGGAGAGTAAAAATCAGACTTGTTACTCTCAAAACGAAACATTCATTGTGTCTAGTTAAAAGAAATACCACCAATGACAGTGATGTTATAAAAAAAAAATATTTGTAACATTTGAAATAGTGTATTATAACATATGAAATAATAGGAGCAAAAGAAATGGTTCTTTTTTTTACCTTAAATTTTTTAAAATAGAAATCGCTCCAGGCACGATACAATGCCACTTGATACAAGGAGCTTAAAAATATTACTTCAAGGTAAAAAACTAACCAACGATAAGTGTTCGGTACATAGATTCCGATCTAGAAAACAGCAAGTTTTCTCCTTTTGTCAGAAACATCGCTCATGTAATGTGAGGCTTACATTATCCACTTTTCACTCTCCATCGGTCCAAAAGTTGTAATAACAACATCCAAGATCGAATCACATCAGAGATGAGAAAGGTAGTCCAAATAATCAACCCTCATCTAAAAATGCTGAAACAACAAGTGTTATCATTTTTAATTTATTAGTTTTATTCAACAAAATTGTAAATATTACTATTGAAAGTTCCAATCTTTTTAGCAGTGGAATTTGGTAAACAAACCTTTAATTACTATAATTTATATATATATATTCAGTAATGTGATTGATAATTTAGAATTCAAATTAGAATTAAATTAAAAATCCGTTTCATAAGAAGGAACAACAACAAAGTCAATAATTTGTACGATCGTTTCGGAAAGCAATGTTTTTATTGTGGTAGACATTAAGCCACGGACAATAATTTTTACATATAGTATTTTTAAAAAAACAAAGTTTCCTCATTAGCAAAAGTATTGGGAAGGGTTTTTAATACATGTAAAATACACCATAAATAAACCTAGCATTAAAAGTAAGGCAGATGTATCTTAATTCTTCGCCTTTTGAAATCAATAATTAACGACAAAGCATTCATATGGATGTTAATTGCAGCTTTTCAACTTATGAAATATATATATATATATATATATATATATATATATATATATATATATATATATATATATATATATATATATATATATATATAAGTTATTCTGTTCATTTTTTGTTTGTTTTGTTAATCCATGTAAAAGCAGATTGTTGGCGTTTTGGCAGTAGAAATTATTAATATGGTTAAATATTGAAAACTGAAATTTAAAAATTAATAAATAAATAAATAAAAATGCCGTTTAAATGAACTGCCATTCAAAACACAAGTTTGCTTGATTTTGGCTTTTTTTTTTTTGTTATTGCAGTTCATAAGAATGGATAAAAAAATTTCTTCATTCAATTAAAATCCTATGATCTCTCGAAATCAGTCATTACATCATACAGCATGTCCTCGCATGAATAAGTAAAGCTCTGTCCGCTATTTAGTCAGTCGGTTTGGAATAGCTTGTTCATTGATTTGTCGACTAAAATTTTAAATATCATTTCCATTCGTCTGTCCTGGTTAAATATGAAATAACATTTTGTTGGCCAGTCACTATTAAGTTAAAAATAACATTATTGTTAGCCTGTAGGGCTTAAGTTTTAAATAGCATTTTCATTCGTTTGGCATGCTAAAGTTTGAAACAGCATTTTCATTGGTCTGTCACATCTAAGTTAAAATAATATTTTCCTTGTCTGTCATGCTAAAGTTTGAAATAACATTTTTATTGGCATGTCATGCTAAGGTTTGAAATAATATTTTCATTAGTCTGTCATATTAAAGTTTAAAATAGCATTTTCATTAGTCTGTCATGCTAAAGTTTGAAATAGCATTTTCGTTGGTCTGTCATGCTAAAGTTTGAAATAGCATTTTCGTTGGTCTGTCATGCTAAAGTTTGAAATAGCATTTTCGTTGGTCTGTCATGCTGAAGTTTGAAATAGCATTTTCGTTGCATAATACGAATGCAGAATGTATGCATCTCAATAACATCCGTCTCGGTTATCAACATATGAAATTTTTAGCGAAGCAAGAATTGCAAATTGAATATAAATTAATCTCCATTTAGTCGAAAAAAAAGAAGGAAAAAACAGAAGGAAAAAAAAAATGAAGCCAGTTTGTTGTCAAAAGGTTGGCAATACTTCAAAATATTTCTAATCAAATGTAATAAGCAAGGGTAACAATAACACTAATAGAATATACTCGTAAGAAAAATAATAAATAATGCCAATTAGAAATGATGATGATGATGATGATGATGATGATGATGATTATAAATGGTGATGATAGTAACTCGCTGTAGCTGTTGGAATTCTACCATGTAAATCTATATCTATCTTCGATATAAATGTGTGTGTGTGTGTGTGTGTGATGTTTGTTCTCTATAGGAAGAAAGGTTAGATAATCTACATAAAAATTAAAAACGAGTTCATATGCAAAATTTTCCGAGGAAGACAATGGAAGTTGTCCTAAATATGTAAGTGCATTCCTACTAAAGCTATGAGGGCAGAATCCGTTAAAACGAATATATCGTATTTTGATATCCAGGGAAGACAATGGAAGTTGTCCTGGATCTCTACATGTCCCCCTGTGTGCTAAATCACTATGTGCTTCACTGAGAAAAACTATTCGGACAGAATTCTCTTAATATTGCAAATATTCAAATCGAATAAAATCTAAAACATATGTATAAGAAAGTAATTCAAAGATTTTCCTACAATGTCACTTACTTTCCGACTATATTGCAACGGGGAAGGGACAGTGAAAAAGAATGCAATGAGCGTAGTGAATAAGTACATATTAGCGTTCTTTATTCAGTCCTGAGCAACATCGGGTTTCATGCTAGTATATACCAATAAATAGCACAGGTAAGTATGTAAGCGATTAAAATATTTCTAACTAGCTGTCTCGGTCTGGCATTGGCCAGGGGTGCTTTTTACCTTAATTAATAATGTATGTAATTGAAATAGGATTTCTTTGCTTGCCTGTGCAATAAGTAATGCTCCTGACCCACTTCCAGTTATCTGATCTAGCTGAAATTATGCATGTGCAATGAGTTATATCTCTCCGGCTTATGTGTCAAATTACAGCTTTGAACTAATTGTGGTTTCTGTTTTACAGGTGTTTGATCTGAGTCAGGTGTGAAATGGAGCCTGTTGAATGTCGAGCAGTGATCCGGTTTTTGTATTTGAAAGGATACACACCACAGGAGACTTTTGATGAAATGAAAGAAACTTATGGTGATAATGCCCCATCATATGACCTTGTAAAACGCTGGCATTGTGAATTCAAACATGGCCGGAAGTCTGTGTAAACAGGTCCCATACCTGGTCGCCCCCCTTTTGCCATTGATGAGGCATCTGTCCGTCAAGTTGAGGCTGCCATTTTGGAAGATCGGCGCATTACTATTCGCTAAATAGTCCAAGATGTCAAGATTAGTACAATACAAAACTGTTTAAACGTTGTCTTAAGGAGAATTGCTTCCCATCACCCTGGAAAATTTCATCAGTATGCCCTGTATTTAAGAATTCAGGTGATCGCTCATCCCCCTCTCAGTACAGGCCAATAAGTCTCCTGTGTGTCATGAGTAAGTTGCTGGAATCTGTGTTAAATACAGAAGTAATCAACCATCTTAACAAAAATAACCTTCTTAGTGACACTCAATATGGTTTCCGTTCTGCTAGATCTACAGCAGATGTGCTTACAGTTATATCTCATAGGATCAGCAAATCTCTCGACGGCCTTTGATAGGGTATGGCATAAAGGTTTACTTCACAAGATCTCCAGCTATGGTATAGCTGGAAATGTCTTCTCAATTATTAAATCATTTCTTTCTGATAGGTTCATAAGAATAGTAGTTGAGGGGCAAAAATCAGAAGCTCACAGTATTGATGCTGGTGTCCCTCAGGAGTCCATCTTAGGCCCAACTCTTTTCCTGATCTACATTAATGATCTTCCAAATCACATCCTTACATCATTTGTAGACATTTATGCTGACGACACTACCATTTATGGTAGCACATCTAAGACAGTAAACGACCAAGTTCTCTCGAATTCTCTCTCCTCTGATCTTGAGCATGTAGTACAATGGGGAAAGGAGTGGCTGGTTACTTTTAATGCATCTAAAACCAAGCTTCTCTCTTTACATCATAAACATTATGATCCACATCTGGCATCAATTGAAATGAATGGCTCTCGTCTTCAGGAGGCCTCAAGTGTTGACAAACTTCTGGGCTTGACCATTACTCCTGATCTTAAATGGAACACGTACATTAAATCTGTTGCCAAGGCCGCTGGAAAAATGCTGGGATCTTTCTATCGATCCAGTAGATATCTCACTGCTGATGCAATTCTCTATCTATATAAGAGCCAGGTACGTCCAAGGATGGAATACTGTTGCCACATCTGGGCAGGAGCTGCTAGAAAGGACGTCCTGCCTTGATAGAGTTCAAAATAGACTTCGTAGCGTTGTAGGACATGTCCTTTTCTCTTCCCTGCAACCTCTATCTCACAGAAGAGATGTTGCGAGTTTGTCTCTGATGTATCGTTATTTTCATGGAAAGTGTTCGACTGAGCTTCAGTCTATGGTCCCCCCTCGCCAAACTTTCACAAGAAACACTCATCTAGCTGAAAACACTATCATTAATTCCCCCCACTCTTTATCTGTGCCTAAACCTAAACATAGATTCCATGAACAGAGCTTCTTTCTTTGAACTGCACGCCTGTGGAATTGTCTTCCGTTTTCCTGCTTTCCGGCTGACTACAATATGGTTGTCTTCAAGTCTAATATAAATAAGTTCTTGATGAGCCGTTCCATATAAGTTATCAAATTTACCGAATTTTCATTACTAATGATTACTATATTGTCCAATTTCTACTGTACACTCTTTAACCCTTATCCTTGAGTGGCCTCTTGGCCTTGATAATGTGGTGATGCCTGTGTAAAAAAAAAAAAAAAAGGGTCTGTGGAAACTATCATTCATGACCATTTGCATATGCATAAAGTGTCTGCCATATGGATTCCCAGGTTGCTCACACCATTCCAGAAGCGAGAATGCGTCGAGTGCTCGAGGATGAATTTGGAGATGTGCCAAGAAGATGAGTCAAAGTTTTTCAAAAGACTGATTACACAGGATGAAATCTGGGTCCATCACTTTGATCTAGAGACCAACGCCCAGTCAATGCAGTGGAAGCACTTGGACTCACCACCTCCAAAGAAGGCAAGGGTGCAGCCCTCTGCTGGCAAGGTCATGCTCACAGTCTTCTGGGACCAGGACGGAGTAGTGATGACAGATTTCCTGGCAAAGGGTACCACGATTACAGGATGCTTCACTTTTGAGGAAATTAAGGAAAGCTATCAAAATCAAGAGGCGGGGCAAGATCATCAAAGGTACCCTCCTCCTGCAGGACAACACTCTGGTCCACAACTCGCATGTCACCAGATCAGAAGCACGGGTGTGGGGTTATGAAATTCTTTCCCCATCCACCCTACTCTCCTGACCTTGCACCCTCTGACTTTCACCTCTTCCCAGCCATGAAGTTGTTTTTGAAAGGAAAGCGTTTCCCAAATGATGCAGCCTTGATTTCTGAAGTCACGTCGTGGTTGGAGGACCAACCTGAGGTGTTCTACAAAAACGGTTTCTGGAGCTGCATCAAACGATAGGAGAAATGCATAATTCTGGGCGATTCCTATGTAGAGAAAGACTAATAACTGTGCCAAGTTTCGTTGATCTACTGCTATGGGAAGTGGGTCAGGGGCATTACTTATTGCACCCCCTTAGTACAAACATTATTTGACATATCAATAAATGTAAAAACACAGATTTTGCATTCTCTTTAAAAAGAATAAGTAAACGTTTACTTAGTTTGCAAATCAACAGTGTAAAATTACATTCTGTCCCCCTCTAAAACTGTGAATTAATGAACAGCCGTTTGATTTTGAATTTACGTTGAGTTTTGTTGCTTTAGAACGACTGGATGCATAGTTAATATTGCCAACTGTGTCCAGTTAAAAGCAGAGAAAGAAAAAAAATGATCGAACTCTTCTTAACTCTCAGCGTTGTACTTGGACGGTACAAGAGGCTTTTTTTTTTCTCTTGCTCGCTTTTTCACCCAAGCAGACATCGTATTTTTCTTTTCGTCTATTTTTTCTTTTTTCCAACTGACAACAAACTCACATGACCGAGATAAAATGTCCCTGCCACAGAAAAAAAAAAAAACGTCTTTTTATGCTGTCACCTCGCACCCTATTTGCATTTATCTTATTTTCATATATTTTTCTTTTTGTACTGGCAGGGTTCCAGGTTCGAGTGCCAGTGCTTCTCTACAGAGGACACACGCTAACCATGGCCGCTTATTTCTGTGACCCTCTACACCATTATTATAATTTTGTATAGATTCTAGAATTTTATAATATGTGCCTGAAGCCGAAACGCGGTGAGAATAATATCCGAGATGAGAACAGTAGCCTGAATAATTGAAAAAATACAAATAATCGATCATGATCTAAAGAAATTCCAAAACTCACAGAAGTTTTTCACTTAGAATCAATTGTTATTTAGCAATCTATTATTACTCTGTTCTAGTATGGATTTTGTGAACGAATTATTTATCTACACAGTCGTGGCCAAAAAAAAAAACGGGAGCAGGCTGTCCTTGTGAATTAAATAAAGGCTTTGGTTTGAAATTCTGCACAGATTCCAAACTTGGAAATAAAGATTGCCGAATTTGACCAGACATATCTGAAAAAGATAAGTTACACGTTGTGAAAATAATATTCAATATGAGAATATTATTTTTATTATTATTTTTTTTTTTTTTTACTATTTGTTTTTTTTTTTTTTTTAATTCTCTGAAATGAGGCTTCATAATTTTTGCATTCATTTTTTTTTTTTTTTTTTTTGCAAACTGATAGCTTCATCGTTGTAGTTGTTTCATCACGTTTCGGTCAACTCATCCTCTAAGGCGTTGAGTTTCTACGATTCCAGGAAAGCATTGGCTGAAGATAGTGGTTTCAATCCTATCCTTGCAAGGCCAGAAATTAGTTGGCCAAAACGTGGTGAGACAACAACAATGGAAGGCAGTAATTACTGGGGATACAATTACAAGATTCAGCGTTCCTATGCCATCCTGGTTAAGTACCTGGAGAAGGCCAGAGAACGAGTTGGTCAAAACGTGCTTAAACAACGGCAACTGTAAAGATAAGGGGATAACAGTCGACAAATGAGAACAATCAAAATAATATAAACTATCAGTTCTCATCTAAAAAATTCTGAATTATGGATTTTTTTGTTTTGTTTTTATATTTACCTGGCTTTTCAAACTCATCTTTTTCCTACTTCAAACAATATAAATTAAGCTTGATGAGTGATCCAATGGGCCACGTTTTCTTCTAGTAATGTTTTTAATACTCATAAGTTTTCATTTTCTTATAATTTATACCATGATCACCTCGATATAATCAAATATTTTATGGCTGTGTTTTTATCTTTTCGTTTTTATTTAATAGAAAAGATTCATTGCTGACTGTTTTGGTTGACTTGTGCAATAGACAATTGATTAAAACTCGAATCTGCAATATTTGTTTCATGTTGTTTAGATTTGATAAGAGGAAAGAAATTTGTATACACTTAATCAAAATTTTCCATTTTGAAACATTTTACATTTTTTCATGCTTTAATAATTAGTCCATGTTGTTCTGCTAAACATTTTTAGATGTTAATCATTTTGAGTGAGTTATTATGTGAGATTACACTTCGATATTTCTAATAGTAGTGAAAAGAATAAGCAAAAGATGACAGAAAAATAGCCGAAAAGTCGAAACGCGCATGTCTGTCACTCTCAGTAACAACACTGCTGTTCTAAGTGCATTTGCTTTTGTTTTTATATATATACAGTAAAGTTCAAATAAAATTTAAGAGCTTGCAGAGTTGCGATAAAGATGACATATTTGATGGATTAAATAATTCCTATTTTATTTACCACTGATTCTTTTTACATTGCCTTTGGATTTAAGAATGAACTTTTGGAAATAATAAACGTTGACCCTCATCATTGTTATTTCATTTATTGCTATTTCATTATTTATTTAATGTGATAAATAAACCAACAATATAACATATATATATATATATGTTATATTTCAAATATATTTTTATATCAAATATAAATTTTAACACTAAATTCTATAAATAACTCGATAGTGCAGGACTAGAGCTATAAATACATTTATTTTGTTAAACTCTTTGAATAAAAGGAAAAAAACTCGTTATGAAAACATAAAAGTAACTATTTATTAAAGCAAATAAAAGTTTCGTGGATGGTTTTTGGCCTGATGAGGTGATTTTCCCTGCTAGGGGGTCATTGAAACACGTTTGCTAATGTGTAGCCAATAGCTCTCCAACAATCAATATATTGCTCTGTTTCATGCATTGAGCACTCTTTGGAATGACATATTGTGTTGTTGTTATGAGTTACTGAAAAATTCTACCGACAGTATAATATATATATAAGCTCCTTAAGTCTTTAACAGACCATAGATACCCACAAATGGGAGCCTGCAAGTGAAATTTTTGTAACAGGAGGTGCACAATCTCCAACCACACCTCTCCTGAGCCGACATTGTTGAATACCAGTGGCAAGTGAAGTGTGTGTACAAGACGACTGGAAACAAATGCCGAGATAAGCGGAGAGCACATACAGCGCCTAGAATTCCCAAATGGTCACCCATCTGGTGGTAACCAGCCTCAACGTTGCTTAACTTCGGCGATCTGATGAGAACCAGTGTGTCAACGTGATTATGCCGTATATATATATATATATTCTAGCACTTTAGCCTAGCTTTGCTCGGGCCCTATGTACTGTTTATAAGTTTATGAGCATATATATATATATAGATATATATATATAAATTAAAAAGTTTGACTCATGTCCAGGTAACCTATATCTAAAATTTCAAGTGTTTAGACCCAAAATTGGCAGAGGAGTCTGGTAGAGTCTGCAAAGATCAACTTGACAGCCAAAATTTCGCCCAAAAGCTGATTAGAAAGCTTGATATATATCTGAACATCCTTTATGTAAAATTTCAAATGTTTAGACCCAAAATTAGTTGAATAGTTTGCTAGACACCGTAAAGATCAAATCCTTGGAAGCCAAATTTTCAGGCAAAAACCGATTTCAAAGGTTTAGACCAAAAATTGGCTGAGAGGTCAATTTCTTTTTTAACTTTTACCCCAATTTTGACCCCTTAACATTTATTATTTTGGGCTCAAATCAAGTTAAAAAGTTTGATCCATGTCCAAGTAACCTACATCTAAAATTTCAAGTGTTTAGACTCAAAATTGGCGGAGGAGTTTGGTAGAGTTTTCCAAGGTCAAATCGTTGAACTTTGACCCCTTGACAGCCAAATCTCTGGCCAAAACTTGATTAAAAAGATTTTTCCAAATGTCAATACTCCATATGTCAAATCTCGAGTCTGTAGACTGAAAATTGACAGAGTAATTTGGTAGGGAAATGTACCCACACAGACAGACACGCAGAGAATTTAAGTTTTATAGATATACTAGCATTTCAGCTCGGCGTTGCCCGAGTGTTTGGAGGTGTATGTTGAGCAAAAAAAAAAAAAGTGGTAGTAGAAAGGCAGGTATGAACCCGTACCATGAAAGAGGAAAAGAACAGGAAAAAAAAATCGTGACGTCTTTGTATTACGACCACCGGCAAACCGGAAGTGACATAGGTTTAAATTAAGGCTAGACAATCGAAAGGAGGAGATTTCTGGCTGAAAACGGATTACAAAGATTTTCCAAAATATATCTATCAAATTTCGAGTCTGTAGACTTAAAATTAACAGTTATTGTGTAGGGAAATGTACACAGACAGATACATAGACACGTTCACTTTTATAGATATATAGACTAGCATGGGTGCCCGGCGTTGCCCGGGTGTTTAGAGGTGTGTGTTGAAAAAAAAAAAAGTGGTAGTAAGAAGGCAGGCTCGAACCAGTACCGTGAAGGAGGAAAAGAACGGGGAAAAAGTGACGTCTGTGCTGTTATGACCACCGCCAAACCAGAATTTAAGTAGGTTTAAATTAAGGCTAGACAGTTGGAAAGAGAAGATGACACTTGAAAATATCGTTGAAAAAAGCGACCCCCTCCTCGTAGAAAAGTGCCCAGTTAGGGCGAAGAAATTAATGTTTTTAGCCAATTTTTCGGTATTTGTCGTCTGAAGGGTCGAGCTTTAAAACGATACTGATCTTGTGAAAATCCGTCACCTCTGTCGAAAGTTTTAGGCAGACATGCAAACATACATACTTACATTTATATATTGGTAGCTCAAATTTTCGACCACAAACTGATTAAAAAGCTTGCACTATCTCTGAATACCCTTTATGTAAAATTTCAAATGTTTCGACCAGAAATTAGCTAAGTAAATTTTTTTTTTTACCTTGAACCCCAATTATGACCCCTTAGCATTTATTGTTTTGGGCTCAAATCAAATTATAAAGTTAGACGCATGTCCAAGTAACCTATATCTGAAATTTCAAGTGTTTAGACCCAAAATTGCCGGAGTAGTTTGGTAGAGTTTTGAAAGGTCAAATTGTTGAACTTTGACCTCTTAGCAGCTAAATTTCTGGCCGGATCTGGATTACAAAGATTTTCCCAAATCTCAATAATTCCATATGTCAAATTTCGAGTCTGTAGACCTAAAATTGATAGAGTAGTTTGGTAGGGAAATGTAGACAGACAGACAGACACGCACACAGACATTTTCACTTTTATAGATAGATAGATATATATACATACATGCAGTAGAACCCAGTAACAATTAGTAACAAATTCAGTACCGTTTATTATACACATGTGTATAATCAAATAATATTACAAATAACACCGTAAGGCGGTGCAAATACGGGAACCAGAGGTCGAAAAAATCGTATTCCACATCGTAACCTGAAAACCGTATCCTAGGGCCATCGTATTCCGGGTGTATATATATATACATATATATATATATATATATATATATATATACTAGTATGGGTGACCGGCGTTGCCCAGGTGTTTGGAGTTGAGTTTTGAGCAAAATAAAAAAAAAATTGTTGTAGGAAGGCAGGCACGAACCCGTACCGAAAAGGAGGAAAAAACAGGAAAAAACGTGACGTCTTTGCTGTTACGACCACCGCCAAATCGGAAGTGACGTAGGTTTAAATTAAGGCTAGACAATTGAAAAGAGGGGATGACTTTCGAAAATATCGGTGTAAAAAGCGACCCCCCCCCGTAGAAAAGTGCCCAGTTAAGGGTGAAGTAATTAATATTTTTAGCCAATTTTTCGGTATTTGTCGTCTGAAGGATCGAGCTTCAAAACAATACTGATCTTGTGAAAAATCTGTCGCATCTGTCGAAAGTTTTATGCAGACATGCAAACATACATACATACATTTATATATTGGTTGCTAAAATTTTCGACCCAAACCGATTAAAAAGCTTGCCCTATCTCTGAATACCCTTTATGTAAAATTTCGAATGTTTATACAAGAAACTGTCTGAGTAATTTGGTAGAGACTGCCTAATTTTTTTTTAACTTTGACCCCTATTATGACCCCCTTAACATTTATTGTTTTGGGCTCAAATCAAGTTATTAAGTTAGATCCATGTCCAAGGAACCTATATATAAAATTTCGATTGTTTATACCCAAAATTAGCAGAGGAGTTTGGTAGAGTTCTCAAAGGTCAAACCGAAAACAGTTTACAAAGATTTTCCCAAATCTCACTACCCTGTATATCAAATTTCGAGCCTGTAGACTGAAAATTGACAGAGTTATTGTGTAGGGAAATGTACACAGACAGACACACAGAGGACACTTTCACTTTATATATATATATATATATATATATATATATATATATATATATATATACATACACGTGTGTGTGTGTGTGTATAGACGTCCACCATATATGTTTTTATTCTTCTTAGACGACCATCAGTTTTTACATACATCAACAAAACACATGACAACCGTTACAGGCAAAAACTTTGTTTCATTGCACATTTCACTCGATGCTAGAATGACTTTTTTTCGTTATTTAATTGCATATAAGTCATATCATCCCCATACTATATGTCACACAAGCTATCTTATATTTCAGTGACATAAATGCACTATTGATTTAAAAGCAATCCTATTGGAAACATTTTCATTAACCTTAAATACCAGTTATTATTTTCCCTTTTTATAATTCGTTGTAGTTTGTATATAGGCAGCTTCTTTAATTTAAGCAAACATTGTTAAACATAATTCCTCCACATGATCAATTTTTCTAATAATCTTTTTGTGTCTAAATGAAAAATGTAAATTAATGTATCACCAGCACTTTCGATTCTTCGTCAAATCATCCTCAGGTGACAAAAAGAAATAGATGCACAAAACAGTGGGAGAAAAAAAATTTCAAAAAAGCAGCCGAAAATGTGCGCGTGAAGTCAGTTTCAAACAAGAAACCGATGTAGTTCAAGAAGAAACGTTTACAACTGAAATTCCGGCATACCTGATATATGTATTTATTTATTATTGAACTTGAAAGTTAGACTTGTAAGATATAATTTCAATAGATGTCATTTATTAATTTATGTATTTTTTAATTTCAGAGCTTTCTAGAAAATAAGATTTCAGGAACGATATTTGCATTCATTTCTAAAAGGAGCATATTTTGGGTGTTTGGACATATGATTTTAGCGTTTTCTTCTAATATGGTGTACTCATTTAACAGCCAAAACATTTAATTCTGTATATTGGTTGTCCAAGTTATGGCGAAACAGTCGGTCAGGAAATGTCTCATGTTACAAATGAATAAAGATACGGTTACTAGAATCTAACTTTCTATTATATATATATATATATATATATATATATATATATATATATATATATACTAGCATAGGCGCCCGGAGTTGCCCGGGTGTTTGGATGTGTATGTTGAGCAAAAAAAATAAAAGTGGTAGTAGGAAGGCAGGCTCGAACCCGTACCACAAAGGAGGAAAAGAACGGGGTAATACCTAACGCTTATGCTGTTACGACCACTGCCAAACCGGAGCGATATTTTTTAAAATTAAGGCTATACAATCTAAAGGAGAGGATAACTTTAAAAAATATCGGCGAAAAATTGACCCCCCCCTGTAGAAAAGTGCCTAGTTGAAGTGGAAGATATTAATGTTTTTAGCCAATTTTTCGATATTTGTCGTATGAAAGGTCGAACTTTAAAACGATACTGATCTTGGTAAAATCCGTCGCTTCTATTGAAAGTGTAAGGCAGACATGCAACCAGACATACATTCATACATTTATATATTGGTAACTAAAAATTTTCGACCCAAACTGATGAAAAAGCTTGCCCTATCTCTGAATACCCTTTATGTAAAATTTCAAATATTTAAACTAGAAATTGTCTGAGTAATTTGGAAGAGACCGCAGAGGTAAATTTTTAAAAAACTTTTACCCCTATTATGACCCCTTTACATTTATTGTTTTGGGCTTAAATCAAGTTATTAAGTTAGATCTATGTCTAAGGAACCTATATCTAAAATTTCAAGTGCGTAGACCCAAAATTGTTCGAGGAGTTTGGTAGAGTTCTCAAAGGTCAAATCGTTGAACTTTGACCCCTTAATCGTCAAATTTCTGGCCAAAAACCGATCACATCAATTTTCCCAAATCTCAGTACCCTGTATCTCAAATATCGAGTCTATAGACTAAAAATTGACAGAGTTATTGCGTAGGGAAATGTACACAGACACATTCACTTTTATAGATAGATAGATATATAGAAAAACAAAAATATATACATATAGATAAATATATATGGAAACAATTTTGTGTTTACTGTACACTTTTACGCAAATATTATGCAAGTATAAATCATGTAGAATATCTGCATGAATATAATTACACGTAATAGTTGACTCAAGATGATCATTCCATAAGAAAACAGAAAAAAACTAATAAGGAATTAATTAAAATGAATGTTTAAAAGAATATACAAATTAGCTAGATCTTTTGCTAGTGAATGCAATTCTACGGCCCATATATAACAACATTGTATTTTCTTTTTAAATAAATAGAAAAGAGGGTTTTTAATATGAATATCAATACACACAAAAGAGAAACGAATATATATATATATATATATATATACATATATGTAATTCTGGATTCGTTCAAAATCGATAAAACCATATTTCTACATTACCAATTTATTTGAAATTTTCAGACAATCCATCTTTAAAGTCGAGGGATGTTTCTATGTTATTAAAATAAATTAACATCGCCAATTATAAAAATATTAAATAAAATAAAAATATTTTTCGTAAGCCCATACTGCGGACCTTTTTTGTTGATAGAACTGAACTTCCGTTTCAATTCATTTCATACACCATGATTTGAGGAGACGAATTAGATTTCATTTTCTGTTTACTCGATAAATAAAAAAAAAACATTACCTATTTTAAAAATTTAAATTCATTTTTTATCTTCCAAATTTTTTAATTTAAAAAATGTTTTTCTTTATTATACCAGGCAAAAAAAAAAAAATGTTGCTCGCTTGCGCTTTGAGTTGAAGCATAAAAGTCGAAGTTGTTTTTTGTTTTTTTAAACATTTGTTTTGATATAAGAAAATATGAACTTTTTTTATTATTAAAACTATAAATTGTCAGGTGAAAGTACAGGTTTTTTCGAAGAAAATTTACGGATTGGTAACGTGCTTAAATAATATTTGGTGCTAATGCAGAGAGTGATCCGCACTATTTTTTAAATCCTATTTCCACGTTTAATTAAAGTTTTATGACATGTTTTTTTTTATTCAATTGTATAGTTAAAGTACCGATTAGGTACAAAACACCTTCCCTCCCCATGTTAAGAATGGCTTTTTAAATAATATCATTATTATTTCAGCACGGATAACTCTCTACATGAGTACCGATTAATGTTTTGTTTTTCTTTTTTTTAAGAAAACCTTTTTTAACAATATTGAAAGTACACTTTTTTCTTTTTTTTTTAACAAAAGTTGTTTTTACATCAGAAAATATGAATGCTTTTTCTTTATTAAAAAAATTGGGTACTCATCCACTTATTGATCCATGCTGAAATAATAAAGTTATTATTTAAAAAGCCATTCTTAACATGGGAAGGGGAAGGTGTTTTGTACCTATTCTGTACTTTAACCTTACAATTGAATAAAAAAAACATATCATAAAACTTCAATTAAACTTGGAAATACGCTTTAAAAAATAGCGCGGATCAGTAAGTGCATTAGCACCAGAAATTGTTAGGTGAAATACAGAAAAGTTTCTAACAAGAAAACCGTTATTTTTTCAGCCATTCTTACCAAGGGGAGAGGATGGTGTTTTGTCACTATTCTGTGCTTTCAACTTACAATTTATTAAAAAAAACAAAAGGTAAATTTTCACATTAGGTCCACCTCCACAATTTTTAACATGGGTAGTTTGCGGGGTGTTTATTCCGAAAGCCGTTCTTAACATAGGGAGAATGGTGGTATTTATTCAAAAAGCCGTTTTTAACAGATGAAAGAGAGGTAAACTGTTAAAACACGTGGTTAGGCAGCTGTTAGCCGAAAGCTGTTCTTAATATGGGGAGGTTGGGAGTGTTTATTCATGGCCGCGAGTGAATTATAGTGCATAGTACAGATCTTTATATCTCAAAAACTATTTGCCTCTGCAAATTTTAAATGAGATTTTCTTATTCAGCATAGTCGAAAATGGTGGAGGTGGACCTAATGTAAAAAAAAATACATTCCCCCCCAAAAAAAAAGATATTGTGAAATTAAAATTTAAGCGCAGTACCAAAAATAAAATTAGAAAGAAAAATATCCCCTTTGGGTTTGTACTTGCGCAAAGACTTGAAAAAGTTGTCAACAAAAACAAATATATAACAAGTAAATATTTTCAAAGGCAAGATAAATTACTTTTCTACCTAATTGAATAATTTATAGTGTTTTTATTGGGTTTGTACTACTGTACATATAGATTCAAAAAAGTTGTCAAAAAATAAATGTATAACAAATATTATCAAAGGCAAGATATGTTATTTTATTACCAAAATGGATACTTTTATTAATTATTATTATCCTCTTTTTTATGTGCTATGAAGTGTGGACACACTGAAAAACTTAATGGTGAGAAAAAAAAATCAATTATTGTAGAATTTAGAGAGAGGATCAGTTTTGCATATAAATTTGACAATAAATGATGCCCCATTTTAGACCATTCTAACGTTTTAGAGAAGTTAACCAATCATCTTTACTTGGGCAAATAAACCCTCTGTGGTTTTACAGCCTGGTAACTTGGACTTAGACTTAGTGGTAAAAACTTTGTTAAACCGCTCTAAAATACTAAAATGGCCACGAAATGGAGGATGATTTTGCATTAGTTTGGGCTTTGATAAGCGGTGACTCGTTCATAAAGAAAATAGGACACTGACCATCCACTTTCGAAAACCGTTTTTCTTTCTTTTTTTCTGCCAATTTATTGTGTTCAACTACAACCACCTAAAAAAGTAGGATCTCATTTTTTTGTGGGGAGGGGGAATAAAAGGAAATATATTAAGCTACAAATTTACCACATTTTTTGCTATTTGTCTAGTTTAAATTGGAATTACGTTTTTATAAGAGACTAGCCTGGGTGCCCGGCGTTGCATGGGTGTTTGGAGGTATGCATTGAGCAAAAAAAAAAAAAAAAAAAGTGGTAGTAGGAAGGCAGGCTCGAACCCGTAACGCGAAGGAGGAAAAGAATATGAAAAAAAACAAACAAAAAACATGACGTCTTTGCTGTTGCATCCATCGCCAAATCGGAAGTGACGAAAGTTTAAATTAAGGCTAGTCAAGCGAAAAGACAGGATGACTTTTGAAAATATCGTCGAAAAAAGCGATCCCTCCCTGTAGAAAAGTGCCCAGTTGAGGGTGAATTAATTAATGTTTTTAGCCAATTTTACGATATTTGTCGTCCGAAGGGTCGAGCTTCAAAACGATACCGATCTCGTGTAAATCTGTGGCCTCTGTCGAAAGTTTTAGGCAGATATACATACATACATACATACATACATTTAAACAGACAGATGAGATTTATATTATAGATTATTTTGCTCTGTCATAACTAACATAAAAAGAATATTTTTGTCATATCTACAATAATACCGAAATTATCATATCAAACTTATGCTTGACAGAGATCACCAAATGTTATTCCAAAAATTTACCAACAATTTTCGGTCACCCTCTTCATACGTATTCTATCACAAGTGCAAAAAAAATTGGAGCTCATTAATGGAAACAGTATTTTATGACCAATGACAAGTATACATTTTAAACAACGTTTTCTGTTGTCTATCATGTTTTAGTTTGAAACCACATTATTTGGATGCATCCACGGAGATTATGCCTGTCTGTTGTTCAAGTTAGTCGCTTGTCTGTCACAATTAAGATTGAAATATTAATTTTGTTGCTAAACATTCAGGTCGAACAAACGTATCTTGAAAGTTTCCTAACTTGTTTTTCTCAGCAAAGGTTCTCCAAAGTTATTTTGACAGAAAAATACTAAAAAACAAAAAAAGTTAAAAAAAACAAAATACAAACTTTGATGTAAATCTTTGCAACAATAAATGGGTATGGAAAAGAAGCTAAAAACAAAATTAAGAAGAAAAATAGACATTTTCTTTCGAGTATCAATCAAATTAGATGCCTTTTGTCAAAGACACAGTTCATCTTTTGTCTCCTCTTTTGTCTTGTACTTTTCATTCTATTAGAAATATGCTAAAAACTGAAAAAAAATTACATTTCACCCCATTTCATAGAAACAAATAACTTAACGTAATCATAGTTTTTAGATTATTGGCACTTATCACTGGATAATCACATGACTTTGATAATATGAAAAGGATTGCATGTGAAAGGTTATCGAGATGAGAATTCATCATTCCCTCACTTGGAAAATGTGTACTATATCTGGCAGATGACAGACCAAAATTTATATTTTCATTTCAAATCCTACTTTTAGAATCTAAAAGATAGTTTTATAAGAAACAAAGTCTTGAAATCTTTTGAAGAATAGTTCTTAAACACGGGTATTAGGTTGGTGCAAAAAAAATAATGTCGCTTTTTTTTTACATGATTTTGAACGACAAAAAACGACATTATTTTGGCACCAACCTAATAAAAATGCCACAACTTGAAAAAAATTACTAAAAAAAACAAAAAAAAAAAAAATTAGCACAAAAAAACCCCCACAAACAAACAAAAAACATCTTAAACACAGATAAAAGTGCAGATTATGTTAGTTTGATTGTTTTGTTGTACGGCATACCAACCCTTTTTGGTTTATTTAACTATTACCCTAATTTTGGAAAAGTTTTAATGTTTGAAGTTCTTTATATCTTCAAATAGTTCTTCGGGATGTTTGGTTTAGTTGTTCCATTTTATAGCATATCAACACTTTTCGAGTTATTATTTAATGCCGAATCCAGTAATTTGGGAAAAACTTATGTTTCAAGTTCTTTATGCCTTTAAATACTTACTCATGATATCTGCGTTGGTTGTTCAGTTTTATGGCGTATCAACTCTTTTCGGGTTATTTAATGCCAACTGGAATTCCCCCCCCCCAAAAAAAAACTATCAAAAACAATTTTTTCCCCCAAAAAACTATCAAAAACAATTAAAGAATGAATTCCTTAAATGTATCGGATTTGTTACAGCAAATGTACAGTATTTAGCGATATCTATCAACAATTTTTGGCAAAAACTCTTACTCAGAAAACATGAGAAGGGCTGAAGTGTATCTCAAACAGAATCACAGCAGATATATAGGGTAAAACTCTTGACACCTTTAAGGGTCGTTAAAGGCAAACACATAAGTAGAAACATTAACGAGAAATAAACAGAGGAGATCATTGGTTCTGAATAAAGGCAAAAATAAAATAAAAATAAGGATTAAACAAAAACATAAATAGTTCCTAATTCTCCAAAACATTCTGACAGAGTTAACCTGATGACGAGTTGAGCTGAAGCAGAAAACCGCCATTACTGCCTGTAAGATATACAAACATAGATATATCGAGCAGTCATTATCATGGAAGCCATGTTTGAATGGCGTATCAGGATCTGTCTTATTTGTTTTCTTTTTCTTTTCTGTTTTATTAATTTGTTGCTGTCGGCTTTTAAAGAAACATGATGACTGCCTGTGTCAACAAGACATCTTAGGAAAAAAATATACCTCAGTAGCCAAAGGCATGATACACCAGGGAGCTTATGTCTCTGCCGCTCGCAACTGTAGTGATACAGCAGCGAATAAAGAGAATCAAGGAAGCTCAGTTTGTCTGATCAAACTACATCTGTTTCATTTTCTTGATCCGTTTTTTTTGTTCTGTTTTTTTTTCTACAACAGGAACTATCAAGTTGTTTCTCAAAAGTATTTAGTCAATGGAATAAGTGCTTTGCAGCTGGAAGCTGATACTATGTCTTCCATCGCATCACTCCGAGGAAGGAAAGAAGTGGGCACTACTTATATTTATATATATAAATGAAATCCATGTAAAATATAATACTTATATGGAGCATTAGAATCTCATATGTGTTCAGGGAATTATCAATATTATGAACTTGAGTTGGTACGTGTGTGCTTAATCGATAAATGCCAAACATACATTTTCAATTGAAGCCAAATTTCGTAAACACACTCAAGAGATTTTTTCAGGTCAGGCTTTAGGGTTCCTAAAAACCTACATATTCTCCAAATAGTGTTATAGACCAAAACTGTTGCTATTAATATTAGAGCTGTTAAGTGATAACTTATAGACCGCAGCAGCTCTTTTCTGCTTGTAACCTAACATTTACCACCTTAATTATTGTATAGGGTTTCACCCATGAAATCGTTAATAAAATTCACAATCCTATCTAAAATCAAACCATATTTGATACAAATTTAATTCAACCTGTATCTGACTTATCCACCAACTTCCAATCATAAATGTTCAACAGTTTCAAACGTTTTTTTTTCAGATGTACCTGAAACATGTCGTGCAATAAATAAAGTTGTTAATTAATAACCAGTTCTAAGTGACAGTCATCTGGAGGTGGAAGGTTCAATCCTCACAACAGACGATACTAATCAATTTTAGTAAATGTTCTAAATAACATTTAATGTATTAAATAAACGAGTGATTGTTTAGTTAAAGAATGGAGGCTGAAATCGTGAGAGACGGTTAAATAAGTAAATAATAAATAATAAATCAATTTGCATTAAAATTTGTGTAGCAATCCGATTCCTCCTCTAACAATGAAACAAGAATATTTGATCATTAAGAAACTAGTAAAAAATCAATTTCCCAACAGTTTTTTTAACAGCAGAAGAAAAACTGGGAGAGATTTTTAGTGTGGAGAACAAATATCCACAAGCATTCTTATTATCAAATTTTAAATGATATTTAAATAATATATATATAAATATAATTTATATAAAACTTTAAGAGACAGACAAAATGCCTGTGAAACCATGTTAAAGATACAAATATTTTATTAAAAATTATTTGATTTATTTTAAAATTTGAATTTTCCTGTTAATTTTGGATCGTAAAATATCCTTCACTGCCTCGATAAGAACATGAACCAAGGATTTTTAATTATGAACAAAAAAAAAATACTTTCTACTTTGATGGATATTTTATAATCCGAAATGAATAACAAAAAAAGTCAAGTTTTAAAATATTATCTAATGATTTTTAATAAAATATTTACATCTTATAAAACATGGTTTCAAAGATATTTTGTCTGTTTTTTTTTTTTTTCAAAATTTTAAAATTATAAAAGGTGCATCTAAGAGCTTCTTTTAAAAATTTCATTATTTATATATATATATATATATATATATATATATATATATAAGGCACTTTGTCTATGTGGAAATTTCACGCAGATGTACTTTATGTGTGTACCCGGGAGTGTTCTTGGATAGGTTTTGTAGTGAAATGCCTCAAATAAAGATCAAAAATCGATAATCGAAAAAATCTGATTAAACAGCTCAATTTTGACCCAAGTAAACATCCCTATAGAATCTAACATCACAAGCACATTTGAGAAGTGTTATCACCGCACAAGCAGACAGACTCAACGTATAAAATCAACAGTAGGTCCTTTGATAAGGCAAGGTCGTGTTTGTAATGAAGGTTTCTGTTTAGAGCACAATTGAACCATGATACTTGACTTGTACATTTTAAACCATTCAAGCCATTATATAGAAATAATTTTATAAAACCAATAGTAGGCTCTCTACAGGTAAGGGTAGACTACGATGTATAGTGAACTAAGTCATTGCAGGAAGGTATGTGAAGCTTCCTACCAGTACACCATGGTGGGGCACCGATTCTAGCAAGCAAAATGGACAATTTCACAAATTTTGATGAAAATACAAGTATTGGAAGTGTGGAACATTCGTTGATGTTTATTCAATCCCGGGCAACGTTGGGTCTTCCTGCTAGTTCATATATATATATATATATATATATATGTATATATATATATATGTATGTATATATATATATATAGTTTTGGAAGTTACTTTAAAACCTTTAAAAAATGAAAGAAAAAAATGTCCTCCATTGGAACATATTTTTTTGTCAGTAAGTCTATTAATCTCCCGTATCGCTGAATAGTTTTACTTACATAAACAAACAAGAGCACCAATGTTCTTAAAAGGGATCATCAGTTGTTAACATGAAACACTGTTTCGGGGATTTAATATACATATATATATAATTATTTCCACAACTAGACAACATCACAGCGCACAAGAGACATGTTGTTTTTCCACAGCTACATTATCTGTCTGTGGAAATAATTATATATTCTCTCACATTCTGAAGATTAATATATACATATATATATAAGTGAAGGCTTCTCTATGTGTGTGTGTGTGTGTGTGTGTGTACATTTCCCTACGTAATAACTACGTCAATTTTAAGCCTACAGACTCGAGATTTGGAAAAAAAATCTTTGTAATCTGTTTTCGGCCAGAAATTTGGCTGTTAAGGGGTCAAAGTTAAACAATTTGACCTTTGGGAACTCTACCAAACTCCTCCGACAATTTTGGGTCTAAACACTTGAAATTTTAGATATATGTTCCTTGGACATGGATCTAACTTAATAACTTGATTTGAGCCCAAAACAATAAATGTTAAGGGGTCATAATATAGGTCAAAGTTAAAAACAATTGACCGCTTTTTTTTTTTTGCTCAACATACACCTCCAAACACCCGAGCAACGCGGGGCTGAAATGCTAGTATATATATATATCACCACACAAGATTTCAAGAATTCGCGAGTAAAAAACTGTGTAACAAATACTGAAAGGAAAGAACCCAAATGGCAAGTCAAACACCTCACCAGATTCACTCTATTTCCATGAGATGTTTTCTTTCCATCCTCTCTACTTTCTGTACTAATTCATACGCTTTTTTTAATATATATATATATATATATATATATATATATATATATATATTCATTAGTATCTTCGTCAAAGATTTTTTTATGTTTTCAAGACTAACGCCAATATAGGCCTATTCTGTCTTTGTTTTTCATCAAGTGCCTCCATTCCTTTCCTGGATCAGTTTCCATAAAAAGTCAATGTACTTTAGGAACTGATCTCCCATATGTGTCAGATAGAAAACCAATTTCTAAATATTGAACAAAAATAAAATCACGCTATTTGAATTGTTTAATCATCGATATCATTTAAAGATACATATATATATATATATACACACACACATACATACACATCATATATGTGTATGTATTTAGGCAGCATTTTTTCTTTTAAACATATTTAATTAAATAAAATAGACGTTTTTTTGTCTATTAATTATGTTTTCGATCCGTTCGGACTTCAAAATAACGGTCGTTTATTTTGGCAGGGACTGTCTTATGTAATTGCCATATTTGTTGTATGTTTGAGTAAAATATGGCGATTACATCAGCCAGTTTCTGCCAGAAGAGAAGACCGTTATTCAGGAGTTAGAAAGCATCAAAAACAGGATTGCTAGACAGACAAAAAACTTCTATTTCATTTAACTATATATATATATATATATATATATATATATATATATATATAGTGGAGATGGTAATTAATAAAAACTGAGGAAAGTGCTCAATACTGTTGTAGAGCAAATATGCGTTTTATTTTATTTTATTTTATATTACCGTATCTTTCTGTTAAGTTACATTATTGTTTCGGCTACACGGCCGTTTTTTTTTTTGGCCGTCTGTAGCGTCCTCAGACTTTTACAGAAGCCGAAACAATAATCTAACTGAACAGAAAGATACGGTAATAAAATATAAACGTGTATATATATATATATATATATTAATGTCAAACCGAATAAAACCTGTACTAAAGAATAAAAGAAGACATTATAAAAATCTAAATGTAAATATTTGTCTTTCTTTTAATTGAAAATTGTTTTAATTATATTTGTAATATGATAGAGCAAAAATTTTTGTGGTTTGTGATTGGTACTCGATTTTTAAGGTGTTGCAAAAATTTAGACCAGACCTGTACATCGTCGAAAAATTTAAATTAAGAAATTGTACTATGTGGTTTTCTAACAGTTTTACCATTTTTCAAATTCCATTCAAATTTCTGTATATCAACAATGCTTATTGATGAGAACATTACTTAAATTATTTCTGTTGCCTCATGGCTAAATCTGTTTTTTTTTTTGTTTTTGTTTTTTGTTATTTTCATAACTAAATCCTTACTTAAAGTGTATTTAATAGCAAGTGAACTTAGAATTAATTCTATCAAAAATTGTTCGGAAATTTACACTAAAATTATGTATTATTTTTGTTCGCAGTACTTTCGCCGGGTTATAATTTTTCTTTGTAGCTTTCAAATTTAACTAAATAGCTGGAAGCAATTTCAGTTCTAAAAAGGAAGTCGTATCAGCACTCGAATCAAAGGTGAAGCAGAAATCTGCGGCACAATTGAAGATGCTTCTCAAAAGAAATTCTTCTGGTTTCAGTACGCGCCATAATAAAGGATTATTGTGGCAACAAAGATATTAAAGATATTTGAGGGCATTTATATTCAGAAGAATCTTCCAGAACAATTGGAGGGAGAGAGGAATAAAAAGAACGATGAACAAACAAACAACAGTAACAACAAAAAACTAATTCCTTTGATGAAGCAATTCAGGCATCTTGTTTATTAAGCATTTTTTGTACGAAATAATTTTCTGAAATTACACTTAAATCGTTTAGAATATCTCAACAATACAAGAGTTGAAGTAGAAAATTTGAGCAAAAAAGTTATTAAAAATGCAATTATATATATATATATATATATATATATATATATATATATATATATATATACAAACAATGGGACGATTCCAAAAATTTCCACGATTCCAATACAATTACCGATTCCAATTCTTTTAAAATCACTAAATGTTTAACTGTAGCGTTGTTTTTCTTTAGATTCCTGTAAAAACACGTGATATATTTTCATGAACGTAAAAATAAACTTGTGGGGGTAATCTATAGATTTTAATTTTATTTAAAATAAATACACATTTACACTTTTATCTTTAATGATTTAGTAATGGAAAATTAAGGTTTAAAAAAAATAAACAAAATAATAAGCAATTGCAAGAATTGTTTTTGACATCGGAAAGTACGCACAATTTTATCCGGTTCCCAGACCTTACAAAATTCCAATTTTCTCGATTCCCAATTCTGTTTAATTGTCCCAACACTATATATATATATATATATATATATATATATATATATATATGGAAGTAAAAAGGAAAACCTTAACCTTAATCATTTGTGAGTTCATCAACATTTCGTTTTCATTTAAACGACTTTCTCAGGATGATTGATGTGAAGAAAGTAAATTAAAAGCACAAGTGCATGGCTTAGAAATAACTGGTGTGTGTATGACGTGAAAAAGGGTTTTGTTCCCTCTTTTGGACGAGGCATGTATTCAATTCTAAAGACAATATACGGTATTTCTAATAATGAACTTGTGTATTTAATTTACTTGATTCAAACTAATCATCCCAAGAAAGTCGTTTAAATGAAGACGAAACTTTGATGAAGTCACAAATGACTAAGATTTTCTTTTACTTTCATTATGCCAGAATAGCATTTCAATTTTTATCTATCTATCTATCTCTCTATATATATACATACTATATATATATATATATATATATATATATATATATATATATATATATATATATATAGCAAAAAAAAAAGTGGTAGTAGAAAGCCAGGCTCGAACCCGTACCGCAAAGGAGGAAAAGAACGAGGAAAAACGTGACATCTTTGCTGTTACGTCCATCGGCAAACCGGAAGTGACGAAGGTTTCAATTAAGGCTAGACAAGCGAAAAGAGGGGATGACTTTCGAAAATATCGGTGAAAAAAGCGACCCCCCCCCTGTAGAAAAGTACCCACTTGAAGGTGAAGATATTAATGTTTTTAGCCAGTTTTTCGGTATTTGTCGTCTGACGGTCGGGCTTCAAAACGATACTGATCTTGTAATAATTCGTCGCCTCTGCTGAAAGTTTTAGGCAGACATACATACATACATACATACATAAATACATTTATATATTGGTAGCTCAAATTTTCGATCAAAACCGATTAAAAAGCTTTCCCTATCTCTGAATACCCTTTATGTAAAATTTCAAGTGTTTCGACTAGAAGTTGTCTGAATAATTTGGTAGAGTCCGCAGAGGTTAAATTTTTTAAACGTTGTCCCCTATTATGACCCCTTAAAATTTATTGTTTTGGACTGAAATCAAACTATTAAGTTCGATCCATGTCCAAGGAACCTATATCTAAAATTTTAAGTGCGTAGACCCAAAATTGTCGGAGGAGTTTGGTAGAGTTCTCAAAGGTCAAACCGTTGAACTTTGACCCCTTAACAGCTAAATTTATGGCCGAAAACGGATTAAAAAGATTTCCCCAAATCTCAGTACCCTGTATATCAAATTTCAAGTCGATAGACTAAAAATTGACAGAGTTTTGCGTAAGGAAAAGTATACAGACAGACACTTTCACTATATATATATATATATATATATATATATATATATATATATATATATATATATATATATACTAGCAGAAGTACCCGTCGTTGACTGGGTTCAGAAACAGCCTACAGAAAATGGACTGTGACTGATGAAAGTATGATAGGTTATGAAAAAGAAGAGGGTTGTAAAGAGATAGGTTTTGATACTCAAAAATTTTACCCTAACAAAATATAATGAAAGTAAGGATATTTTTTACATCAACTTTGTTTCCATTCGTAGCCAAGAGTGACCAACAAAATTATGTTTCCTTACAAAGAGAAAATGTTATATATATAATAATATAAATATACAAGAAATAAATGTTACCATAGTCAATAAAGTTACTTTTATGGTAGAAAAGTTCATTGGTTTGCATTTTTAAATAGTTTGTATTTTTTTTAATTCACAAACCGGTTTGAAAAAAAATCAAAATGGCAGCGACTTTGAAATGGAGAGTCCCGTTTTCAATTTGAAGGAGGAGCACCTGAGCATTCTGTGTTAACAATTTGAGAGTTCCGTCAACGTAAGGAATATTTATAAACATATTTTAATGTTTTCCGTTTTTTGGGTTTTTTTTTTGCTTGAATATTCGATTATGGAATGTGTAGTTTATATAAAAATCCATTTAAGTAGTTATCGCCTCAAATTTCGTTTTCATTTCGGTTCGATGAAATTATTTAGAGGAAAGAGCATTAAAAACTACTTCAAAACAAAAAAACACATGAACTGAACTTTTATTGACTATGGTAACATTTATTTCTTGTATATTTATTTTTTCGGGTAGTCGTTTGTTGGCTTTTCTGCTAAACACTCTTACTAAATAATATCGACGAAATATCGAAAAACAAATAAACAAAACAATTTTGAAAAATAATAAAGCTTTACTTACTTTAGTAAAATAATCCGAAACAGCAAAATGGGATATTAAAAAAGTAAACACGTAATTACTTTAGTTTTTTAAAGCAAAGAATCGATATAAATATGAATAAGAAGAAAATGGTGCCCTTTTCAAGCAGAACAGCTTCGTTTCAGTGTTACAGTATTGAATGGTGTAGTATTGCGCCGTCGGATTCAGGGTTGTGCTATTGTAATGTAAGGAACACGCAGAAAGGGTTATAATCAACTGAATTCCTTCTAGTACACTGACAAAAAGGCTTAAACAGATATATAAATAAAAACACAAAGGTTTTGTAAATATTTTTAAAAAGACATGTAATCACGTAAGCAGGATTTTTCCTTCTTTTGACACGATTACAAGTAACATTCTTATATTTTATTATTTATCTATTTTCGAAAGAGTACCACGTGTAAGTGGAGAAAGAAAAAACAGAGTTATGCAAAATTTGTGTCGAGAATTTTCTGAAGTTCCGACTTTATTTGGGGCTTTCATTTTAATAAGAACGTGAATTTATGAGGTGAATTTATTCGACACAATATGATTAAACTAAAAAAATAAATAAAAGCTCGCGTGAATTAAGATTAAAGTTAAGGTGTTATTGTGGACCCTCACCCCTTTAAAAAAAAATTGTTAAACTTTGTGACATATTTACATTCTATGGAGGTCAGGCGCGAACGAACACACCATAATTTCATTATACCATATTTCTTCAAACTGAAACATAATTATCAAAGTATACTTACGCAAATAGATATGAAAAGTCTTTGTTAAAGTTTGTGCCATATTTCCATGGAGTACAGGTTCGAATGCAGACCCTACAATTTTATTATATCATCCCTATTTAAGTTGAAACATACTTATCAAAGTATTCTTATGCACATCTATATCAAAAACCCTTGTAAACGTTTTTTTTTTTCATTTTTTATTTCCATACTTTGGGGGCCAGGCGTGAACGCACATCCCACAATTTTTATAAACCACCGTTCTGCTAGATCAAAGATAGCCATTCCTGATCCTCGATACATCTTCTATCATTATATGTAATCAGATTTTTAAAATAGTCAACCATATAGGAGCCTATTCGTGACCAGACACACGCACAGACTTTCAGCTTTATATTAAATATATATAAGTTATAAAATATATATGGCAATTTAGCTACACTGAATATTCCGCGTTTCATCCACTCTAGGATTCCTTTTTCTGTATAAATTTTCAAAATATGCAAAAAAAAAAAAAAAAAAAAAAAAAAAACGGAAATAAATTCACTACATTCTGGGAAACATCGCGAAGGCATAACTAGTATATAAAATAAAATAAAATTACAAATTTTCTAAACTTGCTAAAACAATATATCTATAAATCCATGAACGGCAAGATATACATCGTATTTCGTTTTTGATTCCATTTGACAAAAGCAGAAAAAATTAAAAAATATAATCCAGCACTTTAATGCAGGTCTACTCAAGGTTATATATAGGCGTAGTTTATAAAAATAATGAAGATTAAATGAACAGTGCATAAATGGGATGGGGTGGGTAGAATAAAGTGGGTGGTGACATGAAGGTCACTTTTATTTCATGTGTCCACATGAAATGCTATGAGAAGAATATTTTGTGTCGATTTTCAGTATTTACTTGAATAGTGCTCAACAACTGAGTAGAGAACGTAAGCTATGAAAATATTCGGGAATTAAACCATACAGAATCTTTTGCGTTTAACCCTGTAAGGAATCAGGTTAATATGTAAATATATATATATGTATATTTGTATACATATATTAAATACAAAAACTAACATCGTTTTTCATGCTTCAAAAAACCCTCATAACCTTTAAATCACTATATATATATATATATATATATATATATATATATATATATATATATATATATATATACACAGGCTAGAAAGATACTCATTCCATAACTGGTATACAAAAAAATTAAAAAGAGAAGTAAAATTGTCGACCATAGTCATCATTTTCATGAGCTACTATACTGAGATGCATTTAAGGCATCACTCCTTTCCCAGAATTACTCCACTTAACCTTGATCCCTCTAATGCTGAGTGTTTACCCAGTTGATACCATTTTTAAGTCTTTGGTATGACTCGACCGAGGATTGAACCGTGATCTCCCAGCTCATTAGTAAATACTGTTACCATTATGCTAAGTTTTCAAATTTTAATATTTTTTCTTTCTTTGGGGAGTATGGTACTGTTTGGTAGCACACCTCTAAATGGTAAAGTTTACACAAGAAATAAATAAAAATAATGTGTCAATGTTACTCACCCTGTTATCTAGAGTACATATTCTATAATTCATAATTATAAATTCGATAGTTTTGGATTTTTTTGTATCTAATTGGAAAGTTTTTGAGGTAGATGCGAGTTTTGGTGGGCGTACCTCTTAAATAGTAATGTTTACAACAACAAAAAGTAATAATAATGCGCCCATGTTACTCACCAGATTGTCGAGAATATATATGCTACAATTCATTATGATCCATTTATTAGTTTAGAAGATTATTCTGTGGATATATATATATATATATATATATATATAAAATTCTTGGTTCGTTCAAAATCGTTAACATCATATTTCTACATTAATTTATTTTAAATTTTCAGACAATCCATCTTTAAAATCGAGGGATGTTTCTATGTTATTAAAATAAATAAACATCGCCAATTATAAAAATATTAGATAAAATAAAAATAATTTTCGTAAGCCCATACTGCGGACCTTTTTTTGTTGATAAAACTGAACTTCCGTTTCAATTCATTTCATACGCCACGATTTGACGAGACGAATTAGATTTCATTTTCTGTTTACTCGATGAGTAAAAAAAAAATATTCCCTATTTTAAAAATTTAAATTCATTTTTTATCTTCCAAATTTTTTAATTAAAAATTTTTTTTCTTTATTATATCAGGCAAAAAAAATAGTTGCTCACTTGCGCTTTGACTTGAAGCATAAAAGTTGAAGTTGTTTTTGTTTTTTTTAACAGTTGTTTCGATATAAGAAAATATGAACTTTTTTATTATTAAAACTATAAAACTATTAGGTGAAAGTATAGTTTTTTTCGAAGAAAATTTATGGATTGGTAACGTGCTTAAATAATTTTTGGTGCTAACGCACTTACTGGTCCGCGCTATTTTTTAAATCGTATTTTCAAGTTCAATTAAAGTTTTATATGTTTTTTATTCAATTGTAAGGTACCCCCTCCTCATGTTAAGAATGGCTTTTTAAATAATAACGTTATTATTTCAGCACAGATCTCTCTCTGCATGAGTACCAATTAATGTTTTGTTTTTTGCTTTTTTTTACGGTAGTTTTTTAAAAAATTTTTTAAAAAACTTTTTAAACAAAATTGAAAGTACACTTTTTTCTTTGTTTTTTTTACAGAAGTTGTTTTTACATAAGAAAATATTAATGCTTTTTCTTTATTAAAGAAATTGGATACTCATGCACTTATTGATCCGCGCTGAAATAATAACGTTATTCTTACCATGGAGAGGGTGTTTTGTACCCTCTGTAGGTACAATTGAATAAAAAAATGGTAAATTTTGAGATTAGGTCCAACTCCACAATTTTCTTTTAAATGACGACTTTCCTGGTTTTCGACTATGCTGAATACGAAAATCGCATGGAAATTTTGCAGAAATAAGTAGTTATCGAGGTATAAAAAGTTGTATAATGCATTGTAATCTCTGGCAGTCATATTTTTACGCGCGTGCACGCGCGTCATAAATAAATCTACGCGCGTAACAAAGATGGCCGCCAAAGAATACAATGCATAAAACAACTACTTATATCTCGATAACTACTTATTTCTGCAAAATTTCAATGCGATTTCTGTATTCAGCATAGTCGAAAATCTATATAAGTCGTCATTTAAAAGAAAATTGTGGAGGTGGACCTAATCTAGAAAAATTACCAAAAAAAAAAAAAAACATAAAACTTTTATTAAACTTGGAAATACGAATTAAAAAATAGCGCGGATCAGTAAGTGCATTAGCACCCATTAATCGACTAACGTGACCTTACTGCCAAATAAGCTCCAGCTACAATGTTGAATGCGCCGTTCACTTTGTTTTGTTTTTGTTTGTTTGTTTTTTTTTGTTTTTTTTTTTCAAGTTAAATTCAACTTTCACAATATCTTTTTATTTGTTTATACTTTCACAATATCTTTTTTAATAATAAATTGTTAGTTAAAAGCCCAGAATAGTTACAAAACACCATCCCCTCTCTATGGTAAAAATGGCTGAAAGAAAAAAATAAAATAAAAATATTAGGTACTCATGCAGAAAGTGTTCCGTGCTGAAATAATAACGTTATTATTTAAAAAGTCATTCTTAACATGGGGAGGGGAGGGTGTTTTGTACCTATTCTGTACTTTAACCTTACAATTGAATAAAAAAAGCATATCATAAAACTGTAATTAAACTTAAAATACGATTTAAAAAATAGCGTAGATCAGTAAGTGCATTAGCACCAGAAAGTGTTAGGTGAAATACAGAAAAGTTTCTAACAAGAAAACCGTTATTTTTTCAGCCATTCTTACCAAGGGGAGAGGATGGTGTTTTGTCACTATTCTGTGCTTTCAACTTACAATTTATTAAAAAAACAAAAGGTAAATTTTCACATTAGGTCCACCTCCACAATTTTTAACATGGGTAGTTTGCAGGGTGTTTATTCCGAAAGCCGTTCTTAACATGGGGAGAATGGTGGTATTTATTCCAAAAGCCGTTTTTAACAGACGAAAGACAGGTAAAAGGTTAAAACACGTAGTTAGGCATGGGTGTTGTTTATTCCGAAAGCCGTTCTTAATATGGGGAGGTTGGGAGTGTTTATTCATGGCTGTCAGTGAATCATAGTCCATAGTACAGGTCTTTATATCTCGAAAACTACTTGCCTCTGCAAATTTTAAATGAGATTTTCTTATTCAGCATAGTCGAAAATTGTGGAGGTGGACCTAATATAAAAAAATTCCCCCCTAAAAAAAGATATTGTGACATTTAAATTTAAGCGCGGTACCAAAAATAAAATTAGAAAGAAAAATACCGCCATCAGGTTTGTACTTGCACAAAGACTTGAAAAAGTTGTCAACAAAAACAAATATATAACAAGTAAATATTTTCAAAGCCAAGATAAGTTACTTTTCTACCTAATTAGATAATTTTTAGCGCTTTTATTGGGTTCGTACTATTGTACATATAGATTCGAAAAAGTTGTCAAAAAATAAATGTATAACAAATATTATCAAAGGCAAGATATGTTACTTTATTACTAAAATGGATAATTTTAGTTTTTTTTAATGTAAAATGTTTATTTGACTCGAAAAACACAGCGTTTACTGCTATATTTGAAAATTACAAATGGCAAAAGACTGTGTTAAACATGTTAAGTTTGGGAAAATGAGTTAAAACTAAAAACTATACAAAATACTGTTAAAAACCACCGAATACATGTCAGCCTATGTCATGGTAATATATATTGAGTGAGTTCCTGACATTATTTTGTATAGTTTTTTTAGTTTTAAGTCATTTTCCCAAACTTAATGTGTTCAACACAGTCTGCCGCCATTTGTATTTTTCAAATAGTCTGATAAACATTACATGTTTTCGAACCGATTAAACATTTTACACTAAATAAAAACACTAAAATCTTATCCAGTTAGGTAGAAAAGTAACTTATCTTGCCTTTGATAACATTTATTTGTTATATTTATTTTTCGACAACATTTTCGTTTCTGTGTTTAACAGTGTATTTGAAAAATACAAATGGTGGCGGACACTGTTGATGATGTTAAGTTTGGGAAAATGATTTAAAACAAAAAACTATATAAAATACTGCCACTGAATATGTCAGCCTATGTAACGATAACATATAATCAGTGGGTGTCTGACACTGTTTTGTATAGTTTTTAACTGATTTTCCCAAACTTAACGTATTCAACAGAGTCCGTGACCATTCCTCTTTTTCAAGTACATCGACAAACACTGAGTTTTTCGAGCCGATTAAACATTTTACATTAAATAAAAACACTAAAAAATTATCCACTTTGGTAGAAACATAATTTACCTTATCTTTGCTTTCATTTATTTGTTTTTGGACAACTTTTTCGAATCCGTGTATAGTACCCCCCCTCACCCAAATATTAATTTAAAACCCACAGTTTTTAATACAATAGCAAAAAAAAAAAAAAACTAGTGTTTCAACATTTTAGCAACATTCGGCTTAATCCACTGAATGTTGGTCGAGCCCAAGCCATGATTGATGGTAACTTCCGAGAATCCGGATCCAATTCTGTAAGAGTACCATTTCTTTTGTTCATTTTCACCTTTGTTTTTTTTTTTTGTTTTTTTTAACTTTTTGGAGCGGATTGCTGTACTAAGAATATAAGAAACATGCATTTTCTCTTTTTATTAGAATTTTCCATTACACCAAATTGAGCCACAGCAACACGTGGCAGGGTACAGCTAGTATATATATATATATATATATATATATATAATTAAATAA
>NC_136488.1:99480593-99518093 GCF_053919585.1 Euprymna scolopes | reverse complement strand
GGAGGTGTGTATATGTGTACGGAGGGGGTAAAGTAAAGAATAAGCGAAGTAATAACCTTGTTTAAATAGTAAAAAAAACGATGTTAAACTTAAGAAAATCGGAAAAACCAAAATAACAAAAAAACAGCAAACAAACGTAAAACTTCTTTAAAAAAGAAAAACAAAAAGCAAAAATAAGGGAAAAAATGATGAACGTGTTCTGCAAAACAAAAACAAGAAACACAGCGAAAAGCGAAAAAAAAATGGCATAAATAACCCTTCGATTCGGTTAAGTCCATGGTGCGTTTCACCCAGTAGAAAGCATAGAATGAAAAGGAACGTTAAAATTCCATTCCAGTTTTTTTAACAACTACAAAACGAAATAAAACGGAAATGATGTTTAATATGTTTATTTAAAAAGAAATGGAAATAATCATTTTTTTTTTAGTGTAAAAATGTTGGAAAAAAAAATGATAATTAAGCAACGTAAAAGTAAGCGTGGGATAAGAATTAATGTTTGTGGAAATGTCGCTATCGGTAAATTCAGTGATGCGTTTCACCCAATAGGAAGCATAGAACTGAAAGACATGGTAAAATTCCATTCCAAGTTTTTTAAGCAACTACGAAGTACAGAAAACCGAAACCGGCGTTCCTTCGTAAGTGTCCCTTGTGAACGATCCCACAACGGTGTAAGCGGTGGCGAGGGAAGGAGGAATTAATTAGAGAGAAAAGATTTTACTACTTCCATTGATTTTAACCAATTTTGGCAGTGAACTCTCAGCCGAAAAAATACAGGAATCTACGATTATCGAGGAAGTGGAGAGGTAATATGCCTATAACACGCCTCAGATATTGTGCTGCAGTTTGTGCATATTACATTTGTATGAAATATCTTGATTTTTAATCCTATTAAAGCCAAAATTATAGGGGAAAAATGAGTTCATCTTATATAATAATAAATATAATATAATAATATTATATATATATATATATATATATATATATATATATATATTTGTAAATTTTTTATTACCAATACATTTTCAATTATTAATTTTCTTTAGGCGCATTACTATTCTTTCACTAGGTATTTTTTATATTTATTATTAGTGGTGGTGACGGTTTTAGCATCTGTTATGATTTGTATATGTGTATATAATTGTCCTTATGTGTGTCTATGTATGTGTATCTATATATTTTTATAAATATATATATGTGAAGGATTTTTTCATATGTCTATGTAGATGTGTTTTGTGCGTTGTGTGTGTGTGTGTATATATATATATATATATATATATATATATATATATATATATATACACGTACTTACGTATAAATGTGCGTATATATATTTACTTTTATCAATATAGGTATATGATTGACATAATCATTACTGTTGCTGCTATTAGAAATATTATCATCATCAACATCTTTATTACTGTTTCTTTAATCATTATTACAAAATTTGTTATTATTACTATGATTATTATTATTATTACCAATGATCATTATTAGAATTACTTTGTATTTATTATTATTATTATTATTATTATTATTATTATTATTATTGTGATCTTTAACATCATCATGACTTTTCGACAGCCTTAATAAACTATGATTCTTCAACACTTAAAACTTTATAATCCTCACTCCTACATTTTTTTTAATAATGACATCGAATTTAACACTTTATAGAAAGATCTGTTTCGTTCTGTCTAGACAATTTCCGGTCGGCGTAATACGGGATTTCACGGACTGATTTTTTTTTCCTCGCTTAGCCTGAACTTAATTACTTTAAAATTTAATTTCAAATCACTTTTTCTAATTAAGCCGATGATGTAGGTTCTCGTAATGGTTTTCCCTCTTTTTACTATTAGGTCCTATTTGAGAGGGGACAGGTTTCTCTTTGGGCTACTGCACTGCCCGAAAAAACAACACAATTTTCATTATTTCAGATGTTTTAGAGGATTTCCAATCGGGTTATATGCATCGTCACGCTGGACTTATTTTGGAATCCATTCTTTCTAAATAACTATTTTGCATTTCGGATAAACTTGAGAGGATTTTCCTGCAAGCTGAAATATTATGCGCAGTTTATATATATATATATATATATACACATATTTATCTGTTGTTGAGGCGCCCACTAATTAACATGGCTGGGTGAGTGAGATATATAGAGGTATCAATCACCAATACCGGGAGAGTTCGGCAACGACCGCCAAGTAGGCAAGACGCCTATGTTGGCTCCGGTAAGACATGCAACACGGAATATCTCCACTTTTTTTCTCTCCTCATAAATTGTAATAAAACGCAATTTTAATCGCTTTGTCGTTCTTTGTTTTAAAAATTCCCTCGATACAGATTTGAGAAGCGAGGGTCGACACCGGTCAGCTGGCTCCCCGTTTCTCTTTCTTTCCTCACCTGTTCCCTCCGTTTTCCCCTTTTTTTCGAGAGAAGATTAAAGGAATATATATATATATATATATATATATATATATATATATATATATATATATATATATTTACATCTATACAAATTTACTTTGAATCATGAATCATAAAAGTGTACCCTTCCTAATTGCAATATTTAAATTTTGTATACCTAAAAACATTATGAAATATATATATATATATATATATATATATATATATATATATATATATAAAACGAGATTTGTGATTAATATAACCTTTTTACGCAAGTATAAATCATGTAGAATATCTGCATGAATATAATTACATGTAATAGTTATCTAAAGATGATCATCCCATAAGAAAACTGAAGAAAAAAAAATAGGGATTAATTAAAATAAAATGTTTAAAAGAATATTCAAATTAGCCACATCTTTTGCAGATGAATGCAAATCGCTGACCCTTATATAATAAAATTGAATTTTCTTTTCCAATAAGTAGGGAAAAGTTTTTATTATGAATATCAATACACAGAAAACCCAAATTTATATATATATAATAAACACGCACTCATATTTATATATGTGTGTGTATATATGTGTGTGTGTGTGTGTGTGTGTGTGTTTACTTGAATGAGTGGGACCACCAACAATTGTGTTATTTTTAATACTTAGTTTATTATATGACATTTTCATTTTTTTCAATTGTTGAAGTTGACGGTTTTCAGACGATTTTTTACGTCTTTATCAGAAATTTTGTGAAAAATGGCAGGGTTAGAGATGCTGTTGCAAGAATCTTCTCATGAAGTGGAACACACACACACACACACACACACACACACACACACACACACACACACATATATATGACTTCATTTAATCACATAAATTAATATACAAAGATATAATTTTATGCGCAAATTTTCAGTATTTACTTAAACAGTGCTCAATATATAGGTAGAGCCAGGTAGTAAGTTATGAAAATATATATGGCAATTAAGCTACAAAGAATATTCCGCGTTTCATTCTCGTGACGAATTCTCACGAGAATATTCTGTATAGTTTAATTGCCATATACATTTATACACACACTATATATATATATATGTATATGTGTGTACACACACACTTTGTATATATATATATATATATATATATATATATATATATATACACACATACACACTATATATACATATATATACGTTATATGTACACACACACTATATATATATATATATATATATATATATACATACAATATATATGCACATACACACACACTATATATATATATATACACTATATGTACACACACACTATATATATATATATACACTATATGTACACACACACTATATATATATACACTATATGTACACACACACTATATATATATACACTATATGTACACACACACTATATATATATACACTATATGTACACACACACTATATATATATACACTATATGTACACACACACACTATATATATATACACTATATGTACACACACACACACTATATATATATATATATATATATATATATATATATATAAATTTATACTAGCAAGCTAACTGGTGTTGCCCAGTCATAAAATACAATTAAATGTGATCTTTTAATTAATGTAGATTTTGTATGTATCATTATGGAGCCAATTCTCAATCTATTATGATATTTTACCCAACATATAATAGTGATTTAAAAAGTAAAAAAAATTGTGTGCAATCAACTAAAATCGAAACCGAAACATTTCGCTCTCCAGTTTTGTGCATCGATTCTTTTTGTGGATTTATCCTCATTTTCATAGTTGTTCTTGTTTCTGGCCTTCTACAGGTAATTATCCAGTTTTATCCATTAGCGTAGGACCTAAATCCATATGTATACAAAAACGGCAAAAATAATACATGTGCATCAAAAATCGGGTAGAATTGACTTACGCCCCCAAAATGGTCCATGTTTTCTTTTTCAATTTTAACCATTTAGCAGAAAATTTACCCGCTGAAACTTGAATCAAAAGTGTTCTACAAGTCCAAATACTTTATATATCAAATTTGAACTTTGTAGACCAAATATTCAGAGGGGAATTTGATAGAGATTTTTCGCATACATACTTACAAGTTCACTATATATTTCCGCGTGCTGTAACGTTTTCGTTTTAAATTGTTTGCAATTATGCAGAATGTAGAAACTATGCATAAATAAAATTCAGCTTAATAGTGAAATGAAATTAATTATCTAATAAGATACCATAAAAGTTGAATAAATAATTAAATAATGCCGTTTATTAAAGGAATGTGCCAATTAGTTAACGTCATGTAGTCGCTTTCATGTCCATTAATGAGTATATTAAAAAGTTGGTTTTAATCATTTTAAGTTAAAAAAGTAGGCTTTTAATATGAATATCAGAGTGAGAAAAATATCAATTATCAGGTATATAGAAACACACACACACACATTATATATAGCAGAATCCTGAGGCGAATATAAACACAGATTAGTTAATTGTGTGGCATTGGGTTCAACAGAATATTTTTAAGAGATAATGTTAAATAAGAATCCCATCCAAAAATCGATTAGCTCAATATACTTGATAGAGCAAATGGAATTTATAAGTTTTTTTGTTGTTGTTTAAATTTGATTCAGAAAAACAATTTTTTAAAACAGAAATTTATTGTTTAAATCAGGACTGGACTGTATTCCTTATTAAAACAATAAATTTTTGTTCCGAAAAAGTTATGTTTTTCTGAATGAAATTTAAACAAAAAACTATATATATATATATATATATATATATATATATATATATATATATATATATATATATATATCATTCTTTACTATTTCATGTATGTACACAATATAATATAATATAAAAAAATATAGTATATTGTGTGTGTATATATAATTCAGTATTTACTTTAAAGTGCTCAACACGTAAATAGAGTTTGTGGTTTAGCATACTTGCAATATATATATATATATATATATATACTTGCAAAGAAACTCAACGTTGCCCGAGATTGAATGTTGATCAACGACTGTTTAACAGTCCCTTATTTTCATTGTCATCGAAATCAATGTAATCTCCCATTTTTCAATCAAATCGATTAATTGCCTGCTCTTGCAGGAAACCCTGGAGGAAGCTTCACATGCCTCCTCACACCGATTTTGTTCAAAATACATTGTAGTCTTCATTGCACTGTAGAAAACCTACTTATTATAATTATTTTTATATATAAGGGCTTGAATTAAAGTTTAAAATGCAAACGTCAAGTATCATGATTAAATTGTGCTCTAAACAGAAACATTAATTTAAAACGCTCCCCCTCTCATATCAAAGAACTTACTGTGGATTTTATATGTCTGGCCTTTCTACTTGTTTGGTAATGAAATTTCTCAAATGCACTCATGATGTTAGGCTGTATAAGGGGATAACTTAGGCCAAAATCGCCCGTTCCTTCTTTCATCAGTTTATCGATTAATGATATTTATTTCAAATATTGAGATACAGTACCTATCTAAGACCACTGCCAGGCACAGAGTAAATTTGTGTGTAATTTCATAAAAATCAGTATAACTGCTTTTGATTTCATAGGAAACGAACTGACAGACAAACACACAAAGTTTCTTTATATATATATATATATATATATATATATATATATATATATAGTTTATTATATTTGATTAAGCTATTCACGTGTGTGTGTGTGTGTGTGCGTGAATAGCTGCATTAACTTTTAAATATCTGAATCATAATAAACGGGAAACATGTTGTAATGAAACGATCCGAGTCAGACTCCACATACAGTTTAGTAGTAATCGATATTTAATTGCTTTTTGTATGGATTACTTAAATGAAATGGATGATACTGTGGAAATAGCCTGTTATGAGCGAAACTGGACCGAGTTACTTCCCTTGCATACATTTCGCAATAGACAACATCAATTTCAAAAAAAAAAATTTTAAGCATTTAATTCTATATCTTGATATAAGCTATACATACGCTATGTTTCAGTTTCATAATATTTGAAAAACAAAAAAAATTATAGCTATATAACAAATAACTAAAAGAATGTTCCATATTACATAATGTAATTACATACAATTGCTCAAAGAAAAAAAGATAACATAAAAATAATTATTGATAAATACAATTAAATAAATAAAATTGGTTCTTTGATACAATGGGAACGCCTAACAAAATGACTTTTCCTTTTGTGCCAGAGGATTTAAATTGACAAAAAGTTTAACCATAAGTCAAGTATTATGGCATAGATGTGCTTCTACCGGGTATCGCCGAGTACCCATGCTAATATATATATATATATATATATATATATATATATATATATAGAGAGAGAGAGAGAGAGAGAGAGAGAGAGGGGGGGGTAAATGTGTGGTTTAGCGGCGTAAATTATTTGACAAACAAAATTTATAAAAACTATTTTTATATAAAATACATTATTAGACCCAAAGGGTGAAATAAAACCAGAAATAAATTAATTTTTATTATTTTTCCATCATTTTTTTATTAGACTAAATGTACAACAATAGAAGCCGCTGTATTGCTTTTAAAATTTGGCCTTTCTAAGGTTTGACAGATTGGCATTTTTAAGGCTAAATCTGGCCTTTTTTTACGCACTTACATTACAAAAACAGTTCACGAAAGAACTAAGAAAATGCGAAATTTGGCCTTAAAAAGGCCAATCTGTCAAAACTTTGAAAAGCCAAATTTTAAAGGCTTCTATTCTTGTACATTTAGTCTAATAAAAAATGTTGAAAAAAATAATAAAAAGTGTATTTTTTCGGGTTTTATTTCAACCTTAAGATCTAATAATGTGTGTGTTTTTTTATAAAAATAAATAGTTTTTATGATTTTTTGTTTGTTAAATAATTTACACCGGTAAACTACACATTTGCCTATATATATATATATATATGAATGGAAATGTATAAAAAAGAATACGAAAAGTATAAAAGCTTATAACTTTTCTTTATTTGTTTTCAATTGTTGACGTACAGGAATACAAAATAATATTATGAAAAAAAATTAAAATACTTTTTTTACAGGTACATATTTTCGACCGATCCTTCAGTCTTCATAGGTGTAGTGAAAGTATGAGCATGCACGGGAAAAGGGGGGATGGAAAAGGAAGAGGAGGAGCGATAGATAGATAGATAGATAGATAGATAGATAGATAGATGTTATTTATTTGTTTTTATTTTGCGATACGGTATGAACGATGCAATTATTTATATGAAAGCGCATTTTTACCTAAATGCGAGTTTTCCCTTTAACCAATTTAGTACCCCCAAATTGGGAGCGGCATATGTATTGTTTTTAAAATACAATTATCCTCTGACACGTGTCATCCGAAACACTTGATGCCACTTTGCTAAACACTCAAAATTATAAGATGAAAATCAAGGGTAAATGGAGTAATCCTGGGGAAAAAGCGATGCCATCCCTTCTTGCACGTCAGCCTAGTGGTTAATGAAAGGGAATCTTCGTGTGGCACTCGATTATGGTCGACTGCTTAATTTTTTTTTATAACAAGATATAATTAATTTTAAAATCAAAACATGTGGTAACAAAATATTTTTGTTTTCGTTATTTCTAATAATATTTATGCTGCTCCAACTAGTATAATATTTTTTAAGCTGAGAATATAAATATTTTTTTAATAATGTGCATAAAAGGCAACGCCCTATTAGTAAGTGCTCAAAACGTATTACACTAAATATATTTATTAGAAAGAAACATAAATATGTTCAGATCGCATAGGGTTTTATTTAGAGTTCAATACGAGTACGTTACCAGTTTCTCACGTAACCTGAGAACCACATCAACTGATTTCACATAAAACTCTCTATTTCACTAATGAATCACCACTTATCAAGACTAAAAAACACTAAGATAGTATATATATAATTCTTTACTATTTCATGTATATAGGCATATATTATTCTAAAATAATATAGTGTATATATATATATATATATATATATATACATACAGTATTTATTTTAATATACTTATTTACTTATGATATTACGTATTGTCACTTATATTATACATGAAATTATGTGTGCATACTAAACGTTATTGTTTGTTAAAAACAGGCTGCTGTCTTAGAATGACTGCTTTATGCAAGATGTTTTTAAAATGTGACATTAAAACTTTAATTTCATATTAAAGTTTAAAAATATTTCCCGTTTTGGACAATTTTTTTTTTTTTGTAACAGTAAGATGTTTTCAAAATGTGACATTAAAACTTTAAGTTAGCTATCTTTTCAGAGATATTTTAACATTAATGTATATGCATCAATTTAATATTATATATAGGTATATATAGATATAGATTTATATTTATACGACATTTAGCTTGGTCAGTAATAAAATGGGTGATCATTTGGAAATATTAGATCCTGTAAGAGCTTTCCATATATCTCACAGTCGTCCTGGATTTCTGCGTGGCATTGGAATCAGACAGTGGCAACACAAGAGAGGGATTGTACAACCTTGTTTCATAATTATACATGAAGGGAGTTATCCACTGTCTCTCGAGACTGAACAGAGGCCATGATATATATGTATATTGCTATTCAGCGGAGCACGTGTAAAACGTGCTTCATAAAAATATGAATAAAATTTTATGAGGGAAAATTAAATACATCTGGTTTTGGAGTGCTAACCAACAATACATGTTATATATATATATATATATATATTTATTCAATTTTCACCCCAAACAAGGCACAGTGCCACTTTAAAGCAGGGGGCTACTATTAGGGACTTAATTAGCGGGGTCATTATGAAGGGAGATGTTTGTTAACATTACACTTGAATTTCTGCATATCATTGCAGTTGGGAAAGCAGAATCCCGGAAGGGAGTTCCAAAGACCCGCAGTTCTGGGGAAGAAACTATTGGAGTAAAAGGGATGAGACTTAGTAGCTTGTCGGGTTTGTCGGGGGTAGTTACGTCGGGGATGTACAAGTGTTTGCAGTTTGTCAGAGCATTCACCATTAAAGTATTTGTAGAACAGGCAGAGGGATGTAACATCTCGTCGATGGGACAGAGGCTGAAGCCTAGATGACAGTTCAGGACCTATCAGGTTGGCGACTCTCTTTTGAACCCTGTCCAGGAGCGAGAGACAAGCAGCAGATGCACCAGCCCAGATGTGACAACAGTACTTCATACATGGGCGAATGGTTGCCTTATAGAGATATAGGATACTGTCAGGCGTAAGTAGTTTTCTAGCACGATAGAGGGAGCCAACCTTCCTTGCAACAGCCTTGGCAATGCTCTCAATGTATCTATTCCAGTTCATATTCCCTGTAAACGTTAGGCCAAGGAGTTTAAAAGAAGTACTTTCAGGCAATGTGTTCTTGGCCATTGCTATTGGTGGTAGAGAAGGTTTCTTGTAGTTATTGAAGGAAACAAGCTTAGTCTTAGCAGCATTGAATGTGACCAACCATTTTTGTCCCCATTCCACTACGGATTGGAGGTCATCCTCTAGTGTTTCTGCCATTTCCTTGGATATGTGTTCATTTGTTTTCCCCTCATATCTGTTATAGAGAGTGGTGTCATCGGCAAATATACCCATCTCCGAAACAATTTTATCAGGGAGGTCATTTATGAATATCAGGAATAATAGAGGTCCAAGGATAGACTCCTGAGGGTCTATTTATGTATATATGTATTTATGTCATATTGTTTCGATGTACGACCGTTGAGGACAACTTTGATTTTTCTATTACTTAAGAAGGATTTAATTACATTATGAATTCTTCCTGTGATTCCATATGATCTAATTTTCCTTAGAAGACCATCGTGCCATACCCTGTCAAAAGCCTTAGATATATCAAGGGCCACCGCTCTACCCTCCCCTGTTTTATCCAATGAACAGTATATACGTTCAGAAACTACAGTTAAGATATCTGCTGTTGAACGGGCTTGCCTGAATCCATATTGTTTGTCAGTCAGGAGTTTAGCAGCTGTTAGGTGCTGGACTAGGGCTTAATTAACTAAGGACTCAAATATTTTGGCGAAAAGCGGGAGGAGGCTAATGGGGCGATAATTTAGTGGGTCAGTTCTTTCACCAGAATTCTTGAAGACTGGTACCACAGAGGCGGTTTTCCAGCAGTCGGGAAAACAAGATTCGTTAAGGCATTTATTGTAAAGTTTGGACAGAACTGGAGCAACCTCGGCAGAGCATTTTTTTAATAGCACAGCCGGGATGAGATCTGGTCCGCATGTTTTTGAGGTGTCTAGGTTTTTTATAATAGCATGTACCTAAGAAGGGGTGATTTTCAAATCGTCTAGTGTGGCGTCTGTTCGCAGAGGAAAATCAGGGAGTGAGTAGTGTACCGAGTTCAGTGTGGAGTTTGAGGCAAACTGACTGGCAAGCAGATTAGCCTTGTCAGTTGCCGTGCAAGCAACCTCATGATTGTTTGTTAGTGGGGGAATAGTTGACTGTCCATTATTTACTACGCTGTTGTAGATTTTCCAAAAATCCCGGGTTCCTAATTTCTGTGCTTCGATGCGCTTTCTGGTGGTTTCAGAGTAATCTGTCTTAGCTGTCTCTATCACTCTCTTACAATTATTTCTAGCTTCTATAAACTTCTGTTTATTTGAGCTGGACTACATATATATATATATATATATATATATATATATATATATATGTATGTATGTATATATATATATATATTATTTTTAAACATAATTATCCACTGACGCATCGTTCGTCGTCTACGACTCACCAGAATGGCTGAATCTAGCGAGATTCGAAATTGGGACGCCATGGTAAGAAGCGTAACCCCCCCCGCCACTCTGTATGTATGTATGTATGTATGTATGTTAAAAAATAAATAAATGGACTCATATTTTCTCTTTCCCCCCATTCGACTTTATTTAAAAGTTATTCGCCGATGTTATATTTTAAATGCTATTGGCCGACGATTTATTTCTTGAAAATGAGACATTATAAAAATTTACCAAGTCAAATAAAGATCCTTTTTTTTCCTTCTTAACAATTGTTTGAAAAAGACTTGAACGCTCCTTCATGATTTAAGGTAAATAAATAATTTATTAAAAAAAAACACATTTTCATTTAGCTTTCTAAAATGTTTATATTGTACCTATTTACTATGCCTCCCAACGGGACAGAGTTAGACACCAGGATCGTTTTTTAACGTGGAGAAAAGGTACAAAAATAAAAATTGTCTCGGTCGTGAAGGATTTCTCCTCCACCGAAAGAGAACAAGAAAATGAAGTGCAGAATCTGAAGAACAGATGGTATTTATTTGCTCCCCCACCGAGCAAATTAGGCACAAGGCCGATTTTTAATGTGAGGAGTGAAGGGAGGGGGAAGGGAAAAAGGGGACCAGCTCCCGAGAGGTGGGAAATGGGAGCTGGTTAATGGTCAGGCATGTGGGGTTGCCCCCACATCTGGTATTTGCTAATCATAGCTAGTCATAGCTTGCAGCATCTGAAGAACAGATGGTATTTATTTGCTCCCCCACCGAGCAAATTAGGCACAAGGCCGATTTTTAATGTGAGGAGTGAAGGGAGGGGGAAGGGAAAAAGGGGACCAGCTCCCGAGAGGTGGGAAATGGGAGCTGGTTAAAGGTCAGACATGTGGGGTTGCCCCCACATCTGGTCTTTGCTAGTCATAGCTAGTCATAGCTTGCAGCATCTGAAGAACAGATGGTATTTATTTGCTCCCCCACCGAGCAAATTAGGCACAAGGCCGATTTTTAATGTGAGGAGTGAAGGGAGGGGGAAGGGAAAAAGGGGACCAGCTCCCGAGAGGTGGGAAATGGGAGCTGGTTAAAGGTCAGGCATGTGGGGTTGCCCCCACATCTGGTCCTTGCTAGTCATAGCTTGCAGTATCTGAAGAACAGATGGTATTTATTTGCTCCCCCACTGAGCAAATTAGGCACAAGGCCGTTTTTAATGTGAGGTAAAAACCAGCTCCCCTAAAAGGGGTCACTCTGGTTACCAAAAATAATAATTGTCCCAGTATAGAGGGTTTCCCCTCCATTGACTGGTACAAATTATCTTAAGTGCAGTATCTGAAGAACAGATACTACACTTTGATCTCGGCCAAAGCCAATTGTAATTCAAACATGAACCAATGTTTCTATGTGCCAATATTCCATTTCATTACCCTGTTTAGACAATTCATTGTATATGATTATTTGACCACAAGTTGCTAGTTCAAGCATAGCCGGACCATAATTGCTAGCTCACACTCTTCTCAGAAGTGTACCGTCAACAATAGCAGCAGCTAGGTGGTAACGGTTGCTCAGTAGTTAAAGGTGCAGACTGACAACATTGGTGTGCCAAGTTCGCACCCAATTCGTTTCACTCCATATGAAAGAAGTATTCGGGGAAACGAATGCTAACAAAAGCATGAATAATGCTCAACAATAAGCAACAGCAGCAAAAACCGCCATTAACGATGTTTGAAATATCTGCTTGACTCCCAAGCTGGGCGCGAATTTGAGCAAACACTTAATTTCGATTCTGACAATATCTCATGTAAAGATAATAAAAGGGAGTGCTCGTCAATGTCAATTAAATATGCCTGACCTAACGCATGTGAATTTCAATAAAATTTAAACAGACGCTTACTCATAAACTACCTTTAAATTAATATATACTTACACTTTCCCCTAAGAACAATAAAAGCAGCATCCTCTTATGAATTCTCCTCCGTTCCTGATAACCAGAACCATTTATCTTTACTAGACTTATTCTATTACTTGCACCTTTTCTATTATATAAACGGTAACGAAGATGGCCGATGAAATTGATACGAATGTTAGAATGTCTTTCTATTCTACAGAAGCACCAGTATATCAATGACAAGGTATCAAGTGCGCCAATCACACATCCATACTAAAAGGAAGCTATAAAGAACATTGACAAAATATTGCAAACATTTGTTTAAAATATAATTCAACATTCGACAAAGTATGATTTAAATTTAAAAGTCGATGTGAACATTTACTTTGTTGTCGCAATATACTAAAAAGTATTTGTGATATTAATCTTAATTTCACTTTTGTCACTGAACTACTTCTCTCCAAGATGCTATGGTGGACCGATGCAAAGTCAAGAATAGGACAAGTCGGCCTAAGAAGAGAAATAGAGAGGAGGAGGAGTTGTTGTTGTTGTTGTTGTTGTTGTTGTTGTTAGTAGTGGTTAGTAGTGAAGGAGTAGGAGGAGGAGATAACAGCAATCCTACACAATCATTTCAAATTAAATGCTAGAAAGACAGGATCAAACTGTAGCAACTTTCCTTTGATCAGAAGAGGAGAAATCCTTCTCGAATGGATACTTTTTTTTTGTCTCAATCCGGAGTGCTATTTTCTGGGAACTGGATTTTCTCTCACACTAAAAATCAACCTTTGTTTTATGGAGATGCAAGTAGAAGTGGATAGTACTTTAATCTATTTTTATTTGATTAATTTGCTTCGACTTACCTTTTTTCTTATCTGACGTTGCTAGTCTCAGTCTTTTCTATAAGCACTATTATGGTACATGTTTTTCAGAATTGTCATCTATGCCTTGCATACTTTGTTCCAGCTTATTTGACTTGTTGATCTAGTCGTTTCCAGCAATTCACTATTTTAATGCCTCATTGTAGCACAACTTTTTATTCCAGTAGCTTCTTTCCAAGAACTGTAGACTTATGGAACTCTCTTCCTGTCGTTTTCCTTCTACTTATAGCCTTGGTTGTTTCAAGACTAAGGCCAATAGGCATTTCTTGTTTTTACGTTAAATGTTTCGTTCTTGTTAGCCCATTACATCAAATGGCTTCATACTTTGTCTGGAGTGATTTCCATAAAAAATAATCTTTTTCAACTGCTAAATTTACAAAGTCTATATAAGAAAGCAGACCAAGAGCAGGTTCGATGCATTCTCTTGAATAATAGCAGTGGAGAGGCGTTCATAGCCAAGTAAATGTTTATTAATAAACTTACATCAAACTAATGCAATTCTGAATTTTTGAGAGGAGATGTGAATGCTTGTATTATGTTAATTGGACTATGGTTCTCATCTTGGGTGTTATTAGCACAACGTTTCGGTCGCTGCAACCTGCGACCTTCTTCGGATGTTGAAAAGAAGAGAAAAAGAAGCATGTTTTCAACACCCGAAGAAGGCCGCGGGTTGCAGCGACCGAAACAAGATGAGAATAATAGCCCGATTAGTCAACATAACACAAGGATACATCAAATTAGTTGAAAAAGTCGTTGGAAAAATAGTTGCATTATTTTACTGTTCAAAAAGTTATCTCATTCCTACACAATCCTCTAATTACATACGAATCAAATGCGTCTAAAATGGAGTACTGCTGCCACATTTAAGATTGTGCCCTTCAGAGCTTTCATTCCTTTTTTGACAGAGAGTCAAGACGACTTTGAAATTGAGTTGGATATATTTTATTCTCTTTCCTACAACCTCTTTTCTCAAAAAGAGACTTTACCAGACTTTCTCTACCCTATCGATATTTTCATGGTAGGTGCTCGGCTGATTTTCAATCTATGGTTCAACATGCAAAACATTCACAACAATAACTCGTCTGGCTACAATCACTATAAACAATTTTTCTTTTTACTAAAATCTAAATTGAACTTCCATAAGTAAAGTTTTTTTTTCTCCAACTACCTGCTTGTTCGTTTTCAAGTCTAATGTGAACAAATATTTTGTTGAATTGTTCCTCTAATAATCAGGTGCTGCCCTGTTTCAACTATTGGTACTCATGGTGTTGCCAATCTGTATATGACACTCATTCGGCCTTGATTAACAGTGAATTTTAAGTACAGAAAAGACCGCTATTTAAACAACAACAAACATTTATAAGCAAATGTAAATCGTCCGCCCGAGTGTTTTTTTTTGTTTTTTGTTTTTTTAATTTTTTTGTTTTATGGCATCTGAACCCTTTTCAGGCTATTTAATGCCGAATGCAGTAATTTTTGAAAATAAAGTTTTCATGCTTCAAGTTCTTCAAATCTTCAATTATTTATTCATAGGTTTAGTTCTTTTGTTTTACAGCATATTAACCCTTTTCAGGTTATTTAATCCAGTAATTTTGGATAAAGTTTTTCTGCTGTCTTATTTTTTTGTCTTAAATATTTATTCAACGTGTTTTGTTTGGTTGTTTTGCAGAGAAAAATTGTTTGTTGTTTTTGATTTTGCAGAACATGATTGAGCTTTGCAACAGAAAAAGAAAAAAGACAGTAACATAAATGCTAGGTCCATTTTAGGTCAGACAGCCAGTATCTTCAGACAGCCTAATCTGGTAGCACCAGCAAACAAATATGAAAATAAAGAAAGCTCCCATACAATTTTCGAAACAATTATGATTTATGCTATAGGCTTTTTAAAGAATGTAATTGCACCAGACTTTTTTTAGCAACGTCAGCAAAAAAAAGTGTTGGATTTGCCTTTGGTAGAAATAAGATGGAAAAGGGATTGCCGCGCTTTTAACAGACCAATAAAGATTGGAATCGCTTTCTATGAAGGAACCGAGAATGGTCACATTTATATTTGTTCCATCTGATCCAATTCTTTGTGTGTTGGCATTTCTTATTGTAGAAGGGAAAATATTTCCTTTCAAAAACTTTACCATTTTTCTTTCTCCCACCCCCCCTGACTTCCATCCTTTTACCTTATCTTTTTTTTTTTTTTTTTCAACTTGATTAATGGGCTTAATGTGTTGCGTTTCATCTTGCTCAAGATAGAAACAAAACAAGAGAAAAATCTCTCTTAAAAATGGAATACGGTTCGAGCAACTATTAATGGCTCAAATCTTTTTTGTCAAATAAGGCCACCACGCTAAGCTCGATATAAACGTCATCGTCATAGTAGTAATAATAATAATAATAATAATAATAATAATAATAATAATAATAATAATCCAAGGAAACGGAAACTGCAAAAAATCTCAAACTGTCCATCCCTAAAACACACAATCTGTTGGCACGAGCCTCGACTTGTTCGCATATATAAGTCTGACTGTGTGTATATGTGTGTGTGAGGACAATTCTCAGCTATTTACTCAACGAGTTTTTGAGCTACAGACTTGAAATACGTAATATAGTGTACTCAGACATGTGGAAGACTTTTTAATCGGTTTTCATCCGGAAAAAAGGGCTGCTAGGGGATCAAAATTTACAAATTGGTACATGGGCATGATCGGATTTTTACTTGTTTGTTAACTGTTTCACGAATGAGCATGTACGAATCGTTCACAAGAAAGATTCCTTATGTTAAGAATAAGTAGGTTTGAAAACCTACTTAAAGATCGTGTCAAGCTGATCCAATGGTTATCGTACTTGACACACTGTCTTTAGGTTTTGGTTTCGATCTCAACTAAAGTATTTATTTTTTTTTAGTTAGAAGAAGTGAACTATTTCGAAAAAACATAATACTTGCATGCATATGTCTAAGTTTCTATATGAGTTAAAATATAATATTATGCATATTTTACGACCGGACAACGCCGGGCGGCCTGCTTATATATATATATATATATATATATATATATATGTATATATATATATAATTTTTGTGAGGAACAAAATTTATATTTGGTGCAAAAATAATGGTTTTTGGCATTCAACTTCGAGTCAAAAAACATTATTTTTGCACCAACCTAATATATTGCAATTACGGGGGAAATACATGTTTTAATAATCATGATTAAAAAAAATGAGAGGCTAGCTAATATACCTATAAAGTTGAGTTTTTCTTTTCTCACTCTGACATTTATATTAAAAACTTACTTTTTCTATTTAAAAATTATTAAAATGAACTTCTGAATATACTCAGTCGTTGATATGCAAGTGACCACATAAAAGTTAACTAATTTGTATATTCTTTTGAAAAACATGCGTTAATTGGTTTCATTTCACTATCACACTGAATTCTATTTATGCATAGTTTCCACATTGTGCATGATTGCATAGCATTTAAAATCAAAACGGTCTAACACACTAGTGTCTCTCTCTCTCTCTATATATATATATATATATATATATATATGCATGTATATTATAAAAACTGGTAATTACCAAACTCCTCTCTGAATATTTGATCTACAAATTTGAAACTTGATATATAGGGCATTTGGACCTCAGGAAAACTTTCGATTTGGTATTTAACCTGTAAAAATAACTGTTAACGGGTCAAATTGAAAAAAAAAAACAAAGTTGACAGGAGTAAATTGACTAACTTCTGAGTATGCGTACATATACATTTTTAGCTTAAAGTCGCTTAATTTTTAGCCATTTTTTTTCATATATCTGACGATAGCTCAAATTTAGACTGAAGAGCTAAATAACGAGCGCTGAACATTTTGTTTCAATTTCAGCTGATGACACTGAAGTCATTTTTATTTTAACTTTCGAAGTGATTACTATATTGTTGTCGCTTGTCCATTAGGCATATAACCAGCAAGTCTAGACCGCTCAATGAGAGCTATCTGGATGTCATACAGAGACGACTCCCCACAGACTTACTAACCTTTTCTGTACCACTAACCCTTGCTCGATATAAATGTTCTTCTTATTCTTACCAAGTCGTCGTGTTCCTACTTCCACATTTTCCGACTCCAATATATATATATATATATATATATATATAGAGAGAGAGAGAGAGAGTACAATCAAAACAAAATTTGCTCTATATTAATAAATATGAAATTACATAAATTAAAAATATATGTAAGCATATTTTATGATCGGACAACGCTGGGTGGCCAGCTAATATATATATATATATATATATATATATATATATATATATATATATATATATATATATATATATATATTCGTTATTCATATAAATATCATTGGCTACATATGTGCATACATGTTTCAGCGGCGATCTCTTATGAAACGTAGTTTCAGTTAAGTTGATATGAAGATCCGATGAAGTTGAATATCAAAGGCGATCTATAATGTTTGTATAGGTAAATCGTTAGACACGACACCAAATATTAGCCCCTTGCGTTCCAAGTGGCAATATGCTTGGAGTGTGGGGGTGGGGGTAAAAAGGATCCAAATGAATAAATAAAGGAATTTATACTACAATATAACTCCACATGTTTCTGAGAATTATTTTATAAACACTGCCCTTTCATTGGATTACCATCTAAGAAACGACCACAATACAATTCTATATCGTGCTAGTATTACTTAAATTTATTCTAATCATTTATCTCGAAAACTAATTTTTTTTCTTCGAATTTTCTGTCTCGTGTTATTTTCCTGCAGAACTACAGACATCCTTATTTTTAGAAAACAAAACATTCTATTCATATTTGTCCAAGCCAAGGGTAACAGTTCTTTTTTTTATTATTATTATTATTTCTAACCCTTCTGATACCCTTGCTAAAAATAAACAATTCAACTGCTTCTCCCCCATATCCATCTCTTTTCACAGCCTAACAATGCAAAAAAAGAAAACAACAAAACGCAATCTTTTGATGAGTTCTGTCCAGAATAAGAACTGACCCAGTTGATCAAAAATGCATGAAAAGCAGACAGTGGGGAAGGGAGAAAAAAAAAAGCAACAAGACATATTTTTCCCTCCGCGCAAATATTACAACAGATTAAACGCACACGGAAGAAGGAAAAAGGAAGCCCGAATAGCGACAGAGACAAAATAGGAAAAAAGAGTATAATTGTAAAATAATAGCCTGCGGCTTGAATGAATCTTCCGATGAAGATGTCTGATTGCATCTTTTTTATCGGCATCTAACAATTTCTGAAAATCCGCCATGCATGATTTTAATCATTTTTAATTCAATGCACATCACTTCAGCGGTTGTTGTTGCTTTAATTCAATTTTTCATTTGCCGATGAATCACGTGAATCAAAACGTCGTCATTATCAAGTGAAGCCCTACTCTTGATGGCGCGAATAAAAAAAAACACATGACAATGTTGGACAATTTAAAAATTACCTCCCTTGCATTTATTTCTATACTTTAAATTAAACAAATTATTAGGCGTATTAATATTAGTATATTAGTACCCGAGAATTTAAGTACCACTATTAAGCTTTGTGACTGTGTGTGGGTTAGCTCCTTCAACACTTTCTACAATATTAGTAATCAAGACAAAAAAAATTGATTGGATTAAATATGAAATTCGATGAAATCGATTAAAAAAATTAAATTAATTTTTGGTACTAGTGCCCTTATGGATTCGTGCTGAAATATTAACCTTATTATTTAGCAAATTCATTCTCAACATGGGGAAGGGAGGGTGTTTTGTACTTATTCTGTACTTTAACCTTACAAATTTAATGAAAACAGATATAAAACTTTAATTAAACTTGAAAATACTACATAAAAAATAGCACCTAGTTTTTTAATAACACAAACTTATATTTGCCTTATACGACTAACAGAATATTATTTTCATGTAGTCAAAACAAAACAAAAAACAATTACTTTGAATATGTGGGGGAAATACATCGCCCCAAAAGTGAGACTCTGAGAATAAAAAGAATAAAACTTGTCTCAGTCTAGAATAATTTCTCCTTCACTAACAGAAGACAAAAGATAAAGTGTATATCAAAATAGATAATATATTTTGTTCTTAGCCAAAACGCCAAGGAGGAAGAAGTTCAATGAAATTGTGAAGAAAGTAAACATTTATTGAAAATTCATTTTATGTTTAAACTAAGATGGCGTTTAAAACAAAATATGAGTATATAAAGAATACGCACCATCTCACACACAATATTTTGAGAGTAATGAAAACAAATGTGCAATAGTGTTAGAAACGATATTTTCTACATAAGGTTAAATTAAGCTTAGAAATGGAAAGTTCCATTAGAAATTAAAATTTAACATCATGAACAGGAAGTCGAAGTTGAAGAGACGTAGCGAAGAAGAGATAAAAAGCCTTTGCCTTTGACGTGTGGTACAAAGTTGTGATTGAGTGGACAAGATCCCAAGACATTAGAAAGAAGTTATTTTGAAATCATCAGCTGATGATAGGTGGTCATATAATGCTACAAGATCCAAACAGATATTGCAAGCAAAGCTTTTCTTTTCTAACTGAAATAGCCAACAATTGGAAGAGGCTAAAGCACTTGGTAACATAACGCCTCTACAATAAGTTCTGCAAAGACACGTGTTTGCAAACCTTCACTTTGTATGCAATATTTGATAGCAAATCAAAACAACGAATAAAAAAAAATCGATAATCCCATTCCAAAACTGTAAAACAAAAGGAAAATATAAAATGTAGGAAAATACTGATTTATACCATGAGTAAATAATTAACAGAAAAAAATGACAGTGGGATATTTGTATATAGCCATACTGATAAATCTTAATAATTGTTGGCATACCGTTCTTTATTACTTGCCTAAGTAAAAGTATTTAATTAATATACACGGTCGTTGTTCCTTTTCTTCAAAAGCTGTCACTCTGATTCAATAGTTTGTACTTATCTCCAAATACAATGTCCCGTTTAAGAACTGAACTTTCTTTCTGAAATAGAAAGCATATTTTAGTGACACTCAAAAAATCCTCTTTCTGCGTCTGTAAGAATTAAGTTTAAAATAATATTTTTATTATTTAATGCACACATTGAGTCTCTGTCCGTCAGGATTAAGTATGGAATACTATTTGTTTCTGGTGGATGAAATAAAATTTCCGTTGGATGTTCTGCTGCAGTTTTAAGTAACATTTTTATTCGTCTGTCATGCTTAAGTTGGAAATAGTATTTTCGTTCGTCTGTTAGAATTAATTAAGAAATAACATGTCTGTTTAATTGGATTAAAAAGACAAAAAAAAAAGAAAGAACAAGAAGTCCTTCTCCTTTTCTCCCCCTTCCCCTGTTCCACCAAGAAAGAGGATTCTCTGAATGTCACTAAAAGCATTATATTACACACATACAGGTCTCATCTTACAAAACGGAATAGCAAAGCACTTTTATCAGTACGCCAGAGACATATCACCCAGATCCATATCTCAACATCCCTTCCTTCAAGTCTTAAAAAAAAAAAGGAAAGTCAGTTGCTTGATTATATTTTTGGCAATGATTACTCTTCAAGATTGGTCACGAAAAAAAAAAAAAAGACAAACATTGGCAACGATAGTCACAAGATCAAGTTCAACTAAAATTTGCAAGCAAATAACTACAAACACACATATTAAGAAATTAAAGCATATTTGATTGTTTTCTATTTCTTATATGTCTACAATTTACAAAATAACTGTACTTTATTCATCATAAAAATGACCACCTGTTTATCTCTCTCTCCCTCCCTCCCTTCCCCCCCTCTCTCTCTCTATATATATATATAGTAAGTTGTGAAATATATATGGCAATTAAGCTACACATAATTTTCCGCATTTCATCCTCCTGAGTATTCATCAGGCTAATGATGAATTTTCACAAAGATGAAACGCTGAAAATTCTGTTTAGCTTAATTGCCATATATATATATATTTTCGTAACTTACTATCTCGCTCTACTCAGGTATTGACTAATGTTGAACTAAACACTGAAAATTGATGCATAAAATATATCTCCTTATAAAATTTTATTTAGATGCATGATATAATATGTATGTGTATATGTGTGTGCATGTATGCATATCACGGGTTTAAAGTGGAATAGTTGTGTCCCTGATACATATGTCTTAAAAAAGGCCAAAAACAACCAGTATTGCTACCATTGTCATTAAGAACCAGATCCGTTGGGCAGGTTATCTTGTCCGGCTTAATGACTTATGACTCACAAAACAGTTGTTTTATGGTGAGCTCCTTCTTGGCAAAAGACCCCAACACAAGCCCAAAAAAACATTATGGTGAGAGCATCAAGGAGAGTCTGGTGAGCTTTCATATTTCTGTTGACAATTGGGAGTCTCTAGCATATGATCGCAAGCAGTGGAGGGCACTGATATACAGGGGCGCACAACAATTTGAAGCAACCAAGATAGACCGAGCGAAGCTCAAGAATCATGTAGGAAATGCCAAACCTTGCCGTCCAATCATGGAAATCTTTGGATCTCTGAGGTGTGTAACCGGTCTCTGTTATTCAAGGCAGATCTTGTTAATCACATGAAAGTGCACGATGATATGGGATTCGTTGCTGTTGGTTTCATCCAAACCAATCACAGTCTTCGGTGTCATCTCTGCTTGAGGGTGTGTAAGTCGCTAGCAGGACTGAAAAGTCATCTTCGGGGACAAGGACGTTTAAAAATAATGTAACAGATCACGGATTCATATTTGCAAATGCATATAAAATGAGAAATTACGTCACTGTAAGGAAAAACACTATAAAAGTAGAGAGCACATTAGAAAAAATGATCACATGAGAGAGGACGATCACGTGAAGAGACGATTATGTTTGAGACGTGTGTGATATCACAGCCGTAACGAGAAGTCAAGCATGGCAAGAGAATGAGGGAATAAATTTCATTATTACGAAAAAAAAAAAGGAGTTGAAGTTCTTTCCTATTCTTTGTCTACTTTGCGATTGAGACTACAACGTGTTGGGTAACGTTACAATAATATACTTGTTCCCTGTAGGGGTGAGTAGTTTGATCAAAAAGATAAATATTTCTGTCCAGCTATAATGCAAAGTTTTCTCTCTCTAACCCTAACACGCTTAGACGCTTAATGTAATGATATATACGGTATATTTCCTTCTTATCTCTGCAGAGAGTGCAACAACTTAGAATGTTGGATTTTAACAGTCAATGATGACTGAGGTTCGAGCTCTGAGAACAATCAATGGGTCAGCTGTATACTGATGGTCTTAATAAAAGGTAAATAAATTTGTGGATATAAATTGACGTACATGTTGTGTAGCCGTTGGGTACATAATATATATATATATATATATATATATGTCTTTGATATCTAATGAATGTTTGTATACAGTGAGTCGTCTAGCGGTTAGATTGTATGAGAGTGTATATACGTGTGACAGTCGTAAATATACGTGCTTTGTTCATGACCGTCTAGTGTTGTGATCGTTTGTCTGTGTGTATGTACATTTAAATACAGTTTGCGACAGGACAAGAATATGTATAAATACATTTACAACACAAAGAACGAATAACACTTATTAGGAGTTTCAACATCTGGCCAGTCGGGAACGTACCTGGTCAATCTTTGGTCTTATTTGATGGGAAGCTGCAATGGAAATTCTCTCCAAGAAACGTCAGAGCCTCGGGTTTTATTTTTGGCAACTTTTTATTCCAGAGTGCTTTTCTCTTTTGGAAAGTTGCAACACTGATTCTGACTATCGCCATTTCTGGCCTCCTTTACTCGGAACCATCACGATCTGTACACCGTCTCTATCCTTCCTGACTAACTAATTTCCATGTATCTCAAAAAGACCACTAAATGACATCATTGGTGTACGTTACTAATATCATCACCTGATGATTTTACATGTCATTATTTCTAAGTTGTCAAGTATGTTATAACATTTTTAAGTTCACATTCCAGAGTGGAACGATAAAATTGTCGCCCTAGAAAAGGACGACATGATTCCATATCCGTTTGATGAAAAACGGTTTTCTTTTTTTTTGTCGCAGACCATCTACTAGTTGGCCAGTTGTGTACAAATTCCAAGAGCAATACGAGCCTTCTATCATGTCTCAAAGTGACACAATGTTTAAGAAGTGAGATTGGAAATGCACCGCTGTATAACTCATGCTCTCTCCTAATCCAAGTTATGACTACAGGACCATTGTGAGTACCCTCAAAATGCAAGTCCAGATGGTTCAACGCTTGAGGTTGCAGCTCAATGCATTGGACCACCCACGGTTATGATCTTTGGTGTGGTTTCAAGTGAGAGTCACATCATGCCACCTCACATCTTTGAATTCGGCTTGAAAGTCAACACTTGATGTATTGCAAATACATGTACCTGGATGTGCTGAAGAATGTGGTGATCTTCTAGTGCAATCAGATAGCCACTGGTTGACCCTGAGTGTGACACCAAGACTCGGTTCCAGACCACCACAAGTCCAAAGAGACTGAGGCTTGGCTACAAAAGGAGTGCTACGTCTTTGTACCCTTCTCATACTGGCTCCCTTCCTCCCCCGACCTGAACCCGCTGGACTACTTTGTTTGATCATACATCGAGAACATCACCAACATCATTGCCATCTACCAAGTATTCGCCAAGCTCCCACCAGCGCTTGTAGAAAAGGCATGCTCCCAGTTCCGGATCTGTATTGAGGCTGTGATTTAAGCTGAAGGCTGCTATATTGAATCAGCTCTACTACATAATCAAGTTACCGGAATTGATTTTTTCAATAAAAGTTTTTTAAAAATACACTGACCGAAATATACTCATGAATGTGTAGTGACATATCAATGCTTATGTAAAAACAGACAAAAAGTGCATTATATATATGCCGACTGTCAACACGACGGTTCTAGGTTCAATCCTTGGCTTGGGAGAGATGCTAGTCTAGCGGCACTGATGAGTTGTGATATAAACAGGGCTGTATGTCGATGACTACAAATATATTTTAAGCCCCCCTCTTTAGGTAGAGCACTGTCGTAAATAATCTCACCCGCTACTTAATTGGCTGAAAAATGCGAAGCTCGTTGTTTGTTTGTTTACAAACAGGCGGTTTGAGCACTGTAAAAGTGGCGGCGGATGTCTATCTAAATATACATTCTGATGAGTTATTTGTGGGCGTCCCTTCTGTGGTCAAGGGGGACAACTGCCGACTGTCAACACGACGGTTCTAGGTTCAATCCTTGGCTTGGAAGAGATGCTAGTCTAGCGGCACTGATGAGTTGTGATACAACGAAACAGGACTGTATGTCGATGACTACAAATATATATATATATATATATATATATATACATATATATATATATATATATATAGAAAGAGAGAGAGAGAGAGAGAGAGAGAGAGAGAGAAAGTTAGACGTCCCGTGTAGACTATGTTTGAATGAGAAATTATATTTTAAAAATCCCCACAATGTATTAAATTGCAGGAGTGAAATTGCAAATACATGTATACACAAATTAAACTTTACGTTTAGGATAACACATAAAATATCATCATAATAAGAAGAACAACAATAAAAAAAATATATAATCATAATTATAATAATTCATGCATAAACAAATATTCTAGTATTAAGTAAAATGTCAGTGAAAAACATCAAGTCACTTTCCAACACAAAGAAAAGAGAAACCATCCTTGCCAGAAAGAACAAAGAAACAGGTGAATTAGAAGGTAAGTGAACGTTTGCCAGATAAATGCGTGCCAATTGCTTATGATAAATTGGCATGTGAATAACAAAGAATCTGATTGATTGGCTGACTAGCAAACCCAGTGCCACAGGAATATATAAAAACGACGATGGAACACGGAAAATTCTGTGCAGCTTAATTGCTATATTGTGTGTAGCATAACTGCCATTTTAAAACTTACTATATATATATATAATTTAAAGGAGATTAGAACAATAGTCTAAAGAGCAGAGTGTATTTTAATGTAATAGTGAAATTACTAGTTTAATTAAAATACAGGAAAGAAGAAGTGCTCGTTATAATTTAGATATATAATAAGCTCGATAGGTAAATATCCTAGAGCTAATTTAATATTTAGTAATGTGATTAATAATTTAAAAATCAAATTATAATTAAATTAAAATTCCGTTTCATAAGAAGGAACAACAACAAAATTAACAAAAAAAAAAATTAATTTTGTTGTTGTTCCTTCTTATGAAACGGATTTTTAATTTAATTATAATTTGATTTTTAAATTATTAATCACATTACTATATATATATATATATATATATATATATATATATATATATATATATATAGTTAGGTATATTTATAAGTGGATATATTTATATTTGCATGATTCACTCCTAATCTCATTATGAATTTTCTAACATTTGGAGTCCAAATATGGGCTACATTTGGTTTAATTTAGTTTTATGCAAGAGGATAAAAAGAAAATAAAGCCTATTGTGAAAATCCAGATATCTCTGAATTTTATTAAATTTTAATAGTAGATATAAAATATAGATATTAATAAATATTCCTCGAATTCATTTCTTTGTCGAATTGTAAAATTTTTACAAAGCATAATCTCTTATCAATTCAAAAATATTTCAGATTTGCATTTAATTTTAGCCATAGTCACTAGACACTAATATTCTTTGAATTTTGATTCCTTCTGAAGACTGTTTAAGATTAAGTCTTTAATCTGAAACATTTTCTGGGATCAAAATCATGATTTTGATCAAAATTTGAATAAGGATTTTATGTATGATGTTTAGTAGCATTATCTCTTGATTTTAATCTTCAGAAGATAATATAAACGTTGTGCAAAACTGTTCAGGGAACTAGTCTTTTTTCACATCTTTGACACTCTCACCACTATATTTAGTATATAACATGTTTCAAAATGCGTGGCAAATTTATTTGATAAGAATGGCAAATATTTTGAAACATGTTTCTATAAGAATGTATAATAATAAATAGAACTGTTGTTCATTAAATGAGTTTCACAAATCTTATATAAGAAATGAGGTGTTTGTGTATTTTGATTTATCTGCCAAAGTACTCGAAAATAAATTTATGTACCGACCTAAGATAAAATATTTAGAGAAAACATTCACAGGGAATCCAATGTTGTAGTTATCTTTATCTCAGAATTCATTTGGAGTAACCAGGAGCCAAATTAGTGTGAGAGTGTTTGAGTAAATGTTTTCTTTAAAAAAAAAAAAAAAAAAAAAAAAAAAAGGTTACGTCATACATGATATTTTATTCTATCCTATTTATTACTAGCTCATTTGACCTAATAGTTAGAATGTTCGTTAATGGGGCGGGACACCAGGATTCAATCCTCAGTCAAGTCATACCAAAAACTTTAAAATAGTACTTGATGCACTCTTATGAAACATATAATTATGATCAAGGGGAAGTGGAGTAATACTTGGAAGAGAGTGGCGTCCTCCCTACATTTCGATGTAGTAATTAATGAAAAGGGGGCCTTCGTGTCGCCCTCGACTATAGCCGACCATTTTTGCCATGTTATAGTATTAATAAAGCATTATAATAAGCTTAACTTTCTTTGATAGAATTTTTGGAAAAATCTATTGAGATAATTATCATTGAACCGATCAGTTGATTTTAAGGAATTTGTTATAAAATATGCGAAAGAATGTGGTTCACTGGTAAGAATGATTAAGTGTCTGAGTGTTAAGAATAATGAAGTGTATGCGTAAGGAATAATGGAGTGTTTGAATACTACGAATTATGGAGTTTTAGGAATAGTTGCATGTTGGAATGTTAAGAATAACGGACTATTTTAATATTAGAGTGTTTGAATGTAAAGAACAATAGACTGTTTGCATGCTAAGAATAAAATAGTATTTAAGAATAATAGTGTTTGAATGTTAAGTACAATAATCCGATTGAATATTGGAGTGTTTAAATGTTAACAATAAAGTGTTTGAATATTAGAGTGTTTGAATGTTAAGAATAATAGATCGTTTGAATGTTAAGAATAATAGATCGTTTGAATGTAAAGAATAATAGATCGTTTGAATGTAAAGAATAATAGATCGTTTGAATGTAAAGAATAATAGATCGTTTTAATGTAAAGAATAATAGATCGTTTTAATGTAAAGAATAATAGATCGTTTTAATGTTAACAATAATAGAGCGTTTTAATGTTAACAATAATAGAGCGTTTTAATGTTAAGAATAATAGAGCGTTTTAATGTTAAGAATAATAGAGCGTTTTAATGTTAAGAATAATAGAGCGTTTTAATGTTAAGAGTAATAGAGCGTTTGAATGTTAAGAGTAATAGAGCGTTTGAATGTTAAGAGTAATAGAGCGTTTGAATGTTAAGAGTAATAGAGCGTTTGAATGTTAAGAGTAATAGAGCGTTTGAATGTTAAGAGTAATAGAGCGTTTGAATGTTAAGAGTAATAGAGCGTTTGAATGTTAAGAATAATAGAGCGTTTGAATGTTAAGAATAATAGAGCGTTTGAATGTTAAGAATAATAGAGCGTTTGAATGTTAAGAATAATAGAGCGTTTTAATGTTAAGAATAATAGAGCGTTTTAATGTTAAGAATAATAGAGCGTTTTAATGTTAAGAATAATAGAGCGTTTTAATGTTAAGAATAATAGAGCGTTTTAATGTTAAGAATAATAGAGCGTTTTAATGTTAAGAATAATAGAGCGTTTTAATGTTAAGAATAATAGAGCGTTTTAATGTTAAGAATAATAGAGCGTTTTAATATTAAGAGTAATAGAGCGTTTGAATGTTAAGAGTAATAGAGCGTTTGAATGTTAAGAGTAATAGAGCGTTTGAATGTTAAGAATAATAGAGCGTTGGAATGTTAAGAATAATAGAGCGTTTTAATGTTAAGAATAATAGAGCGTTTTAATGTTAAGAATAATAGAGCGTTTTAATGTTAAGAATAATAGAGCGTTTTAATGTTAAGAATAATAGAGCGTTTTAATGTTAAGAATAATAGAGCGTTTTAATGTTAAGAATAATAGAGCGTTTTAATGTTAAGAATAATAGAGCGTTTGAATGTTAAGAATAATAGAGCGTTTGAATGTTAAGAATAATAGAGCGTTTTAATTTTAAGAATAATAGAGCGTTTTAATGTTAAGAATAATAGAGCGTTTTAATGTTAAGAATAATAGAGCGTTTTAATGTTAAGAATAATAGAGCGTTTGAATGTTAAGAGTAATAGAGCGTTTGAATGTTAAGAGTAATAGAGCGTTTGAATGTTAAGAGTAATAGAGCGTTTGAATGTTAAGAGTAATAGAGCGTTTGAATGTTAAGAGTAATAGAGCGTTTGAATGTTAAGAGTAATAGAGCGTTTGAATGTTAAGAATAATAGAGCGTTTGAATGTTAAGAATAATAGAGCGTTTGAATGTTAAGAATAATAGAGCGTTTGAATGTTAAGAATAATAGAGCGTTTTAATGTTAAGAATAATAGAGCGTTTTAATGTTAAGAATAATAGAGCGTTTTAATGTTAAGAATAATAGAGCGTTTTAATGTTAAGAATAATAGAGCGTTTTAATGTTAAGAATAATAGAGCGTTTTAATGTTAAGAATAATAGAGCGTTTTAATATTAAGAGTAATAGAGCGTTTGAATGTTAAGAGTAATAGAGCGTTTTAATGTTAAGAGTAATAGAGCGTTTGAATGTTAAGAATAATAGAGCGTTTGAATGTTAAGAATAATAGAGCGTTTTAATGTTAAGAATAATAGAGCGTTTTAATGTTAAGAATAATAGAGCGTTTTAATGTTAAGAATAATAGAGCGTTTTAATGTTAAGAATAATAGAGCGTTTTAATGTTAAGAATAATAGAGCGTTTGAATGTTAAGAATAATAGAGCGTTTTAATGTTAAGAATAATAGAGCGTTTTAATGTTAAGAATAATAGAGCGTTTGAATGTTAAGAATAATAGAGCGTTTGAATGTTAAGAGTAATAGAGCGTTTGAATGTTAAGAGTAATAGAGCGTTTGAATGTTAAGAGTAATAGAGCGTTTGAATGTTAAGAGTAATAGTGTTTGAATATTAAGAATAATAGTGTTTGTTAAGAATATTTTAGTTTAAATGTTAAAAATACTAGAGTGTTTGAATGTTAAGAATACTAGAATGTTTGAATGTTAAGAATAAATTACTTTCTTAATATAAGAGTGTTTGAATGTTAATAATTATGAGGTGTTTGAGTGTTATGAATAAAAGAATTTTTGAATGTTTACAATAGTGGAATATTTAGATATTAAAAATAAGAAAATCTATAAATGCTATGTTAAGAATAATGAAATTTTTGAATGTTAAAACATTAATCAAAATGTTTTTCCCTTTTTCACTTTTAATTACTAAAAAAAACTTATTACCTATTTTTCTTTCATGTTCTAATACTTAAGAACTACTTTCACTGCCGGGCAAAGCCGGGTGATTCTGCTAGTATATTTGTCAACAATCTATTTTTAAAAATATGATACTCAGATTGCTGTGAAATGTTAGAGTGAATTTCACTTGCATTTTTATGCTAAACAACACATTTATCGCTGCCGGCCTAAGTGCAGAGTAAGGTAATCATTAAAGAGAAGGAAACAAAAACGACATTCTCAAAGAATATTGTTATTAATGGATATGAACGTTTCTTTTATTTGTCTTTAAATATAAGAACTTGAAACGCTGCGGAAAATAGATTATAAAAGCACAGAAAGAAACAGGAAATAAAACAAAAACAAACGTTAAATAGAACGAACGTTTATAATCAAAGGACAAAAACCAAAAAAAAAAAAAAAAAAAAAGGAAAACAAAATCTATCACTTAAACTCTTGTATTATTGCAATCAATATAGGTATGGATATGTTGAGGTGTGAACTGAAAATCTACCACCCAGATATAACATATTTTAATCTACAATAAAATTGTATTTCTTTTTGAGTGCAGACTTTTCCAATCATTCCCGCTCGTTTGAAACATGGTCAAAACTGATCGAGTCTTCGTGTCCATGTTTGATGGAATGAATTTGAAACACAGGACAGTGGTTTTGTTGCTGTCAGGTTGTGGTATGGCTCTGTTAAGTTCTAGGATGTCCCTAAGCGGTTAGTTTATTGCTAATCGCCTGACGCACACGTACAAGAATGCCGATGGGGTTGCTCAGACATTTTTTTTTGTAATCGAGAGCGTGCTTATCCTGGCCTTATGTCTAACATCTTCTCAAATAAACCTTGTTTTATTATTTGGCAGATGTCTCATTGCATCAGTGTGAACCTAGTTGAAATCAATTGATTTTAGTGAATCCTAATTTTACAGAAGAAAGGAAAAGTGAAAAAAGAGTAAGCCGAAAGAATGAAGAAGAGAGTAGCTTATACAAAAAATAAAAGGTGAAAAAAGTAATTTCGCAATCGGTATGTTCAGCTCGCAAGTTCCATGAGATCACATTAGTTCTCTTTTTTTTTTTTTTTTTTTTTAGGAAACATAAACGATTGCATTCTATTTATGTACTATATAACAGAATCCATATTTTTATACAGCTATATATACATACTAGCAGTTCAACACGGATTTTGCTCGGGCCCTTTGTACTGTTCATAACTTTATGTGCATATGTGTGTGTGTATATATATATATATATATATATATATATATATATATAAAAGTTAAACTCATGTCCAGGTAATTATATCTAAAATTTCAAGTGTTTAGATTCAAAATTGGCAGGGGAGTTTGATAGAGTCTGCAAAGGTCAACTCTTTCAACTTTGACCTTTTTAAAAATTTGACTCTAATTTTGACCCCTTAACATTTATTATTTTGGGCTCAAATCAAATTAAAAAGTTTGATTCATATCCAAGTAATCTACGTCTAAAATTTCAAGTGTTTAGACTCAAAATTGGTGGAGGAATTTGGTAGAGATTTCAAAGATCAAATGATTGAACTTTGACCCATTGACAGCCAAATTTCTGACCGAAAACCGATTAAAAAGGTTTTTCCAAATCTCAATACCTCTTATGTCAAATCTCGAGTCTGTAGACTAAAAATTGACAGAGTAATTTGGTAGGGAAATGTACATAGACAGACAGACATAATAATGCAGATATATTGTAACTTAAAATCAGAGTTAACAGAAAAAATAATAGGAGAAAGCAACAAGGATTAAAAGTTTTACTAAATCTTTACAGTATAAAGCACACCAATTCTCCTTAGATCACCAAAGTTAAGCTATGTTGAGCCTGGCAAGTATTAAATGGACGACCTAATCAGATGTTGTATGTGTTTTCTGTTTCCAGTCATCATGGACTTTTCCTTGCCATTGGACTCAGGCAGTGTTGACTCTGGAGAAATTGACTCTGGAGAAATTAAGTCTAGAGAATGGTGGTTAGTGATTGTGCAACTCTTGCTTCACAATCACGTGCACAGGCACCCTTACAAGGGTTATCCATTGTCTTTTGAGACTAAACAGAAACCATAACATGATGACTGCACAAAAGATACAAAGGTTAATCAGTGTAATTTAGCAATCGCTAGATTGAGCCAGCAAGTCACGTGAGATACTTCTTGTTCAGATGTGATCCAAATGTGTATTTTTGTACTGTGATGGCCGCCTTCAGTTCAGGAATAGTCTGGGGATTGTTTTGATAGACATTATGTTTGGGATAACCCTATCAGTACAAATCTGGGACAGCTAAAGTCTAGTGAGTGTGCAAAGTCCATTCAAAATCACACTTCCTACTGATGAGACGGCGATAAAGGAAAGCCTGTCGGACATTCATGACTAATTAGGCTGCAGAAAGGATTATAAATTTTATTAACGTCGAGTGAAGCGGATTCAATATTTACTGATGAGACGATCACCAAAGTGTCATCACATATTGAACGGCAATAAAACAAAGACTGTCAAACATTAGTGGCTGAAACTTGGTGCACAAGTCAGGTATAGACTGAAGTTTATTTGTACCAAATATGGTTGCACTGCAGAAATGATTGAATTTTATAAACGATTTCTTGTGTTATTTGTGGGGCGGGGACAATCTGTATTTCACACATTTCAGAGTTTAAATTGTTATTTATTAGCAAAATTATATTAATATTTGTCATTAAACTGTATACAAGTAAATAAGATAATCTCAATATAGACAAATTTAAAATTCAAATTCCTATTTTCTTAACCTTAGAATGTTATGTCTAGACAATTGCTAAAGAAAATGATAAGGCTTGGTTTGGTTGTTGTGGTTTAAGGCATATTAACCCTTCTTCAGTTATTTAATGCCGAATCCAATAATTTTAGAAAAAGTTCCATGCTTCGAATGCTTGATATCTCCAAATACTTATTCATAAATTTGGTTTAATTGTTTAGTTTTAAAGCATATAAACCATTTTCGGTTTATTTAATGCTGAAATCAATCATTTTGGAAAGAATTTCCATGCTTCAAGTTCTTTATATCTTCAAATATTTATTCATGGAAGTTTGGTTTTTTAGTAGACGAAAATTTTTGTTTTTGACTTTGCAGAACATGTTTGAGTTTTGTAAAGGGAAAGGACAAAAACGTTAAACGTTTGTAGACATGTATATTTGTTTGAAAACAGCAGCAGAAGCTGTACCTGCCCGTTGCTTTTGCTATCTATCTATATACGACTAAAATCTACACACGACTAAAATCTACATACGACTAAAATCTACATACGACTAAAATCTACATACGACTAAAATCTCGGGAATCTTTATGTTGAATTCGGGTATCGGCACAGAGCCTTTTTATTTAATCCATGGCGGTAGCATGCTCGCATTCCACCAGCGATGGCTGTGTAAAAGTTCTAAGTAATTTCACAATTGTATCTTTGAATGTCGCCCACATTGAGGATTCAACCTCCAGAAGAGTGTCAATTACAACTGAGTTGATCAAGTACTTTATACGCCAGGGGTCCTTGTCATATATATATATATATATATTACTAGCAAAGTGTCCGGCATTGTTCAGTCGTAAAATATGCTTAAATATGATATTTTAATTAATATAGATTTCGTGTTTGTTATATTATATTTGACCCAATATATAGTAATGATTTAAACAGTTAAAAAACATAATAATAATAAATGACTCGTGCGCAACCACCAAAAATCGAAACAAAAACGTTTAGCTTACAATTTATTTTTTTTCCTCTGCCGTTAATCACTGAGCTATAAAGACATGTTTTCTGCAAGACTAAAAATTAAAAAATAACCCAATAGCTATTACGTTATGCATGCATATTCATAATGCTAACGTTCCACCTTCACCTGGTAAATTACATTTTTCTTTTCATTTTCACACTTTTGTACCAATTTTTCAGAGCTAAAACCCAAATATAAAATTTCGCATGGGTTCGAATACCTTATATGACTTTATATAGGAGGAGCTTAGTAGGGGAATTTTTTTAAACAAAAATATATACATATACATAAATAAATATGAAAAGAGTTTTGTGTTTGCTATAAAGTTTTTACGCAAATATAAATCATGTAGAATATCTGTATGAATATAATTACACGTAATAGTTAACTAAAGATGATCATCCCATCAAAAACAAAACAAAAAAAAACACGAAATAAATAATAGGAAATTAATTAAAATGAATGTTTAATAGAATATGCAAATTTGCTAGATCTTTTGCTAAATCAATGCATTTCCACAACCCATATATAAGAAAGTTGTATTTTCTGTTTAGATAAATAGAAAAAGGGGTTTTAATATGAATATCAATACAGAAAAACTTATATATATATATATATATATATATATATATATATGCGACCCGACTGAAAATTAATTAAAAAAATAAAGAACACATTTTATGTTTTAAAAATTTATTTTCAGTCACGCTGCTACGTATATATTTTTCAAATCTTGCTAGATTCATCTACTCTGATGAGCTGTTGACGATGAAATACGTGTCAGTGGATTATTATATTTTAAAGAATATATTTGGAGGTAGCAAATTGGTCAAAGGAAAAATTATTCCCAACTCGCATTTAGGTAAAAATGCACTTTTTTGGAAATCATTCAAAAGTATCGCAAACAAAACCAAATATATATATATATATATATATATATATATATATATATATATATATATATATATATATATATATATTGTGTACACTTCTGGTTATAAAATAGACGAATATTGGCTGAAGAGAGCTTGATAAGGATACCTTAAACGGTCCCTATTATCGGGCTTGAAACCGACGGTACCAATGATTTGTCTCATCTAACAACTTTCTGTACACAAAATATAAATACGCTCTTACATTTCAGAGTTTCAGCATTCTGCTGGATTTCTTTTTCCAAAAAAACTAATCATATATATACAGTGATGATCATATTTATTGGCACGGTAAAATAAAAGTTAAATTTTGTCTAATAAATTCTAAAAAAAGGGATTAAATTAAAGAAAATAACAAAGTATATTATGTATTTTTAACTGGCCTTTCCGATGCAGCAATCGGATTTTAGAAAAAATAAATAACAAAGGAACAACAAACATAATTGCAAAAAACCCTTGTTCAAAATTATTGGCACGGCTTTGTTTTTCTTTTAGTATCAGTATAATATCAATCAATTTCCGGTTTACGTGCTTTCTGAACTTTTTTATAGCCATATTATGCTTGTTTAACGCTAATTCAGTTAATAATTTTTTTCAGATAATTTTTAGATAGCGATTTATTTAAACTATTATAAGTGACTAAATTATAATTTTCAATCGCCATGGTTAAAACTAAGGAACACAGCGAAGACGTCAGGAAGCTTGTTGTAGCATGCCATACCAATGGGGAGGGCTATGATAAGATTTCAAAGAAGCTAAACCTTCCCAAATCCACTGTTAGAGCCATAATAAACAAGTTCAAATCGCAAGGCCACGTTATGAGTTTAGAGGGTAGAGGGAGAAAAAGGATTCTTTCCCCAAGAGATGAACGGAAAATTGTTCGACAAGTAAAACAAAGCCCAAGGATCTCTGTTGGGGAGATTGTTGATGAACAGAGCACCTCTGGAGTGAATGTATCTCGACATACAGTTGGTAGAGTTTTGAAGAGAGCTGGTTTAAAAGCATGTCGTCCGAGAAAGACTCCCTTATTGAAGCCTATGCACCTGAAAGCAAGGCTAGCCTTTGCAAAACGTCATATTGATAAAGATGTTGCATTCTGGAAACGTGTTCTATGGACTGACGAAACGAAAATAGAGTTATTTGGCCATAATAAAGTGTCTTATATTTACAGAAAATCTGGCGAAGCTTTCCTGCCTAAGAACACCATACCCACAGTGAAGCACGGTGGAGGCAGTTTGATGTTTTTGGGATCCTTTGCTGCCTCTGGACCAGGGCGACTTGTTAAGGTCACAGGTAGCATAACAAAGGAAGATTATGTTAAAATATTGGATGAAAACCTGAAAGACTCTGCTAAAGAGCTCTCACTTGGTCGTCGTTGGTGGTTCATGCAAGATAATGACCCAAAGCATTCGGCTAAACTGACTAAGAAATGGCTTGAGGACAATCATATTAATGTTTTGGAGTGGCCATCACAAAGCCCAGACCTTAATCCAATTGAAAATTTATGGAGAACATTAAAATTGAGGGTAATGCAAAGGAAGCCTAAGAATCTTATTTAATTGGAGGATTATTGTCAGGAAGAGTGGGCTAAAATTACTACTGAAGAGTGCAACAACTTGGTTGTAAACTATGAAAAGCGACTGAGGAAGGTAATCAAGGCCAAAGGCTATACAATTGATTATTTAATAAATCGTGCCAATAATTTTGAACAAGGGTTTTTTGCAATTATGTTTGTTGTTCCTTTGTTATTTATTTTTTCTAAAATCCGATTGCTGCATCGGAAAGGCCAGTTAAAAATACATAATATACTTTGTTATTTTCTTTAATTTAATCCCTTTTTTAGAATTTATTAGACAAAATTTAACTTTTATTTTACCGTGCCAATAAATATGATCATCACTGTATATATATATATATATATATATATATATATATATATATATATATATAGTCATAGTAACCCAATTGAAAATAAATTTAAAAAATAAAGAATACATTTTTAAAACATAAAATGTTTTCAAAATATAAATTTAATGTCTCTAAAAAGAAAAAGTGGGAGTATTAAAAGAAAAGTAAAAGAAGTTTTTTTCTTGTAATCTTAATATTATTTTAATTGATAAAATGTTGAACCCTGCTTATTTTGCAGTTCACATCCATTGTGAACAGTTCAGCCTAGAGAAGTCTAACTAATTCATCATTTTGGCCTAAATATGCTTGCACAAGTGCAGCTAAATAATGTTTGTATAGATAAAAAAAAAGTATGATTAATTATATATATTATATATAAAAAAAACACAATTAAAGACCAAGCAGTTTCAAAGAATGTGTTCTTTTCATCAGAGGAAAGCTATGAGTAAATGATTATTATAGCAAAGCTATGGATTTGTTGGTACTAGCATAAATTGGAAGAGCATCACATGAAAACTAGTTATGTATGCAAAAATATTTTTTTTACAATGTTGACTCCCTC
>NC_136488.1:99175593-99478093 GCF_053919585.1 Euprymna scolopes | reverse complement strand
TATTATCTACTTGTTAACAACTAATCATTTACTTACCTTCTATTTTAATTAATTATTTAATTTACCATCTACATATAACATATATAATACGCTTTTCTCTTATATTTACCTCTTACTAATTCTTTCAATAATAATTATCATATTTTTTAACACGAAGCTTATTTACATATTTTTCGTATTTGTGTTTGTACATATACTCAAGCACATGCTCCTCCCCCATTGATGTGTGTATTTTTTTACATGTGTACTCATGTGTATGTATTTGTGTGTTTTTGTTATCTACTTACTATCTACATTTTATTAATAATTATATTAATTTTTATTATTTAATTAACTTACTGATATCCTTAGTTTTTTTACTTTATTAAATAAACCTATAACGTATAATTCGCCTATTTACCCTTCTATTTCTCATTTCTTTCTTTCAACTTAACGCCCGACAATTCAAAAAACTATAAATAATAAATTAAAAACAAAAAATTAATTTTTTCAATCTCTCCCTGCCCAGCTAATTTATTTATATATATATATATATATATATGTATATATATGTGCACACATATATATATATATATATATATATATATATATATATATATGTGTGTGTGTGTGTGTGTGTGTGTGTGTTTGTATATGTATGTATATGTGTGTGTATGTATGTATTTATATGTGTGTGTATATATATATATGTGTGTGTGTATATGTATGTATATATATGTATTTGTGTTTGTGCGTATCTTCTACATGTGTGTATAAGTATGTGTTTATATATATTTGTATTTGGTTACGTATCTTCTACATGTATATTTGTGTGTGTGTTTTTCTGTGTGTATGTGTTTTATTCACTTATTATAAATATCTCCCTAATAATTTTATGAATTTTATTATTTGATTAACTTACTGATATTCTTACCTATTTCTATATTAGTAAAATAAACTTGTAACTTATAATTCATTAATTTATATTTTTCTCTTTCTCTCTTTCCTTCAACTACAACGCCTGAAAATTTAAAAATTATTTATAAAATATTTTTCAATTCCCCCCCTCCCAGCTAATTTATATTATATATATATATGTATGTATATGTATATGTATATATATATGTACGTGTAAGTGTTTGCATCTGGATGTATGTGTATTTGCATATATGTTTATATATGTATATATGCGTGTATTTTTACGTATCTGTGTATGTGTACATATATATATATGTGTTTGTATATGTATGTTTGTGTATATATGTATATATATATATATATATATTTATATATATATATATATGTATGTGTGATCACGCATGTGCTTTTTCCCCCATTTACGTATGTGCATTTGCTGTACATATTTATGCGTGTGCTTATATTTGTGTGTTACTTATTAAAAATGTTTTTTTCTATTATTTAAGTTACTTACTTAAGCTTTCACCTATTTTATTTTATTTCATTAAAATAAACCTGTAACGTATAATTTCTACCTGCCCGGCTAATTTATTTATATATATATTATATTTAATTATATATATCATTACACTATCAAAATAAACCTGTAAAGTATAATTCATTAACTTATTTTTCCTTTTCTTTTTCTTTCCATTTTATAAACAATAAATATCTTTCAATCTCTCCCCGCCCGGCTAAATTACTTTAAACCCCATTTTCAACTCGTTCCTTCACCTATTTTATTTTATTTTATTAAAATAAACCTGTAACGTATTATTTCTACCTGCCCGGCTAATTTATTTATTATATTTAATTATATATATCATTACACTATCAAAATAAACCTGTAAAGTATAATTCATTAACTTATTTTTCCTTTTCTTTTTCTTTCCATTTTATAAACAATAAATATCTTTCAATCTCTCCCCGCCCGGCTAAATTACTTTAAACCCCATTTTCAACCCGTTCCTTCACCTATTTTATTTTATTTTATTAAAATAAACCTGTAACGTATTATTTCTACCTGCCCGGCTAATTTATTTATTATATTTAATTATATATATCATTACACTATCAAAATAAACCTGTAAAGTATAATTCATTAACTTATTTTTCCTTTTCTTTTTCTTTCCATTTTATAAACAATAAATATCTTTCAATCTCTCCCCGCCCGGCTAAATTACTTTAAACCCCATTTTCAACCCGTTCCTTCACTAACATTAACTCTCCAACCTGTTGCCATGGTGATCCTTTAAATTAACTGTTACTTATGCCGTTATCAACAAAAGTAGCGTCTTTTAAGTTTAAACCGTTAAAAAACACGTATATAAGAATTTACACATAATTAATATTTAATTATAAACCCCTCTCTTTTTTTAATACACTCATACTACTTTAAACTCCAACGTCCTCTCCCCACCACTCCCCCTTCTTTTCTAACGCCCCTTTATCTACGATCTTTCCATTTTTATTTGACTTTATAACTTAGTCCATCTATGAATTCTGATGATGCTAGTTGGATTTTTCCTCTCTTTGAGGATTTTCCTCTAGTTGAAACAATTTGTAAACTCATTCTGGACTCACAGTAATAAATTTCCTATATATATATATATATATATATATATATATATATATATATATATATATATATATATATAAGAACAATTGGATTTAAATTCTGCAAATTAAATTTTACAATTTATTTTTTGATAAGAAGTACAAAGAAAATATTTTTTTCCTAATCTCATGGAGTTTCAATAAATGGCTCATATCTTCAGAGGGAACGTATTTAACAAAATTAAATTCATATGTAGTCTATAAATTTTGCTAATTAGGACATAAATTGAATACTAAAAGTTTAAGGTAAATCATGACAAAAAAAATACGGGCCCCAACTCAAATTAGGCCCCGTTTCTTAGTGTTTTGTTAGAATGAAATGAAACTTTGGTCATAACTAATTTATTATATTCAAAACATCACATCAAAACACTTTTTGTTTTCAATAATTCTATTTTAGAATGCTTTTGTCATTTATTATTTTATTTATTTGTTTTTTGTTTTTTTGGTCACCCTGTATATATCAGCTGTACAGCGCAACAGTTAGAAGCTCCGACTGTCGTTTAGGCGATCGGGCTTCGATCATGGCTTTAAGTTTAAGTTTGTTTAAGTAGTTGCTTGTCTAGCCGCACTGATGAGCTGTGTACTGTATTTTGTTACTGATTTTTAATGCCGTATCTCGGCGTTCTACTGTATATTATATATGTATAGCTGGTGCTACTGAAATCCCTAATTTTAGTACTGTATGTGGATGAGTAATATATATATATATATATATATATATATATATATATATATATATATATATATATATATATATATATATATACCGTACTTTAGGATAATTGCGCCAACTAAAAAAAAGTGATCTTTATTGCATGGTTGCCAAAAGAGTAGTTTTAGATAGTTGGCGCAATTACCCCAAAGTACGATATATATATATATATATATATATATATATATATATATATATATATATATAGTAACCCCCAGGAATACAGTGGCCCAGGATACGTTGTTTTTCAGGTTGCAATGTTGAATATTTTTCCGGCCCATGGTTACGGTATTTACTCCGCCTTACAGTGTTATTTATAATGTTATTTGATTATATACATATGTATTATATACTGTACTGTATCTTATTACAAATTTTTAATGCCGTATCTCGGCGTTCTACTGTAAATTATATATGTATAGCTGGTGCTACTGAAATCCCTAATTTCAGCAGAAGCAATGAATTTTGCTTACGATTATAAAGTGATCTTACAATAATACGAAATACATATAAGAGAATATAAATATTAATATTTACATAGTAATCCCAACCAAATTAAAAAGCTCAATACAATCCAAATAGGAAATAGGCATGTCGACTAAAAGTGTTATTTCTATGCATGTGAAAATATGCATGTAACAACATTATCTTTTAAGTTTTTGTATGCGTATTAGGTCAGAAGGTGATGAATAGAGAGCTACATGTTTTGGTTTCGATTCTAACTAATGGCACAAAAGTCATATTTTTTTTTTTTTACTTTTGAAATCATTCTATATAGAGTACACTATATTAATAAAGTGTTGGCTCTATAATAATAGATACAAAATCTACATGAATAAAAAATATATTAAAGAGTATTTCATGACCGGGCCGTCTTGAGACGACACTACTATATATTGGGTACAATATAATAATAAATAGATAATTGGCTCTATAATAATACTACATACAAAATCTGCATGAATTAACATGTCATATTTATGCATATTTAACGACCGGGCAATGCATGGTGGACTAATAATATGTATAAGTGTCCTTGTTTATGTGTGTCTCTGCAGAACGGTCTCTATCAAACTACTCTCTCAATTTTTAATCTACAGACCTGAAATTTGATATAAAGGAGAATTAGACCTGTGGAACAAATTTGATCTGGTTTTAAGCCAGTAAAATAACTGCTAAAGAGTCAAAATCGAAAAATTGGAACTTGGCAGGGCGAAGTCGTCATAAAGTGCTCCAATATCCATATACAAATATACATTTATATATTAAACTGTGTTAATTTTTTAAGTTTTGATAGCCGTCTGTCTTTAGGTCATATGGTAGTGAAAACCGCTGGAGAGTCAAATGTTTTGATTACGATTCTAACTGATGGCATCCGAGTTATTTTGTTAAAAACTTTCGAAATCACTACTATATATTAGGTACAATATAATAATCAAAAGATAATTGACTCTATGATAATAAATATGAAATCTACATGAATTGAAATATCATATTTAAGTTTATTTTCCAACTGGGCAATGCTGGGCGGCTTGTTAGTATATATATATATATATATATATAAGGAACATTATGTGTGTGTGTGTGTGTGTCGTGTGTTCATTCCCTATAGACTCTGAAACGGCGGATTTATTAAAATCAGCGTACAAATGTACTTTATGTGCCTGGAAGTGTTCTAAGCTGTCTCTGATAAGTATTTATAATTGATAATAAAAAGATCTGATAAAAGACGAACAAGCGATTTTGACTAAAGACAACACCTTATACAGCCTAACACCACAAGTGCGTTTTAAAAGTTTTATTAGTGCACAAGCAGAAAGACCAGGTATATGAAATCAATAGTAGGTTCTTTGATATAACAGGGGCGCGTTCGAAATGAATGTTTCTGCTTAGAGCACAATTGAACCACGATACTTGACTTCCCCACTTTTATTTCTTTTCGTTCTTGGTCTTTATCTCCAGTTTGTACTCATCTTGGAAGGACTCTACCCACTCCCCAACTCCCCCTTCTTTTTCTTTTCTCTCACACTTAGATCCCACTCCCACTTAGAGACTGACCTGCTTGTTTTCAGCAAACCGAAAAACAGAGGGTGGTCTATTATTTAGAAAAGGGTTAGGAGGGCCTTACTAACCAATTTTTGCTGTTTCTTGTTTAATACCCTATTCCTTTGTCAATGAAATGTTTTTGCTGTAAATAATTCAATAACACTTTTTTCAAATCCGGTTTATCTTAAGTAGGACAGGCTCTGGAGTGAATGTGGTATTGTGGTGACTGAGATATTTCTAGTTAAGAGTTAGATAGACAATTTTAAGTATTTGAGACGAAGGATGACCAACAACGCCCATTATCCTTACACTTTTGAATGGCCTTGTGCCTAATTTGTTCAGTATGTATTTTTATATTTTGTGCAAATAAATATTCCAAAGCTGTAGGAAGTGATGTCATTGTTGAGATAATATGATGCACTTACAGAATAGTCATCTAAGAATGTAACAGATTTATTGGTTTCGACAAGAAATTACAAAATTTACCCGCATATAGCGACGATAAATAACGGAGACAAATATTTGGAAAACCAAACTTTCGCCAGCTGACATTTGCAGATGCCTGATTTGTGCCCATTTTCAGATAAGACACATCAACTAACATTTCTTCATCTTCTCCCTATGCAACATTGCTTTTTACCACATCTTTTCTTCTTTTGGAAATATTTTGTAAGTATGCCTAATATCATGTTCCATCCTGTATTTGCAATGTTCCTTCCTCAACAAAAAAAACGCACTGGCATCGTACCACTAACTCTAAGTCAAGTTCAAACGGATCACTTAAAAAAAATAACAGAAAAATAATAAATAAATGAAATTTATAAAAAATAATCTATTGGCCTTCTGTCTGCATTCGCAGTTTTCCTTCGGGGTGGGGGTGTAGGGAAATGAACAATGGAAAAACAAAATAATTAATTCAAAATATTACCATCTTCTGGGCAATTAAGGAAAATTATTTAAAATAAATTGTTTGCAAAAAAAACAAAAAAAAAAAAAAGGAATAAGTTTGTTCTTTTCACTGGCTGTTTGTATAGCTATGTCTGTTATGACTCAGGAATCTCCATAAGTACTGAAATTCTCTTGATGCCTCTTCTACAATAGCACCAATAACTGTTATAATCTATTACCCAATGTAGACAGGTGAGTCATCTGGTATCCAGTGAACTCGGTGAAACAAGTCCTGGCTGAAAATGGTTCTTTTAGGCCTTACATAAGGTTTTCTATTGGAATTTCAAATACTTTCGGCAAAATTGGAATAATATCAGAGTCAGACATTCTTGGTTAAAGAAAATCCTGCGGGAGAAACTTTGAAGATAATGCCAACTTCAATTAGAATTTGGACAAAGACTTGAAGAACACCAGAAACATATTTCTTAAATTAAAGAAGTGTTGGAATTATTCAAAGAATCTTTCCGATAAATAACTTTATGAAAATCAGTGCTGAGAAACTTGATTTTAAGGTACCGTTTTATCTCAACCCTACAAGAATTTGTATTATTTGAATAATTCAGACTATTCTCCTCATCTTGGATGTTATTCTCACAACCTGAAGAAGATCGGAAGTTACATCGACTGAAATATTATGAAAATAACAAGTAAGATGAAAATGGTCGTTTGAATAATAAAAATAGTAAAAATTATCAAGTCTCATCTAAACACTTCCGAAATTGCAGGAATTTAATTTAGAAAATCAAATGTTTTTGTTAGATGCGTTCTTACATATGAGAAACTCCGTCCGTCAGTTGGTTTGTCATATTACAGTTTGAAATTAAATGTTAATCCCTAAATATGTAGACTGAAAGAATACACCCCTATAAGAGACAAGAGATAAGTGGCAGTTTGTCATACTTAAACCAGAAATATCATTTTCACTTAAGTCGAAAATATTAGATTTTTTAATCTGTCATGTTTGTTAGAAATATAATTTTCGTTCGTCTCTCATACTTAACTCGGAAATATAATTTGCGTTAATCTCTCATTAGTCTGTCACACTTAAGTTAAAAATATTCTCTAAATTCCTAGATTGAATACATTTATTTTAAATGCGTCTAATCAGGGAACAGTCTGTTACTTTAGTCTAAAATCGTGTTTTAATTTATCTGTCATATTGTAATTTTAAATACAACTTCCGTCAGTCTATCGCAGCGATATTCAAAATAAAATATTCGTTGATTAGTAAAACTGAGATGTGAAATGCCATTTTCCTTGGTCTGTCATATTGAAATTCGTTATATAAATTTAATTTCTCTGTTATAATTGTAAATGTTAATTTCATTAGTCTGCCTGCCTAGAGTTTGAAATATTATTTTCGTCAATCTGTAAACCTGACGTTTGAAATATTATTTTCATAAGTCTGTCACAATGCAGTTTGAAATGTTTTTTTCGTTAGTCTATCACCCGGGAGTTTGAAATATTATTTTTATAAATCTGTCACCCTGGAGTTTGAAATATTATTTTTATAAATCTGTCACCCTGGAGTTTGAAATATTATTTTCATAAATCTGTCACCCTGGAGTTTGAAATATCATTTTCATAAGTCTGTCACCCTAGAGTTTGAAATATCATTTTCATAAGTCTGTCACCCTAGAGTTTGAAATATTATTTTCGTCAATCTGTCAACCTGACATTTGAAATATTATTTTCATAAGTCTGTCACAATGCAGTCTGAAATATTTTTTCGTTAGTCTGTTACCCCGGAGTTTGAAATATTATTTTCATAAGTCTGTCACCCTGGAGTTTGAAATATTATGTTTGTTAGTCTGTCAACCTAGAGTTTGAAATGTTATTTTTCGTTGGTCTGTCACACTGAAGTTTAAAATAATATTTTCATTGTTCAACGTCAAGATGAAATGACTGTCTTTTAAGAATATCTTTTCTTCTTTTAATTTCACAAGACCATAAAAACCAATACTAATCCATCAGTGACAATGACGTAGATGTACACTGTTAATTTAATATCCTAGTCTTTTTCACTTGTTCCTTTTCATGATGTTCTTTTCTTCGTAGCTAATAAATTTTATCTTCTCTTTTCTATTATACATATTTCATATAGTGCCCCTTATTTATATCTATGTTAAATTCTGTGCCTACAACTCAATTAAAACTAACGATTTCATGTTATTAGATTAAAACGGTTTTCGTGAGAGACTGAGAAAAAGTATTAAGTTATTTCGGTCATTCGTAACAGTAAAAGAGTACATCCCATCTACAAATGTGGTAGGAAAAGAGGTATGCGTGTATAAATAAAATAAATTTATTTATGTCCACTTTGAAAGAATGGCTGCCGCATGAATATCTTGACCGTCTTCAAAACTGTTTCCATTGTAAAAGTATTCAGTTTTTAAGCTTCAGAAAATTACTCCAAAAGAAATACAAAACAAAGAATTGCTATTTTTACTGGCTAAAAACCAAATTGAATTTGTTCCACTGGTCCGAATCCCCTTTATATCAATTTCAAGTCTGTGGACCAAAATTTGACGAAGTAGTTTGATAGAAACCATTTTGCACACAAACAGACGAAATCATTTATATATATATATATATATATATATATATATATATATATATATATATATATATATATATATATATATACTAGCATTTCAGCCCGGCGTTGCCAGGGTGTTCGGATGTGTATGGTGAGCAAAAAAAAAATAAAAGTGGTAGTAGGAAGGCAAGCTCGAACCCATACGGCACAGGAGGAAAAGAACAGGGGAAAAAACCCTGACGTGTTTCTATTACGACCACTGCCAAACCAGAAGCGACTTATATTTAAATTAAGGCTAGACAATCGAAAAGAGAGACGGACTTTAAAAAATATCGGCGAAAAAAGCGACCCCCCCTGTAGAAAAGTGCCCAGTTGAAGGTGAAGATATTAATGTTTTTAGCCAATTTTTCGATATTTGTCGTCTGAAAGGTCGAACGTCACAACGATACTGATCTTGGTAACATCCGTCGCCTCTGTCGAAAGTTTTAGGCAGACATGCAAACATACATACATACATTTATATATTGGTAACTAAAAATTTTCGATCCAAAACAATTACAAAGCTTGCCCTATCTCTGAATACTCTTTATTTAAAATTTCAAATGTTTACACCAGAAATTGTCTGAGTAATTAGGTAGAGACCGATTTTAAAATTTGACCCCTATTATGACTCCTTAATTAACATTTATTGTTTTGGGCTCAAATCAAGTTATTAAGTTAGATCCATGTCCGAGGAACCTATATCTAAAATTTTAAGTGTTTAGACCCAAAATTGGCGGATGAGTTTGAACTCTGACCCGTTAACAGCCAAATCTCTGGCCGAAAACGGATTACAAAGATTTTCCCACATCTCAGTACCCTGTATATCAAATTTCGAGTCTGTAGACTGAAAATTGACAGAGTTATTTCCTAGGGAAATGTACACACACACACGCACACACACACAGACATGTTCACTTCTATAAATATATAGATATACTAGCATGGGTTCCCGGCGTTGCCCAGGTGTTTGGAGGTGTATGCTGAACAAAAAACAAAAAAAAAACGGTAAATTTTTTTAAACTTTGAACCCTATTCTGACCACTTAACATTTATTATTTTGGGCTCAAATTAAGTTATTAAATTAGATCCATATCTAAGGAACCGATATCTAATATTTCAGGTGTTTAGACCCAAAATTGGCAGAGAAGTTTGGTAGAGTTCCCAAAGGTCAAATCGCTGAACTTTGACTCCTTAACAGCCAAATGTTTGGCCAAAAACCTATCAGAAAGATTTTTCCAAATCTCAGTAACCTGTATATCAAATTTCGAGTCTGTAGACTAAAAACTGACAGAGATATTGCGTAGGGAAATGTACACAGACAGACAGACACACACACACACAGACACGTTCACTTTTATAGATATATAGATATGTGTTTAACGAGCAAGATCGGAGATGCGCCGCTGTACAACTCATGCTCTCTACCAATCGAAGTTATGACAACAGGACCATTTCCAGCATCCTCAAAATGTAAATTCGGATGGCTCAACGCTTTTGAGGCCACAGCTCAACAAAGTTTCTGGCCACGGTTATGCTCTTTGGTGTGGTTTCAAGTGAGGGCCACATGATGCTATCTCACATCTTCGAAGTCAGCTTGAAAGTCAACACCAAAGTGTACCTGGATGTGTTGAAGAGTGTGGTGATCCACTAATGCAATCTAGTAGCCGCTAGCAGAACTTTGGTGTGCCAGCAGGAATTGGCGCCGGGTCACAAGTCCAAAGAGACCCAAGCTTGGCTTCAGAAGGAGTGCTATTACTTTGTACCCTTCTCTCATTGCCCTCTCTCCTCCCACAACCCGAACCCGCTGGGCTACTTCGTTTTGTCATACGTCGAGAACATCACCAACATAACTTCCTACAGCACCAAAGATAGCTTGATCGTTATCATCTGCCAAGTATTCACTGGTACTTGTGGAAAAGGCATACTCCCAGTTCTGGACAGGTATCGAGGCTGTGATTGAGGCTGAAGGCAGCTACATTGAATAAATGTCAGCTGTAGTACATAATCAAGTTACCTGAATTGATTTTTTTTTTCAATAAAAGTTTTAAAATAAAACTGAAGTGTTGTTTTCTTTAGAGCAACAAATTTATCGTTCCACTATATATATATATATATATATATATATATATATATATATATATATATATGACATTTAGTATCAGCAGATGTAAAAGTAACATTTCAAACTCTCATTTTAAAAAAAAACTTTACGAAAATATCAGAAGATAGCAAAACAAAGCTTGAAACGCGTTATAAAAATATTTTTAAATAAAAATATGATAAAAGGCTGAAAAACACACAATTGTTGATGGCTACACTCTTTTAAATATATATATTTTTTTCTCTCGTTGGAACTACACAATCATCACTTTAAATATATATATATATATATATATATATTTATATATATATATATTGTATTAGTCTCAGAACTAGTAAGGTTGATTCCTGGAACGGAACAGTTTTGCACTACTGTTATGCCTCTTGTGATGAAAATCAAGATATGCTGTAAAACAAAGCAACTATGTATAAATTGGATAAATGTTTGAAACCGAGCGTTGGTATAATCTATATTTGTTTGATTTAGAAAAGAATAAATTTTGTGAAAATATTCATGGGTAATTCATAGAGATTGATCGAGTGTAGGAAGCGAACGGTTTACGAAGAAACTAGGTCTATGTAATTGTTCCTGGGAAGAAAGCCAGAGTACCACATGCTGCCTTTAGGACAGGTGTCACAATAATATCAAGATGATTGCTTGGAAATGCGAGAGAGGAAGGATTCCAGTATGGAAATTCCTTAGAGCAAAGGTCATCAGCGATGGGAATTGGCGTAGGGCCAGGAATGAATGGTAAGGTCGATTTGGTTTGGAATATTGATCAGCTCCCCGCCCCCATTTTCTGTAGAGAACCAGCAAGGATCACAATTATTAGGAGACTGAATCTGTGTCATCAGTCGAAATCGTATTCCACTTCCATCTTGTTTTTCTTCTTTTGCTTTCTTCTGTATTGGAAACTAGTTGATTTACATTGTCTGAGTGGCAAATATGTTGAACACGTGCGCACATATATATATATATATATATGTACTAGCAGTGAGACCAAACATTGCCTGAAATCAATAAGGATCAATGAATGTTCTATACTTCCAATTCTTTTATTTTCATCAAAATCAGTGAAATGGCCCATTTTTCCATCAAATCTATTAATGAAGCTTCAAATGCCTCCCTGTAATAACTTTGTTCACAATACATTGTAGTGTACATTGCACTGTTGATTTTATAAAATTATTTTATATAATGGCTTGAAGTTTAAAAAGTAAAAATCAAGTACCATGGCTCAGTTGTGCTCTAAATAAAAACATTCTTTTCGAACACATCCCTGTCTTATTAAAGAACCTACCTTTGTTAATTTTCTGTGCTAGGCTCTCCTGCTTGTGCGATGATAAAAATTCTCGGCTGCACTTGTGATGCTAGGCTGTATAAGAGTTTTAACTTTAGTCACAATTGCCTGCTCCTTCTTTAATGGGATTTTTTTTAATTATTGATTTTCGATATTTATCGGAGACATTCCAATACAAAACCTATCTCAGAACATTCCCGGATACATAACGTACCTTTGTATCAATTTTTTTTTTTAAATCGGCCCAATCGTTTTGGAGTCCATAGGGAATGAACTCAGACACATGCACACACACACACAAACTGTCTTTTATATATAAGTAGGGAAGTATATTAATGATGAGACAATTCCAAAATTTTTCTTTTTCCGATTATGATGAAATTTTTTTATTCGTTTCTAAATTCCCGCTTTGAATCCAATTACTGATTCCGATTCTTTTGTATCAGGATGGCATTAGTATCGTCAGTTTCAAATCCAAATAAACCAGAGGTTTTCCAGGAAGACAGACATGAACAGAGGTTGAAGAGGGTCTGGTATAGAATATTAAGCATAATTCTCCATTGTCTGGATTTGAACTCAACGGTACCGATGTTCTTCTGATCTTCTGTAATATATATGAATAACTCTTTCTTATTTTTGGAATTTTTCTTAATAACGAAGCACTATCACTCTCTCTCTCTCTCTATATATATATATATATATATACTAGCAAAATTACCCGTCGTCGACTGGGTTCAAAAACAGCCTACAGAAAATGGACTCTGGTTATGAAAAAGAAAGGGTTGTAAAGAGATAGCTTCGAATTTGGGGGTAGCAAAACCAAAGCAAAATATGATGAAAATAAAAATAAAATAGATAAACCCAATAATTTATTATACCATACCTGTTCACACTGAAACACTGATCCCAATATTCTGTGGATCTATATTAAAAAATCTTGTTAAACTTTGTGACATATTTTCATTCTCTGGAGGTCAGGTGCGAACGAACACACCATAATTTTATTATACCATATTTCTTCAAACTGAAACATAATTATCAAAATATACTTACACAGATAGATATGAAAAGTCTTTATTAAAGTTTGTGTATATTTCCATTCTATGGAGGGCAGGCGCAAACGCAGACCCCCACAATTTTATCATACCATCCCTATTTAAGTTAAAACATACGTATCAAAGTATTATTATCTACATCTATATCAAAAACACTTGTAAACGTTTTTTTTTAATTTTTAAATTTTTTATTTCCATACTTTGTTGACCAAGTGCGAACGCAGACCTCACAATTTTAATGAACCACCGTTCTGCCAGATCAAACATACCCATTCCTGTGTCTCGATACATCTATCATTATATGTAATCAGTTTATTAAAATAGTCAACTATATAGGAGCCTATTCGTGACCACACACACACACACACACACAGACATTCAACTTTATATTATAGAAGAAGATATATATATATATATATATATATATATATATATATATATATATATATATGTGTGTGTGTGTGTGTGTCATGACTCGGTCTTTCTTTATCGCCCTCACCCTTCTCTTTCTTTGGAGGGGACAACTTGTGACCCTTCACCGCTAACTGGCCTCTCGCTTTTCTATGGGTTGACAGCCTCGAGTGTGTAACTGCTATTCGCCTCCACCTTTCTGTCCTCGACGTCAGACCTCCACTTTTTTACCTTCTTCATTGTTAATAAACCTGTTGATTCGACGACAAAATGTCTTCAGAGTTTTAATTTTGGAGAAGTGTTTATACTTTCCATCATAAGATTTAAAACACTCTAAACAATGGAGCATGTGATCTTTACGGAGTCGACCGAGTAGGATGGTAGCAAGCTCCAGAACTTTTTACCTCCTCAACACTACAAGGAATACTAGCCTAGTAGCATAGTTTCTCATGAAGCCCCCCCCCCCCGGGGAAGAACAGTCTATTTACACCACTTACGACAGCAGCTATATCACTCTCTCTTAGAACTACTAAGGTGTACCCAGGCGAGGCACAGCCCCTAATCTTCTCAAGCATGGCGGACAGCAAATCCAACCGGTCTTACAAATCCCACCAGTCTCACTCATCCCACAACTCACGGTCTTCAAATAGAGCATCTGCCGTCATCTCTGCAGCTGCTGCTGCTGCCCAAACTAAAGTCGAGGCAGCCAAAACATGATTCTTCTTTGCAGAAAGAGAGTTAAAAATAAAAATGGAATTGGAGAAACTACAGCTTGAAAAGAAGACAACTGCTGCTGTGACTGAAGCAGAGGCTCTGAAGGAAGCTGCCGATGAGCTAAATGAACGGTCCAGCTCAAAACTCGACTGTATTCCTGCTGACCCTAACATACGGGTTAGCGAATACCTAGCTGACCAGGCAAATCAACCGAAATGAGAGATGACTGAATCCCACCCACCTCTTAATGAAGAAATCGGTCGGCTCGAACATGGAAACCAGCTTCCCACTCATAGGCCAGAGAGCTCAGACAAACCTATGCAAACAGCAGCCCGAATTATAAGTTATCACTCACCCACATCATATCCTGAAGTGAACTACGGTTTAATCGATGGAACAAGGGACGTTTGTCAGCACTCCTCTGACCTAGTGAAGCTTTTCACTCGATGCGAGCTCCTCACTACTGGGTTAATTCAGTATAGTGATAAGCCAGGAGACTACTGAGTGTGGAGACAGTCATTCTGGCACATTATAAAGGAACTTGGTCTCACTCCTAATGAAGATAAAGTGGCTGGGCAAGGAATCCAGCAGCTACGCTAAGAGAATAAGGGCAGTGCATATAAACAACTCTTGTCAAAAATATGGGAACGACTTGAGGAGTATTATGGTGCTCCTAAAGTCATTGAGGAGGCACTTCTCGAACGTGTGGAAGACTTTCACAGGCTGATGAGACGAGACCTCTCGAAATTAAGAGAGTATGGAGATTTCCTGGAGGAGCTCCAGTCAGCAAGAGAAGATGGGAACCTTTGCGGCCTAGCCGTCCTGGATGCTGCCCGAGGACTCCAACCCTTGGTAGCCAAGCTACCTTCCTCACTACAGAGAAAATGGCTGTCTGTTGGATCCAAATATAAAAACCAACACCAGGTTTCCTTCCCCCCCCCTTTCAAGTCTTTGTGGGGTTCATTCAGCAACAGGCAGATATGACCCAAGTTTCAAGACCGACTCAGTAGTGAGCCGACTCCTTTCAAACGAAAACAGGATGAGGGCAGTATCCGTAAATAGGACCGAGATCTCCCCAACATCATCCGACTACAAACATCAAAAGGACTTTGCTTGCTTCTGCCCTCTACACAGAGCTCCCCACTCTCTATTGGAATGCCATGCCTTTCGAGAGAAGCCTTTGAAGGAGCAAGAAGCTTTCATCCAGGACAGAGAAATCTGTTTCAAATGCTGTCTGTCCACAGAACACAAGGCAAGGCACTGCAGGACAGACATGACATGTGACATGTGCAACAGCCAGGGCACTACACTGCCCTTCACCCAGAGCCACCACCTTGGACCACAATACAAGAGTCCGATAAGAAGCACAGTAGGGAGAAGAACCCCCAGCCACATACCAGGGTGCTATCACAGTGCACACAGATTTGTGGTGGCAACCTTTCTGGAAGATGGTGCTCTAAAATCAGCCTCGTCTATGTTCATCCAACAGGAAGGCTAGATAAGGCAAAAAAGATGTATGGCATTCTGGATGAACAGAGCAACAGGTCCCTGGCGCATTCAGACTTTTTCGAGACATTTCAAGAGAACAGCCCTAATCTCCTGTATTCCTTGAAAACATGTGCTGGAGTAGTGCAAACTACTGGAAGGAGAGTAAGTGGGTTCCAAGTGAGATCTGTCAATGGAGAAGTACGCCTTCCACTCCCCAACCTCATCGAATGTGATGAAATACCGGACGACAGGGCTAACATTCCTACCCCTGAGACAGCCCTTCATCACCCACACCTAAGAAGAATAACCCATCTCATCCCTTCCTTGGAACCAGAGACTCCAATATTGCTTCTATTAGGATGCAACATCATAAGGGTGCACAAGGTTCGTAGGCAAATCAATGGCCCCCACGATGCACCTTACACACAGAAATTGGACCTTGGTTGGGTCGTAGTGGGTAACGTCTGTTTACAAAAGACTCACAAACCTCCCACAATAAGCACTCTTCACACATTCATCAGCGAAGGAGGACGACCCACACTTTTTGAGCCCTGCACAAACACACTTCAAGTTAAGGAAATCTACAAAGAAGATTGGAATTATAAGTCTTCCCACAACAAAGAAGGACACTTGGGTCACAATATTTTCCAATGGACCAAGGATGACGAAAAGGTAGCCCCTTCCATCGAGGTTACTGCCTTTCTCAACATCATGGAACAACAAATCTAAAGAGACAGCAGTCACAATTGGGTTGCTCCATTGCCTTTCAAGAACCCAAGATGCGCCTTCCACAGAACAGGACAGAAAGATGGCTTGCTACACTGATCTGCAACCTCAGAAAGAAACCGGATACAAGGAAACTTCTTCTCCTTCATGGAGAAGTTGTTTGAAAATGGCCATGCCGAGAAGGCTCCTCCGCTTAAGGCTAATGAAGAGTGCTGGTATCTGCCCATTTTTCCTGTGTATCATCCAAAAAAGCTGGAAAAGATTCGAGTGGTCTTTGATTCTAGCACCAAACACAACGGAATATCCCTCAATGACGTTCTGATCAGTGGACTTGATCTCAAAGACACAGTGATTGGAGTTCTTAGCCGTTTCCGAATGGAGCCATTCACAATTATGGCAGATATTGAACAGATGTTTCACTGCTTTCTAGTGAAAAGAAGCACAGGAACTACCTGAGATTTCTCTGGTACCAAGATAATGACCCCAACAAGGAAATCACAGAATATCGAATGAGAGTACATATCTTTGGAAACAGCTCATCCCCAGCCATAGCTATCTACTGCCTTAGACAAACAGTGAAGAACCAGTCTAACTCTGATCCAGTGGTGGAACAGCTCGTCAGTCGAAACTTTTACATCAATGATTGCCTGAAATCCTTCTCCACTGAGGAAGAAGCTATCTCCTTACTAAAAAAAACACAAGACATTTTAGCGCAATCCAACGTGAGGCTACACAAGATCGCCTCCAACAGTAAAAATGTCATGGCTGCCTTCCCACCCATGGACCACGCAAATGACTTGCAGAATTTTGATTTGAGTGGAGACAAACTGCCTAGACAGTGCAGTCTCGGTCTCGAGTGGGACATCGAGAAGGACATGTTTGCATTTAAGGTGCCCGTGATGGAAAGACCCTTCACCCGCAGAGGCGTCCTGTCAACACTCAATAGCTTATATGACCGTCTGGGATTTGCTGCCCCTGTCATCATCCGAGGTAAATTTATTCTAAGGGAGTTGATGGACCAGAACACTGAATGGGACGCCCTTCTACATCAAGAAATGTACGAACCCTTTGTGAAGAGACTCCTTGAAAGCTCTAAATGATGTCTTCATCCCTAGGATTCTCACAGGAACACCGCCATCCAAAGTAGGACATAGGGAGTTGCACATTTTTTCTGATGCGTCCACGAAGGCTATAGCAGCAGTTGCTTACCTTAAAACCATTGACTTCGAAGGTAACACCCAAACTGGCTTCATCTTGGGAAAGGCAAAGCTTGCTTCTCGTCCAGAATGTTCCATACCAAGGATAGAACTTTGTGCGGCTGTTTTAGCAGCTGAGCTAAGAGAACTGATCTTCTCCGAGGTAGACCTTCAGTTTGACTCTACCGTCTATTACACAGATAGTAGAGTGGTCCTCAGATACATTTATAACAAGACCAGACGATTCCACGTATATGTAAGTAACCGCGTGTTATGCATACGCAAAATTTGCAATTCAAAACAGTGGAGACATGTATCTACTGACCAGAACGCTGCTGATCTTGGCACTCAGTTGGTGCCTGCCTCACACCTAAAAAAGAGCAGCTGGATACACGGCCCAACATTTCTTTCTTCTGCAAACGAAACTTTATCTGGATTGACTGACTACAGCTTGGTTGAACCTAATTCAGACACCGAAATTCGGCCACAGGTGTTCACGCTTATGACTTTCTCTACAAAACAACGACTCGTATCCCCGTGTTTGAAAGTTTCTCTACCTGGTTATATCTAACTAGAGTTATAGCCAACCTCATCCACATTGTTCATACCTTCCATCGAGCACGAGACACAACAGAAGATGGGTGCACCAAGTGGCACCATTGCCAATGAGCATGCACCGTTGAAGAGCTTCTGCAGGCAAAGAACGTGGTAATCCAAGCCGTTCAAGAGGACTTTTTTTACCGAGGATCTAACACGAATAAGAGACAAGAGAGAACTTTCCAAGGACAGCCCCCTCAAAAGCCTCAGCCCCTTCTTGGACGACTGTGGCCTTCTGCGAGTTGAAGGACGCTTAACCAGAGATGAAAAGCACCCCATCATCATTCCTGGGAAACACCATGTAGGGTTGCTGCTTGTGCGACACTACCATGCACAGATTAAACACCAAGGGCGCTTCTTTACTGAAGGAGACATTTGCGCAGCTGGATTTTGGATTGTTGGTGGCAAGAGGTGCGTAAGTAAATCCATCAACCATTGCATTATGTGCCGAAAACTGCAGGGCACTACCCAAACCCAGAAGATGGCTGACCTTCCTGCTGATCGCCTCTTGATCCCCCCACCTTTTACTAGCATCGGCCTAGACGTTTTTGGCCCCCGGACAATGTCCGTACGCCAAACAAGGGGTGGCTTTGCCAACAGCAAACGTTGGGCAGTGATATTCATATGCATGGGTTCCAGAGGTGTCCATATCGAAGTGATCGAATCATTAGGCACCTCAAGTTTCATAAATGCACTCAGGCGTTTTTTCTCTATCAGGGTCCAGTTAAGAACATATGCTCTGATCGCAGAGGTTACCTCTATCATGAATGCCAAACCTCTCCTAGAGGTATCTACAGATCTAAAGGACTCCTGCATACTCACTCCTACCACCCTCCTAACTCAAAAATCAGGAGAACATTTCATCCATAGACTTGAATTTGGGCCAAGAGATCTCATAAAAAGCCAGTGGAAATACATCCAACACCTGACAGAGACATTCTGGGGAAAATGGCGGAAAGCCTACATAGCCCCACTCCAAAGACGGACAAAATGGACTTCAAAGGAATGTAATCTCAAGGAAGGGGATGTAGTGCTGTTGAAAGACAATCAGACAGAAAGAGGCTCATAGCCCCTAGGGCTTGTCACTCGTATTTTCCCTAGTGCGGATGGGCTTGTAAGGAAGGTGGAGGTAAAGGTGTCCAGGAAAGACGGCACTAGGAACCTACTGAGACCCATTTCAGAAATTCTCCTTCTCATACCCTAACATTGAGCACAGTCGGACCCATGCCATTATGGGATTTCCTCATCACAGCTTTAGTGACGTGTTAAATTTCAGGCGGGGAGTGTCATGACTGTCTTTCTTTATCGCCCTCACCCTTCCCTTTCTTTGGAGGGGACAACTTGTGACCCATTACCGCCAACACCGGGAACTGGTCTTTCTTGCTTTTCTATGGGTTGACAGCCCCGAGTGTGTAACTGCTATTCGCCTCCACCTTTCTGTCCTCGACGTCAGACCTCCACTTTTTTACCTTCTTCATTGTTAATAAACCTGTTGATTCAACGACAAAATGTCTTCAGAGTTTTAATTTTGGAGAAGTGTTTATACTTTCCATCATAAGATTTAAAACACTCTAAACAATGGAGCATGTGGTCTTTACGGGAGGGAACAATATATATATATATATATATATATATATATATATATATATATATATATATATATATATATATGTGTGTGTGTGTGTGTGTGTGTGTGTAAGTCTATTGGTATAGAACATTAGCAGAGTGCTCGTGTATTAAGAAAAATCAAGCATGAAAAATCACAATGATGTTGTAATACATATGTGAATAATTAAATATATGAACTTTAGTTATTCAAAGAAATATTCCATATTTCTTTGAATAAGGCTCATGGCCATTAGTCATGTGCTCTTCTGTAATGAATGAATGCGTAAATGTGGGATTGGCATGAAATTCTTAAAGATAAACTAAAATGACTGAAAAATGGGCTGAAATGACTTAAATAAATAAAAAGTAAATGACTTAAAATGACTTTAATGAACGTAAGGATGAATTGAATGACCTTAAGAATGACTTGAATGCTTAAAAAATAACTGGAATTCTTCAAAAACAACTTGAATGATCTGGAGAATGACTTGAATGGCTTTGAGACTGACTGGTTGTAAAGTGGGTGATAATTTTACATTAAATTAATACAGAAAAGTGATCCCCACTTTATATCACAAAGTTACAAACATAAGTACAGCATGTAGTAAGAACAGATAATACACTTTAATCTTGGCCAAAAGGCCAAGAAAAGCTGTATTTATTTGTTTCCCCCCACCGAGCAAATTAGGCACAAGGCCGATTTTTAATGTGAGGAGTGAAGGGGAAATGGGGACCAGCTCCCAGGGGAGTAGAGGAGCTGGATAGAGACAATTGGTATGAAGGGTTGCCCCTACATTGACCAAAGTCTTATATGTAGAGTTGGTATTTATTTACTCCCCCACTGAGCAAATAAGGCACAAGGCCGATTTTTAATGTGAGGAGTGAAGGGGAGTAAGGGAGCCGGATAGTAACAATTGGCATGAAGGGTTGCCCCTACATTGACCAAGGTCTAATATGTGGGGCTGCCCCTACATATGGTCCTTGCTTGCAGTATCTGCCGGAACAGATGGTATTTATTTGCTCCCCCACCGAGCAAATTAGGCACAAGGTCGATTTTTAATGTGAGGAGTGAAGGGAGGGGGAAGGGAAAAAAGGTGGGACCAGCTCCCGAGAGGTGGGAAATGGGAGCTGGTTAAAGGTCAGACATGTGGGGTTGCCCCCACATCTGGTCTTTGCTAGTCATAGCTAGTCATAGCTTGCAGTATCTGCCGGAACAGATACTACACTTTGATCTTGGCCAAAAGGCCAAGAAAAGGGTATTTATTTGCCCCCCCCCCACTGAGCAAATTAGGCACAAGGCCGATTTTTAATGTGAGGAGTGAAGGGGAAATGGGGACCAACTCCCCGGGGAATAGGGGAGCTGGATAGTTACAATTGGTATGAAGGGTTTCCCTTACATTGACCAAGGTCTTATATGTGGGTTTTCCCCCACATATGGTCTTTGCTTGCAGTATCTGGCCAAAAGGCCAAGAAAAGCTTAAAAAGCTAAGAACAGCATCTATTAACAACAGACCTTTGATCTTAACCAAAAAGGCTAAGCACAAAAGTGTTACGGACAGACCGATGGAGTGACTTATAGAGTCGCTTACACGTGACTAAAAACACCAAAAAAAAAAAAAAAACAACAACAGAATTTGATTATCCAGGAGGGAAGCTGAACAAATATTTGTTATCATGCATAGTGCTTCAAATGGCACTTAGAAACCATCTTGTCAGTGTCATGGTGAAAACATGGTCAGCAGCAGCTGACGTGTGCTTCCAACAGATGACCTGGCCCAGTTAAAGTCAGTAATTGAGCACTCTAGTTCAATAATATTAAAAATTACTGTGTTGTTCATAGGGGTGGCGTCTATTGACAAAATACAGCTGTGGGAAGATCTATGATATAAACATGTATACATACCTAACTTTATAAAAAAAATACCGATTTTATATTCTTGTAATTAGTAAGTGAGACTGGTCGTATTTTATAGTTTTTAAGGCTTTTATGAAGATGCATATACCAGTAAAAGAATAATAATACATCTAAATTGTGTTTCATTAATCTGTCTGTCTATCTGTTTCACTTTTTCTCAGACACTGCTAGGCCGATCTGGTTGAAAATTTTGTATAGACCTTCGTTATGACAAGGTGTAGCAAACTGAGTATTATGGTATCCGTATTATACACAGTGATTAGTACTTAATGTAAAAATTAGTACAAATTTAACCATATTCAACCATCAGTTTGGTATAAAGCACTCATGCTAAATCAACGGGCCATAACTTTTTTCCGTTTTTAACGGCTAAAAAATTTAGTTTACAAATAATTATTTACAATAGTCATCCATATTGAATGTTTTACAAAATGTATTGTTCTAATCAATTTTAAAAAAAAACAGCTTTGGCATTTGCTAACCCAAAAATACAGTTGATATGGCAAAAGAAGGAGCAAACTAAACAAAAATTCAAATCAATCCAAATGTTGGCCTTTATTAACCTGAATTGCACTTGACATACATTACCCCCCCACCCCACCCCACCCTCCCGCCGTTTTCAGATTTTTTTTTTATTCTTCCTTTGATCCTTTTTTTTTTGCCTGTTGGCTTCTCTTTGATCTCGTTTTTTTTTTTTATCTCGGTACTTAATCAGCACAAATTTGATGCCACAATCATCATCATCATTATTCTTTTTGTTCTTCCTTCAGACTAATATTGTATTTCTGGATTCATTAATTCAATGGTTCACTTGATCGCTCTCAATTGGCTATTGATCTCCAGGTATGCAGAAACATATTCAAACGATGGAAGCACTTGTCTTTCCTTCAGACTTCTTTATTAGTTAATGTACGTTTCTTGGGAATGTTAACGTTGCGCTTTTTTTTTTTTCAACGAAGTAGGTGATACCATACTAACTTTAACATTTCGAAACATGTATTGTTCAAAAGTATTAGTTTAGAATAGAAAGTCATTTTTGTAATAGAAAAATGATCAAAAAAAAAGGAATGACAAAAGAAATAAGTATCGTAGATAAAAGAAATTTATCCAATTGCAAATAGTAAGTGTAGTTGTCCAAGGCAAAAATTAGCAGCATCAATCCGGTCAGAAAAGCTTTGAATTGTTGAGAATTCTAGGTAAAAAATGGTAGTATTTACCCAGTCAAACTCAGCAGGTATCTTCTCGTGTAAGGACAAAAACCTATGACTGAAAAATTCAAAGAGATTCAATAGATTTTATACGGCGATTCTGGTACCTGATTAGTTCGCTCTTGTCGCTTGTGGCTATAAATATAATCGTCCAAATCTTTGTAATCATACCCAATACAATTATGACAAAAACATTGCAACAATTAATTCCCCGATTTATAGGCCTTCATTTGTCAGGTTGATCGACCTCAGCATTCTGCTGAGAACGTGGATCCAAATCGATCTCAGGATTCTCCTAGGAACGTGAACCCCGAAAATATGTCATCTCTGCCTGGTGCAAGTCTTGAGATTTATATTCAGTGACTGGATTTATAAATGTTCTAATAATAATCGCTGTTTCAAGTGGGGAAGAGTGTTATAATTATCTTATTAAAGTGACTTTCTCTTTATTTGCATATCTCCTTTCACGTGATCTTGCCGTTTGCTTTTTCTTTATTTTCTTACTAACATGGGCGCCCGGCGTTGCCCGGGTGTTTGGATGTGTATGTTGAGCAAAAAAAAAAAAAGTGGTAGTAGGAAGGCAGACTCGAACCCGTACCGTAAAGGAGGAAAAGAACGGGGTAAAACCTAACGTTTATGCTGTTACGACCACCGCCAAACCGGAAGCGACATTTTTTTAAATTAAGGCTAGACAATCTAAAGGAGAGGATAACTTTAACAAATATCAGCGAAAAAAGTGATCCCCCCCTGTAGAAAAGGGCTTAGTTTAAGGGGAAGGCATTAATGTTTTTAGCCAATTTTTCGGTATTTGTCGTATGAAAGGTCGACCTTTAAAACGATATTGATCTTGGTAAAATCCGTCGCCTCTATTGAAAGTTTACGGCAGACATGCAACCAGACATACATACATACATTTATATATTGGTAACTAAAAATTTTCGACCCAAACTGATGAAAAAGCTTGCCCTATCTCTGAATGCCCTTTATTTAAAATTTCAAATATTTAGACCAGAAATTGTCTGAGTAATTTGGAAGAGACCGCAGAGGTCAATTTTTTTTAAATTATGACCCCTTAAAATTTATTGTTTTGGGCTCAAATCAAGTTATTAAATTAGATCTATGTCCAAGGAACCTATATCTAAAATTTCAAGTGTTTAGGCCCAAAATATTCGGAGGAGTTTGGTAGAGTTCTGAAAGGTAAAATCGTTGAACTTTGACCACTTAATCGCCAAATTTCTGGCCAAAATCCGATCATATCGATTTTCCCAAATCTCAGTAACCTTTATATCAAATTTCGAGTCTGTAGACTAAAAATTGACAGATTTATTGCGTAGGGAAATGTACGCAGACACACAGATACACAGACACGCTCACTTTTATAGATATATAGATTTGACTACTTTCTTTTTTTCATATTATTAACATGCATTCTTAACCACTTGCTGCATTTGTCGTTGTAAAATTCAGTTGAATAAACCCTTATGAAAAGGTCTTTCTGCTTGCGTCTTCATTACATTACAATAATAGAAAAATGATCGAAAAAGGATGACAAAAGAAATAACTATAATTATGCAGTTGCGAATGTTAAATGTACTTTTCGCAAGGGAAAATTACAGCATCAGTCTAGTCAGAGAGGCTTTGAATTGTAAAGAACTCCAGGAAAATAATGGTGGAATTTATCCAGTCAGAGTCATCAGAGCGTAGCACCTTTCTTGTATCAAGACAAAAACCTATGACTGAAAAATTCAAAGAGATTCAATAGATTTTATATAGCGATTCTGGTACCTGATTAGTTCGCTCTTGTTACCTCTGACTATAAATATAATCGTTCAAATTTGTGATCATGCCCAATACAATTATGACAAAAACATTGCAACAATTAGTTCCCTAATTTATAGGCCTTCATTTGGCAGGTTGTTCGTAAGGATTGTGTCTACTTTGGGTGTTTATCCAAACCAAGGTTTGCCTTGGTGTCATTCTAACATTATGAGACTCACAGGTGAGGTCAGACCCTCTTCTTGTTGGAACAAGATATGATTTGGCTTGATCCTAGAAGGTGCACTCTCTTTGCCTTTGAATGGGGTGAAAGAAGATTAATTAACACTGAGGTATCACTACTGGAAAATGCTAAGGGGTTTATTCTCAGTTATTTTTGTACTCGCCAGAGGAGGCTGGCTTTACCCATATTAAAAGGCATAGTGTCACATCTTCATTAAGTGAGAAGCTTGTAAAAATATTGCCTCACAGGTTAGCTAGTTTGCACTTTATGATAATGATCAAAGAAAGTATCTGTTCCTGCTTGTATTCATATAAGCTAAGGTTTGTCTTGGCATCATTACGATGATCTACGAGCTAACTTAAACCACCAGACCAATTTTTTGTCAGGATGATGTATAGTTCAACTAATTCATTTTAATTGAAGCAACTCCAAACAGCAGTTGTCAATACTAGCTATGTAAGATGGTGGCACTTTCACGACGCCCACCAGGGAAAAACTAACGTTCGAATGAATTGTGAGCTGATAACCATGAATAAAGGTTATCTATTATTAGACCAAAGCTGAGTTAATAAACGCTTGTTTCTGTAAGTTTTTTTCCCCCTATGTTTTAATCACACAAAATACATGTTAAAATATTCGCTATTTTGTGGATTTTTTTTTATATTAATGAGTCATCATTTAGTAAGAACCAAAAAGTATTATAGGAAAAAGATTAATGAGATTGTTAGCTGGATGATGAACAATAATATAAGAGGATTGAAAACAATAAATGGAGTAGTCAGAATTTAATTATTAAAGTATTTGTTGACGTTGAACTTAAAGATGATCATGTTGTAATCTGCAAGGAAACAGAGTAGAGAAAGACTAGCAATGTTTCTTCTGTAAGAAAAGAACTGGAGAAAAGGGATGAGATCATGCCTCACTAGATTGTAAAGTCGATTTTGTACTTTGTCAAAGCAAGAAAGAATGCACTGGAGTTTAAAATAGAATTTTTAGATCCAACGCGTGTCTCAATAAGAAACTAGAGAAAACCCCACCATAGAGTTACCTGTTAATCACAGGTTAACCTGTTGTGATTATGAAAAATGAGTTTGTAAAGCCAGTTAAATTTTACAAAATAAAATGATGAAATTAATCTTTCTATTGACCAACTCTTTCTCTTTTTTTATCTGTCTTTTGTCTCTCCAGCTCTGGGTTAAATAGTATTAATACCACTGGTGATATTCCCTGTTGTTTATAATCGACTATTCCAATCTTCTGTTGTATAATTAGTTTTATTATCTTTGGCTGCTAACAGAAAGAAAGTAAAGAAAATAAAAAAAAGTACAAAAATGTTAAATCTCTAGCTCTACATATAAGACGAACTTTGTTTGTGTGAGTTCGTTCCCTATGAACTCGAAAACGGCTGGGCTAATGTTTATAAAATTTCACACAAAGGTACTTTAATGTGTCTGGCAGTGTTCTTAGATAGGTTTTGTATTAGAATGTTTTTTATAAGTATCGATAATTAAAATAATCCGATGAAAGAAGGAACAGGCGATTTTGACCAAAGTTAACAACTTACAAAACATTACAAGAACATTTGAGAAGTAGGTTCCTTTATACAACAGGGCGCATTCAAAATGAATGTTTATATTCAAAGCACAACTGCACTTTGATATTTGACTCTTTAATTTTAGACCTAAATTCAAGCCATTATTACCGTACTAGCAATAAGACCAGGCATATAAAATTAAGAGTAGGTTCTTTGCTATAGCAGGGGTGTATTCGAAATGAATGTTTCTACTTAGAGCACAACTAAAGCATGCTACTTGAATTTTGCATTTAAAACTTTAATTCAAGCCATTATATATATATATATATATATATATATATATATAATTTTATAAAACCAACAGTAGGTTCTTTACAGTGCAATATAGACTACCATGTATTGTGGACTAAGTCACTACAGGAAGGTATTAAAGCTTCCTCCTGGTGTACTGCGATAGGTCTCCCACTAGTGTGAGCAGTCAACTGATTTGATTGAAGAATGGGCGGTTTTGCTGATTTCGATGACAACAAAAATAGGTGGATATGAAACATCCGTTGATCTTTCAATCCAGAGCAACGTTTGATCTCACAGTAACTTTTATTTAATTACATGAATAAATATGAACGCTTTAGTCTCCTATTTTCAACAAACTTTTGAATGAAATGTTTATTATCTAAAACTTTTGTTTCAAATATTCCAAGTATTGAACTTTGCGATGCAATAGCTTGTTGGCAAAAGCTACCTAGTTGTACATGCAATCGAAATTTTTTACTTTTCTTGCCGAGATATAAAATGTCTGAATTTTGTAGACGTTTGAAACATCTTATGCCAAAGTCCCATGTTCTATCTTTAAATCATACTCCCAAGGACAGAATTGTGAGAAAAGAGAATGATTACTTTACCTTTCCACCCATAAATTCTAAATTCGATGCACATAAATTTTATTGGGAAGTGGTTTGATGGGTATTTTTATTTTCCCCTTAAAAATAAATTCTGAAACACAAGGTCAAAATATAGTTTAATTGTTTAGACGAAGGGAAGACTATTTCCATTTTTTTTTTTTTATATACCATTTATTTCTGAAACAACTTGATAAATACCTGCCATCTAGGAAAGTTAAAAATAGATGTCACTTTTTGAATAATGACTATTTATCATCGTCATCACCATCAAGATATTGAGGCAAACACAAAAATAACTGTTTTAATCTCATTTGTGTTGAATTCAGATTTGAAATACGTTTTTACATATCACCTTTTCGTTTTTAGATATGCATACTGTCTATTTTGTACACATACGGTACATAAAGGCGTAGATGCATTCAGGGTTAATTTCTGATATTGTGTGAATCATGTCTTTCGTTTTTAGTTATCTATAAATATAAAAGCGAAAATGTATGTATGTATGTGTGTTCGCTTTTTCTGTATGTCTACAAAAGGCTTCTTTCAGAGAAGCGGTCGGTCAGTTCACAACTTTTTAAAACTTTTTATATCACATATAAATCGTAATATCTCACAGTAAACAACGAAGCTCGCCTGTCTATTTAATTTGCTCGATTTCGGGAAGATAAATATTCAACATTTGTCACTCGCCGCATGTGGGTTAGTCTTTTTCCTATAACATCTTGAGAAAATAAAAATAAAAAAAAAGCGTTCCGTAGTAAAGGAATACTATCCCGCAGTCAAACTTGACCTCATTAACTCATTAAAATGGGCACCTGCCAAATCCAAGTAATTAAATAAATTCAAACGTGTTTCCGTTAGCATCTCGTGGTGGGGCAATGGTTAACGTCACAATTTTTTTTTTCACACTTTAATTTACCTCAACGGTTCGGGTTCGATCCTCATACTAACTTTTTTTTACCCCACCCCCGGAGTTTCCACACACACCTCCAAACACCTGGGCAACGCCGGGTACCCCTCGCTAGTTATGCAATAAATGTAAGCGATAGCATGACATTATATATATATATATATATATATATATATATATATAAAGCTGAATGTCTGTGTGTGTGTCTGGTCACGAATAGGCTCCTATATGGTTGACTATTATAGAAAACTGATCACATATAATGATAGAAGATGTATCGAGACACTGGAATGGGTATGTTTGATCTGGCATAATGATGATTCATTAAAATTGTGGGGTCTGCATACGCACCTGGTCCACAAAGTATGGAAATAAAAAATTTAAAAATTAAAAAAAAAACGTTTACAAGTATTTTTGATATAGATGTACATAATAATACTTCGATAAGTATGTTTTAACTTAAATAGGGATGGCATAGTAAAATTGTGGGGTCTGCGTTCACACCTGGCCTCCATAGAATGGAAATAGGCACAAACTTTAATAAGGACTTTTCATATCTATCTGCGTAAGTATACTTTGATAATTATGTTTCAGTTTGAAGAAATATGGTATAATAAAATTATGGGGTGTTCGTTCACGCCTGATCTCCATAGAATGGAAATATGCCATAAAGTTTAACAAGGTTTTTTAATATAGATCCACAGAATATTGTGATAAGTGTTTCAGTGTGAACAGGTATGGTATAATAGATTATGGGATTTATCTATTTTATTTTTACTTTCATCATATTCTGCTTTGGTTTTGATACCCCCAAATTCGAAGCTATCTCTTTACAACCCTTTCTTTTTCATAACCTATCATACTTTCATAAATCAGAGTCTATTTTCTGTAGGCTGTTTTTGAACCCAGTCAATGACGGATACTTTTGCTAGTAAATATATATATATATATATATATATATATATACACACACATGTATGGAATAATCGTGTTAACACACTGGTTCTCATCAGATCACCGAAGTTAAGCAATGTTGAGTCTGGTTGAGCTTAGTACTAGATGGGAATTTTAGGCGCTGTATTTGTTCTCCGCTCCATTTGTTTCCAGTTGTCCTGAACATATACTCCACTTTCCACTGGTATTTAACAATGCTGCCTCAGGAGAGGTGTGGTTAGAGATTGCGCACCTCCTGCCACAACAATTTCATATGCAGGCCCCATGTAGTGAGTATCCATAGTCTGTCAATGACTGAAGAAGCCTCTTATATATATATATATATACTAGCGCAGGTACCCGGTGTTGCCCGGGTGTTCGTAGGTGTGTGTGGTGTTACAACCCGAGGGGAGGGGGGTAGTATCGAACCAGAAGCCCTGAGGCGAAGTTTGAAAATAAAATCGGCCAGCCAGAATGAGTTCGTGGAAGATGTTTGAATTTATTTAAGAACCAAATTGACAGGTGCGCGGCCGGAAGTCGTCGAGCGTTACAACGACGACGACATATTTGTTATAAGCGAAGTAAAAAAAGAAAACAGCGTTAACACTTAAGCAGGAAAAAAGACACAAAAATATCTAAAGTAAGGCAAACGAACGATGAAAACAGAAAAACGAACATGTGAAAAATGGTTTAAATAAGCCTGTTTCGATATTAAAATTTAAAAAATCGGTGGATACCCGGGTGTTTTGGGGTGTCGCTAAGAATAAGCAAAGTAAAAAAAAAAAAAAAAAAAGCAGAAAACGAACGTTATGTGAAAAATGGCTTAAATAACACTGGTTCAATATTTAAATTTAAAAACATTGAAAAAAACAAAACATCTCACACCACGATTCGAACCCAAAACGTTTAGATAATGAACAAAGGCCTTAACCAACTGAGCTAACGCGACGTACATGAAATTTGTTCATTTTTTCAACAATTTAAAGTAAATCAGGTAACGCCGTCATCTGACGCATGCGTAGAATCGGTCATTGTCACGAGAGGACCGTTTTTGTTGACCCCCCCTGTCGAAAATTGTCGATTTCGGGGTGAAAAAGTTAACATTTTTGGCCAATCTTCCGATATTTTTCGAGCAAAGGATGGAGCTTCGATGTGATACCAAGTTTGTGAATTTTCGTCACGTCTGTCGAAAGTTTTTAGCAGACATCCAAACATACACACGTACATACATACATTTTCGCTTTTATATATATAGATGATATTATATATACCATTATATAAAAGTCACTGTGTGTGTGTGTGTGTGTGTGAGTGTGAGTTCCTTCCTCATAGTTTCCGAAACGACTGAGCCTATCTTGTGCCAATTTCACACAAAGCTAATTTATATGTCTGGCAATGTTGTTAGATATGTTTTGTGCGAAAATTCATTTGACAAGTACTGAAAATCGAAAAAAATCCGATCTTAAAAATAGCTTTTCTCTCCTAAAGGTTAAAAAGAATTTTTACAGGGGAATATTTTACGTTACACCGGTCAAGGGAAATAGTAAAATCTTAGCAAATCATTTTTTTAATCCCCCCCTCTCGCCGTCTTCAGATATATTACAATCTGGATATTCAACTACAGATCGAATGATCCACTGTTCAAGCCCAAGTGTACCTCACCATTTTATTTTAATTTTTCTCCTGTTAATAAAAGAAGAGGTACCATTTAAAGTCACTGCAAATCATTTCTTCGCTTGCATATTTTTAAACTAAACATTAATCAGAAGTGACTTTCCCAGGGCATTCATCATCAAGCCCAAATATCAGCTGACATTATATTGTAAACAAACATAGACAGAATTTGATGAACGGCATTATCATTATTATTTTTATTTAAAATTTTTTTTTACGAATTAGTCCCCTGGGCAAATTATTCCTTGTAATATATTATAATTAATAGAGGGTTGATTCTATAATAATTACTACACAATCTGCATAAATAAAAATATCATGTTTAAGTGAATTGTATGACCGGGCAATGCCGGGCTGCCAGCTAGTTATTGATATATATATGAGTATCAAGACAAATTATGGCCGTTAAGCATAGCCAGCACATCTCAACCAATAGCCAGTAAAGCACTGGCAGTCAGTACAGGAAGTTGTTGTCCTTCGACAATTGTGTTACACAATCTTTTGGGTCTTCAGTACTATGTATATTGTGTTATCCAAGTATTGTTATTCCGTCAATGTTCTTTATATATCCTGTTTTATCTGTAATAATCTTCAACTGTTGAAATAAGCACGTATATACTATATGCTAGAATTAAACTATTTAAAAACCAGAAAACTAGAGGTGATAGAGCAAAACTGCTTATAAATTTTAATTCAAAATACCCAAATTAGTAAAAAAAAAAAACAAAAAAAACACCGATTCACATTTTTGCCTCAGCCCCCCACCTCATTTTTTTTTCAAACCAGTTTTATTAGACGACAAGGTAGTTTCCTTTCCCTATTCATTTATAGTTACCTCCAAACAAATTCTTTACATATTCAAGTGAACTAGAAAAGTCAATGAAATACTAATACAAAGAACTATATACAGTGAACACTACATTCACTGCTATCTTACTTCACAGATTAGTAAGACCTATCTATCTACTCATTATACTCTATGGCAATAAAACTTTCTATTTTTGAAGCATGTGGTTATATGACAATTTTCACATTTTTTACGCAGTCCTTTGCATTTTTATTGTATTCTGCAAGATCTTTTGAACTGCACATGTTGGCAGTAGAGGAAAAAACAACCGTCTGAGGACCAGAGTGGTGAGATCAAAAGTTACTCTGGTCAGATAGGGTTACAAAACTGCCCCAATTATCTGCACATGTGAAAATTGCCTTGTTTGCCTTAAAAAAAAAAATACTAGCCTGGGTGGCCGGCGTTTTCCGGGTGTTTTGGAAGTGTGTGTTAAGCAAAAAAAAAAAAAAAAAATAGTGGTAGTAGAAAAACAGGCTCAAACCCGTACCGCCAAGGAGGAAAAGAATGTGAAAAAAATGTAACATCTTTGCCGTTGCATCCATCACCAAACCGAAAGTGGCGAAGGTTTAAATTAAGGCTAGTCAATCGAAAAGAGGGAATGACTTTAAAAATATCGGCGAAAAAAGCGACCTCTCCTTGTAGAAAAGTGCCCAGTTGAGAGCGAAGGAATTAATGTTTTTAGCCAATTTTTCGATATTTGTCGTCCGAAGGGCCGAGCTTCAAAACGATACCAATCTCGTGAAAATTCGTCGCCACTGTCCAGAGTTTTAGACATACATACATACATACATACATACATACATGTAAACAAACATTTATATAATAGACGAAAATGTTCTCTGGCCATATGCTTCAACATCAAGCAAAGAAGAAAAAGAAGGAGAAAGAAAAAGGTCATAAAAAACTGTTTAACCTTTCTAGATAGAAGGTATTTACCAATGTGTATCTTTCAGAAATAAAAATAGTATATAAAAAAATGTTAAGTCTTCCCATCAAATAAACAAAGGATTTAGTTAACATATACAATGCACCTATGGTGAGATATAGGACTGCAAGATCTTTCAAACTGCACTGGTTGGGCAATAAAAGCTAAACAAGACAATGTTGCATCATATGCTACTTCTTTTCCCATTCGAAGATGGTTGAGTCAGTTTTGCATTTCCATTCAGTCATAGCAATTTTGATTGCTCCATTCTTGTTCTCCTGTGGTGGAGTGGTGTCTTCTTCAGCCAAACTGCTTCTGAACTAGGAGGAAGGGCCTTTAAATGGGAGATTCCTATGTTAGTAGGGGGGGTTTATTTAGCCGTCTAGTCCATAGCTATAGACGGGTCTCTTCCCAAGATGTTTTTAGAGGTTTAACATGGCTGAGGAAGCTTAAGCATTTTAATGATATTAACTCATCATAATCACCCACTTGTGTAACAGATCTTCTTGACTCTCTTACACCATATTGCTCCATCCTCATTTCATTTGGTAGGTCTTCATAGGTTCATTAGGTGTTTTAATTACATCCCTTAATTAGATGTTTTTGTAACAGCTAGTATATTTTTGTGGTAAATGCACTATGTATAACAACATTAATTTACTTTAGTTTGGTTGTTTTTTATAGCATATTAAACTTTTTAGGTTACTTAATGCCAAATTCAGTAATTTTGGTAAAAGTTGTCATGTTTCACGTTCTTTATATATCTAAATATTTATTCATGGTGTTTGGTTTGTTTGTTTTCTTAGAGGAAAATTGTTAATTTAACTTTTGGCTTTGCAGAACATGATTGAGTTTTGCAAAGGAAAAGGAAAGAATAATAGCATTAATATTCGGTGCATTTAGTTCAGGAAGCCGATATTTTTAGACAGCCTAATCTGGTAGCACCAGGATATCAATTTAGGTTCATTACAAAAATGTAATCGTTGAATAAACAATAAAAATAAAAAACTGACAACAGAAACAAAACTTACAAGCTACAGAATTTATTTTCTCGTACTTGGAGCAGCATCCATATACACAATATATAGCATGTACATAATTTATTCAATATATAATTCAACATTTGATAAAATATGAATATTAGATTTAGGTTCATAAAAATCTATTTCAACCACCAAATCTTGAAAGCCTATATTCTGAACATTAGAAAGTTTCATTGGATGTACTGTTCACTTGGAAGGCTGAGAGCAGGTTCAAAGCTTTCTCTCCAATAATTGCGATGGAGAGGTGCTTATAGAGCCAAGTAAATTTAGGATAATCCCCGGTATGGAACATCATAACTCAACCAAGGTTTTTGAGGAATTGAGAAAGTCCCATGTAGCGGGGGGGGGGGTCCAAAAATTGGAACCGTTTTTTTTTCTTACAACTAGCTTCAAACTTTTGAAAGTCAAAAATTGTCAATTTTAGCATAACTTGGAACTATTTTTTTTTTATTAGGGACTCATTATTTTATTCAGTAAAGTAATAGTTGAATACTTGTTCAACATAAGTTTGCACAAGTTTTAGTAGCAGAAATGTGTTTATTTATTATAATCGATAAATCATCCCTTATCAAGGCTCAAAGGCCACTCAAATGAGTTAATGAGTTTGTCAGGTAAATGTTAAAACAAAACTGTAAAGACTAATTCAAGGTGGTCCCCAGTGTGATACGTCATTATGGCACTTGAATAAGTTGTGTGGCGGGAACAATCGCTTCACTCATTTCCCTGGTGATCATTTGGAATACAAATTTATAAAGAAGTCAGGCGTATTTTGATCACCTGATTGAATCCAAAGCAATTAGATACCTATTGTAGCAGCGAATATTCGCATATCTAAATTCAATCTTTTTCGGATGAATCTATTTCACTGTTTGCATAGTATGAATATTAACTAGTTATAATAAAATATATATAGATATGAAAATTGAGAATATGATTGAAAAAAGCGAATAAACTTTTAAACATTTTTTACATGTGTTTGCAAAAGATAAATTATTAGCCTTGTTTTCAATTCAAAAACACTGAACTCAATTATCATAATCTGATTTTGTTGTGATGATTATAGTTTTATAGTTTCGTATGTCTGACTTTATAAAATATAAAACATTTTGAAAGTTACTCAACGTTAAAGTTTTTGTTTTTTAATTCATATATTATATTATTAAACTCAATTCACTATGTCCTGTGTGCCGGTGTATATGTGTTTTCCACCTCTACATGACTCATGCATTATTACTGTAATCACTAGTAAAAGTAATTAGTCTATTTTGCAGCACCAAACGAGGATAAGTCATCGACAATCAGTCTGAAAATGGCTTTATTGGTATGTTAAGGTATGGTTTTATTTGGTCCTAGGAAGTCCATCCTTCCAGTCTTTACCTTTCTCTTTGAAATGGAGTTAATTTATTGCAAATCGCCTAAGGCACCCCTACCGAGCAATGCCAACGAATCTGTCCAAGCATTTTTTGTATACTAGAGTGCACTGGTTTTTCAACTCTTGTGTCTAACCTCCCATAGAGAAGAAGTAAATAAAAGCGCCAGATACAATCCTCTATGCGAGTAAGAGTCAGATACATTCGAAGATGGAATAATGTTGCCACATCTCGGGAGGTACCGTACCGAGCCGTCTTTTTTGATGGAACAAAATGAAAAATCGACTTTGAAATGTAGAGTTTGTCTGTGGAGAGTACAATCTCTTTTCTTCCCCATAACACTCATATCACAAAAGAAACATTGCTAGTCTCTCTCTATAGTTATGTCCATAGTCGATGTTTTACTCGACTCCAGTCTTTAGTTCCTCTTTGTAAAACATTCACAATAATAGTCTTTCTGCCACAACATAAAATGTATTTCTTTTTTCGACCCATAAACCAGGCACATTTTTGTAGGCAAAGCTTCTTTGCAAAAAGTTTCCCATCTGCAGAATCCATTACCACAGGATTGCTTCCTTGATGACTTGTCATCTTCAAATCCAATGTCAAAAATTCTTGGCAAGGGTCGCCTCAAAAGTAACTAAACACAGTTCATACCACTGATCATTTCTAGTACTCCCATAATGTTCCTCATCTTTCAGCTAGGATTCATTCCTGTTTCATTAGTCTTGTTTTCGAGTGAGTTTTAGCCTTCACAAGTGATGACCCCGATAGAAAAAGGATATCAGACCTTTTGTCTGATTTAATGCTTAAGTTTTTATTCGGATATATAGCACTAACAAATAACGAATTGTACTGGGTGACCCCCCCCCCAAAAAAAAAATGCAACCATGAAATTGTTTATAAAATTCAAAATCTTTTCTGCAATCCAACCATATTTCGTACACATAAACTTTAATCTATACCTGATTATTTCCTTTGTAGATGTCATCTCCCAAGATTTGCCTTCAGGCTAAAATCAAAGTTCTTCTGATTGTACACTTCAAGTTCTTGCTCTTTGTCAGTGGAGGAGAAATCCTTCACGACTGAGATATTTTTTTTTTTTTTCATTTTCTCCATGTTAAAAAACGACCCTGGTGTTTAACTCTGTCCTGAGGGGGGGCATTGTAAATAGGTACTCCCAAGATTTCTATATGTGGGCTTATCTCTAAGATAATGCCTATCTAAACAAGCTCCAGACTATGATATATTCCTTACTAGCGAGGGTTCCCGGGGTGTTTGGAAGTGTGACGTGTAGGCGGAAAAGAAAGTTAAAGAAAACCTGAACTCTTACCGCTAAGCTATGACGCCACAGGAATTGAAAAGTGTCCAAATTAGACGATGTCAATCAAAAAGTTGTCAACTCAATGATAATTAAGTTGAGAATCATAGGAGTCAGCGAAGAAATGAAAGTAGCTTTTGAACTGGCCTGGTGTCAGTGAAGCTTTCCACTTTCTCTTGTGGTATTTATTTGCTTCCTAACGAGGTCGTTCCCCCGAAAAAGGGAGAACTCTTGCAGCATCGAAATGAATAGCAGTTGTCTGATATGAGGGGTTTCCCCGACATTGATCAAAGCTAATTGCTTTCAAGACATCCCGGCACGAAAGGCCAGGCGCTGTGCCTTCGCTCTGATTAGGTTCGCTTTATTTATATGAAAAGGACCAACAAACACACAAAAGGACGGAATAGAGGGCATTTTTTACAAGTCGATGTAAATAAATGTAGCTATGACGTCCGTTCGCAAATCGTAGATATTATAATCTAGGGAGTATATAAAAAGTTCTAAAAAAATAGTAACATTGTCGAGAGCCCCCCCCCCCTCAAAAGCTTTTCTTGGACATACAAAAACGTGCACGGCCGTTTTGCCTTTTATATATTAGATAGATGATCATACTTTATTCAAACTATGGTTTATTCCGTATCATTTTTTTTTATCTTATCGAACGTGAATAGAAATGTGTTATCATCAGACTAGTTCCTTTTTTTACCATATTTCCAAAAGTATTTCTACTTGGAATGATGCCTGCAGGTTTTACCTTAACGACTTCCGCCTTTATCATTTCAACAAGATGATTAACAATTCAGTTTCATGCCTTTGCCACATTTTCCCTGGTTTTATTAATTAATTTATTTCATTAATACTGTGATCCAATTTTGCGAAACACTGTTCATGTTTTCCTTAAAGGAGACAACTTTTATTAGTATTCCTTAGCAGAAAAATGAGGGTCAAGTTAACGTTGCAGGCGCCTTTCATGCTGGACCAACTGTATTAGTTTCGGATAAGATTTCAAGGACATAGTAGAATGAATAGTTAAGATCACTCATCCACATCAAGTGTGGAGTAGAACAAGGCGAGGCACTACCTGACACATTATCTGTGCCGAGAAAGACGTCATCATGCATATAGCTGTATTGTGATACGTTAGAATTTACTGAGCCAAACTTTTCAGATTTGTGTCTGGCAAACATTCTATAAGCTTTCATTGGAAGTAAACAGCAAATAACAGAAAGAAACACATGCAAAAGAAAAATGGTCATTTTTTATGCTATACTAGCTTATACCCGCTCCTTGATTAGTGTGGATATAGTACCTTGGTATGTCAATTTGGTGAAAGGTCATATCGTCCAAAGCAAGCCACTTTTGCTTAAAATATCCCACTCTCTTGATGCAACTTGAATACATGACACTTCTACTTTCCCTTCCAAACAGTCAATGTTGAATAAACATTTACTTGTATATTTTTAGCCCTTTATAACCTGGTTGATCTAATTAGCTCAGTCGTAAATAAATGAATATAACGACATAAATACAATAGGCATTAGTTCAGTATTTTGGTAGATGTCAAATATCTCTAGATTGCAATTGTCCATTGCTTGCATTCAATATGTCGCCATGTCTCAGAGTGGAGGATTTCATTTGTTGCCATAAACACACTTTTTACAAGCACTATAGATAATGATCAAATAATCAAGGTAAGTTTATGAAATGCAAAAATTCTCAGTGCTAGTTTAACCATTGAACTATATAATTTTTTCCGTTTGAAGACGATCATAGTATATTTCCCCTTGAAACTAATTAACATTGACAATAAATAGTTTTCAATCATCTACATCATAATTCAGGCCATTTAAGGGTTAAATAAAAAAATATTGGAGGACGTTTAAAAATAAAACTATTAAATTTCTAATAAAAAAAAAATCATTTTTTGAACAAGTACACATTTTTTATAATAAAAATATATGTTTCGAAAATATTCATTTGAGTCTACTACCAGGAATTTCTTTGTCACCACTGAATGAAAAGAATTTTTGTGGCCAAATGAGTATCCTGTGTTTGTTATACTGTTATGAGTTTTAATTCATTTTATTTAGTTTCTTTTTCTTGGACAAAAATATTTATTAACGAAAATTTGTTTATGTTGAACATTCACTTGAGTATTTTTTTAGATACGAAAGCATTCCAAGTAGTTTATAAAATAAAAATATTAAATTTCTAATTTAATAAAATAATCATATTTCGGACAAGTATATATTTTCTTTAATAAATATAAAAATGTTCATTTGCATATTTGTAAATAGGAAAATGTCCCATGATGTTTATTAAATTTATTTTATAAAAACAAAATTATTTTCACTTTTAAATATACTCTTAAAGATTTTAATTAAACATTTAAATGAAAATAAAAAAAACATACTTTTCAGATTTTCTTATGTGTGGACCTGTATTTTTGTATGCTTAGAATATAAAATACACAGGGGGATATATATTTAAGATACACCGGTGACTGCGACACATTCTTAAGAGAGAGTGGTTTGTCTCTGCTATATGCCCTTTCACTCAATTTTCTTTTATTTTTAACATCTATATCTCTATAAAAGTGAACGTGTCTGTGTGTCTGTCTGTGTACATTTCCCTACGCAATAACTCTGTCAATTTTAAGTCTACAGACTCTAAATTTGATATACAGAGTACTGCGATTTAGAAAAATCTTTGGGATCGGTTTTCGGCCAGAAATTTGGCTTTTAAGGGGTAAAGTTCAACGATTTAACCTTTGAGAACTCTACCAAACTCCTCCGACAATTTGGGGTCTAAACACTTGAAATTTTAGATATAGGTTCCTTGGGCATGGATCTAACTTAATAACTTGATTTGAGCCCCAAACAATAAATGTTAAGAGGTCATAATAGGGGTCAAAGTTTAAAAAATTGAACGTTTTTTTTTGTTTTTTTTTTGCTTAGCATACACCTCCAAACACCCGGGCAACGCCGGCTACCTATGCTAGTATATCTATAAAATTGAACGTTTGTGTTTGTGTTTGTGTGTGTGTGTGTGTGTGTGTGTCTACATTTCCTTACGCAATAACTGTCAATTGCAAGTCTACAGACTCAAAATTTGATATACAGGGTACTGAGATTTGAGAAAATCTTTGTGATCGGTTTTCGGCCAGAAATTTGGCTGTTAAGGGGTCAAAGTTTAACGATTTGACCTTTGAGAACTCTATCAAACTCCTCCGAAATATTTTGGGCCTAAACACTTGAAATTTTAGATATAGGTTCCTTGGACATAGATCTAACTTAATAATTTGATTTGAGCCCAAAACAATAAATGTTAAGAGGTCATAATAGGGGTCAAAGTTTAAAGAAATTTACCTCTGCGGTCTCTACTAAATTACTCAAACAATTTCTGGTCTAAACACTTAAAATTTGACATAAAGGGTATTCAGAGATAGGGTAAGCTTTTTAATCGGTTTGGGTCGAAAATGTTTAGTTACCAATATATAAATGTATGTATGTATGTTTAAATGTCTGCCTAAAACTTTTGACAGAGGCGACAGATTTTACCAGGATTAGTATCGTTTTAAAATTCAACCTTTCAGACTACAAATATCGAAAAATTGGCTAAAAACATTAATATCTTCCCCTTCAACTAGGCACTTTTCTACTGGGGGGGGGGGGCTTTTTTCGCCGATATTTTTGAAAGTCATCCTCTCCTTTTGATTGTCTAGCCTTGATTTTTAAAAATGTCACTTCTGTTTTGGCGGTGGTCGTAACCGCAAAAACGTCAGGTTTTTTTCCCCGTTCTTTTCCTCCTTCACGGTACGGGTTCAAGCTTGCCTTCCTACTACCACTTTTTTTTTTTTTTGCTCAACATACACATTCAAACAACCGGGCAACGCCGGGCTTAAATGCTAGTAGCTTCTATAAAGCTAATATGAAAAGAACATATTTATGAATTTTTGTGGAAAAATGCCACTTCTGCATAACAGAATAAGTAACTACGTTTAATGTATTAATGCATTGTTTTATTGGCAAAAAATATTAGAAGTTATTATTTGTTAATACCTACAGGCACTAGTGTTTCATTCTTTTGTGAATCTTCAGTGCAGGGAGTTATGATTACAGCCGGTCAGGAGATTTGAACCCGGCCATGAAGTCATCTCTGACTCCATTAGCAAGAAATAAACTACATGGTCAATGTTAACTGCGAGAAATACAGTTGAAATTAACATTTATATAAAGTGTAAATGTTTAGACGGCGAGATGTATATATATCTATATAAGTGATTTGATAACTGACCAAAATAACCAAGATGATCAGGTAGTGCATTAACCATTCCATGCAGTGTTGTATATGGAAGGGGGACAGATACTGGTAATCAGAGAAATGAAATAAATAGGACTGAAAATAATATTTGCTAGCAGTTCAGCCCAGCTTTGCTCGGGCCCTATGTCGTGTTCAGAACTTTATGTGCATATGTATATATATATATATATATATATATATATATATATATATTGAAAAGTTTGACTTACGTCCAGATAATCTATATCTAAAATTTCAAGTATTTAGACCCAAAATTGGCGGAGGAGTTTGGTAGAGTCTGCAAAGGTCAACTTTTCCAACTTTGATCTTTGGCAGTCAAATTTTCGCCCAAAACCCGATTAAAAGCTTGTCATATGTCTGAATACACTTTATCTAAAATTTCAAATGTTTAGACAAAAAATTGGCTGAGTAATTTTGTAGAAACCGCAGAAGTAAAAATTTTAAAAATTTGACTCCCTTAAAATTTATTGTTTTGGGCTCATATTAAATTATAAAGTTTGATCCATGTCTACGTAATTCACATTTAAAATTTCAAGTGTTTATACCCAAAATTGGTGGAGGAGTTTGGTAGAGTTTTCAAATGGTCAAATCGTTGAACTTTGATCCCTTGACAGCCAAATATCTGGCTGAAAACCGATTAAACAGATTTCCTCAAATCTGAATAACCCTTATCTCAAATCTGTAGATTGAAAATTGACAGAGTAGTTTGATAGGGAAATGTACACACACACACACACACAGACAATTTCACTTTTATAAATATATAGATTAAAGGAAAAGTCTAGAAACGTACCACGTAATCAAAAGTTGAAAAGAATACATATTGTAATTTAGATACGATGATAGGAATGTAGAGCAGTGTCCATTGTGTTAGAAATAACTATGCAACTAATTCGGCCAAAGCAACAACAAATACAAAAGTTGTCATAAATAAAAAGAACCTTTGATTTGACCAATTATATTAGTGTTGTGAAAGTCAAGTTTTGCCTCCATTATTAGTCGTTACAGGCCTTTGTGGAAGTCAGCTCCACTTGAAAGCACGTTCTTCAAGAAGCAAAACATTCATGCACGAAAGGGTTAACTTTAAAAGAACATTAAAATCTTCCACTCTTATCAGGAGTAGTTTCTAAAGATAGAAAAATGTTGAAACTATGCCAGCTTCATCTTTCCCCAGTGTTTTATGTGATTACTTTGACATATTCAGACCAATTAAACACAGAGTACCAATCCCAACATGTCTTTGTCAGAATATTAATTAATAAATGTAATTTTTCCAAGTAATGCATTAGACATTTTGAAGAAATAGCAAGCAATTACTGTATATGTAAAAGTCTATTCTTGGATAAAAGGATTCCTGATATTCATGTATGATTAGTTGCAGCTATTTTCTTTTGGAATGTTAATCAACATATTTTCTGCAAGGGAACTAAGGAGTGAAACGAATTATCTCATGATTGTCAGTCATGTCACCTTGTCGTCCTCACCTACAAAATTGAAAATTTGGGTCATTGGCATTATTCATATTACTGTTCTCATCTTCATAGTTATTCTTACAACTTTATGAGTAATGCAACCTTTTTCACAACGTTTTGGCCGATGTAACCGCTAACCTTCTTCAGGTGTGTCTTGTTAAACTCGGGAATCTTTATGGCCAACTCAGAAATTTGTACGGATTTTCAAGACTTCATAGCTTAGTGGAGGATGCCCTTTTATCTTCTCTGCAACCTCTTTCCCACAAAAGAGACGCTGCGGGCCTGTCTCTGCTTCATCGTTATTTTCATGGCAAATGCTCAGCTGAGCTTCAATTTATGCGCCCCACTCACCAAACTTTCACGAAAAACACTCATCTAGCTAAAACCACTATCAATAATTTCCCAAACTTTTTATCTGTGCCTAAACCTAAATGTAGATTCCATGAACAAAGCTTCTTTCTTAGAACTGCACGCTTTCCAGATGGCTACAATCTGATTGTCTTCAAGTCCAATGTAAACAAGTTCTTGATGAACCGTCCCCCTAAGTAATCCAATTTACAAAATTCCCACTACATATGTTTACTACGCTATAATCACATTGACTAATGTATACCCATTAACCCTTATCCTCGAATGGCTTCCAGGCCTTGAAAAGTGGCGATTCCTATGCAAAAAAAAAGCTTATATTTACTTGATTGAAATAGCTTGTACTCATTCTATCATACTTGACTGGTTAAAGTGTCAAGTAATTATGTTCAAAATTCCATACAGATTCCCGAGTTCAACATAAATATCCCAATGTTTGATGAGACATAGTTAAAGAAGATCAGAGGTTGAATTGGCTGAAATATTGCGAGAATAATACCCAAGATGAGAACAGTAGCCTGAATAATCGAATGATACAAATCCTTATCTAATAATTTCTGAAACACAAAGAGTCAATGAGCCACATTCCATTCTGATAATAATCTTCCTGAGATAACAATAGTGAAGCGAATACCGACATCCACTGACAACCTGAAGAGTCAAATTTGAATTCAGTCGATTCCATAGTACCATTTTCATTTACAGATGTTGGCAACCTTCATGTGGCGCCTCTTGTAAGTACTTGATTCTAGAAAGAATCAGGGAAAGCAATGCTAAAAACAGAAACCCTTCTCTGAATTCTAACCCTTCCTTATTGTGGGAATGTGTCAGTGTCAGAGATATGCTATTTTGAACTTCGGTTCTGGCAGATCCATTCATGGCAAACAGGTTTAGCACCAAGTTGTTTAAGACTGCAATCCGACAAACAGGGCTCTAGTGAAAATCCATAAGTTGGCACCAGGACCTGTCATCCCCTTGTCATTTCTACCCTTGCATATGATAAGCAGAGATGTGTCATATGCACAACCACAAATCAATGGAGTCAAAAATGTCAACATCTCTTGTGCTGTTCCTTAGTATTTTCAGGGCCAAACCTTCCCCAACTTTGCTGCTCTCGTTGTCAGGGATGAAAACCTTCAATCTTGCTGGTGAAAGAATGACTGTGATCAACAAGAAGAATTATATGCAGACCAATACTGAAGCACGACCTTTGTTTTTTGCTTCGATACAGAAATCCGATTTGTTTAACAACAACAATTTTTACAGTTTCCTTTACAATAGGAAGATATGGTCACTGTTTTGAAGCATTTAAGGTTTAATAAAGTCTAAAAGCTGTTTCGATTATTGGGCATTGTTTGTAATAATTCATTATAGCTATCTATTGGAGATGACAGTTATGAAGTGGTTGCAAACATGGACTGACGAGGTAAGAAGTTAATTTTTGGGTTTGGTAAAGTTTATAAAATAAAACTGTACTCATGTAACTCATTGTGCTGCTTAGAATATATATTCATAATTATTATATTTATGATAATGATTGATTCATTAGTTTAGGCGTGAATCCTGGGGAAAAATATATAAATTAGTGTCCTGGTAAGGCCACAGGGGAGACATCAGAAGCAGCAAAACTAGAGCTGGCCTGCTAGAATGCTATATATACACATGTAGGCAAATTTGGACATATTTTATTGGTTTGAAAATATAGGTTCTTTTTTACCAATTGTCATAAATTTTTAACCATAGAATAGTATTATAATCTTCAAAAATCCTGCAAATTTTCGTGTAGTTTGGTCCCATAGAACCAAAGATATCAGCATTTCAATATGCAATTTAGCTATGAGTATAGATATATCCACACACACACACACACACACATTATATATATATATATATATATATACATACAGATATACCACCTTTTTTGATAATTTTATAATCTCGGCGACTATTGATCAGAATTGAACAAATGAAGGCTCGATGGAAAGCTAATGACCTGAATTGTGTAGTGGGCTATGTGATATTTGCCCTTAATTTTGTCCAAATAATAAATATTGAACAATAATCAACTATAACAAGTCATTTATTCTCAATATTTTTTAATTAATTTTTTTAACCGTAACAAGTCAGACTGCCACTGAAGTGTAAGAGGCTATTGCAATATGGGGCCAGGTTTATGAGAGGGCAATCAGGGTGGGGAGTTGGGCAACAAGGTGTCTTTCACATTACATTTAAACTTCTGCATGTTACTATGATTCGGGAATACCAAAGGCAGGCAGCTTGATGAAAAAACTCCCTGAGTAGAAAACTTTCCAGCATCAAGAAACCTCTACAGTTAAGGGGTGGGATTTTGTTGCTAGTCGGGTGGATCGGAGGTATTTTCGCTTCTAGTGTAACAAGTTTATTTTCTGTTTTGATGTTAAAATAACAAACAAAAATGATATACCATGAAAAAACAAAAAAAGCTGTCAAGACTAGAGTTATCTCCCTTGGTGATAAATAAGTTCCAGGTCAGATCTATTCTTCTAGGGAAAAAGGGTTTAACTCTCAAACGCTTGCAACAATAGTTGAGAAGTAAAACAAGTTCTCAGTTGGGCATCTCATCTAACAAAAAAAAAAATCCACGTGAAAATGTCTTTTCTTTAGGCTTCAAACCTGGTTTTTTTCTTTCTTTTTGACTCTTGAAAGTGAGAATTTGTGTACTCTTTTATAGTATAGGAACAATGTATTCTGTATTGATCTTATGTCTTGCCTCGTTTAGTCTTTATAGTATTACATCGACATTTATTAATACTTATTAATACATGATTTGTTTCGTTTATTGATGTAGGCAAACTAATCTATATATACTCCTATAAATTCGTTTTTCTTTTGTGCGTATTGATATTCATATTAAAACCCTCTTTTCTATTTATTTAAAGTATTTGCTTCCCCACCAAAGCAAATTAGGCACAAGGCCATTTTTAATGTGGGATAAAAACCAGCTCCCCTAAAAGTAGGCAAAAAGGGGGTACTCTGGTTCCCAAAAATAATAATTGTCCCAGTATAGAGGGTTTCCCCTCCATTGACTGGTACAAATTATCTTAAGTGCAGCATCTGCAGAACAGATACTACACTTTGAGGTATTTATTTGCTCCCCCACCGATCAAATTAGGCACAAGGCCGATTTTTAATGTGAGGAGTGAAGGGGAAATGGGGGACCAACTCCCCAGGGAGTAGGGGAGCTGGTTAGTGACAATTGGTATGAAGGGTTGCTCCTACATTCACCAAGGTCTTATATGTGAAGTTGCCCCCACATATGGTCTTTGCTTGCAGTATCTGCCGGAACAGACACTACACTTTGATCCTGGCCCGAAGGCCAAGTATTTATTTGCTCCCCCACCAAGCAAATTAGGCACACGGCCTATTTTTAATGTGAGGAGTGAAGGGGAAATGGGGACCAACTCCCCAGGGAGTAGGGGAGCTGGATAGTGACAATTGGTATGAAGGGTTGCCCCTACACTGACCAAGGTCTTATATGTGAGGCTGCCTCCATATATGGTCTTTGCTTGCAGTATCTGTTCCGGCAGATACTACACGTTGAGATATTAAATCTTTTATTCAGGCAAAAAAAAGAACATGAACAAAAAACTTAGGCACATGGCCAACTCAAAAGGGGGGCAGATGGGGGTCGTTGGTCATCCTTGTCACGCTAGAACTAAACAAAAGTTTCTCTTAGCTAGAATTTTCTTTAGCCATAATACCGCATTCGCTCTTTCATACTTAGAGACGTCCTACTTGGCACCCAATTATTTAACACATTTTTTATTTCCGTCTTTTTTCTGTTTATTTAAAAAGAAAATACAATTTTCTTATATATGGCTTGTGGAATTGCATTCACTAGCAAAAGATCTAGCTAATTTGCATATTCTTTTAAATATTTATTTTAATTAATTCCCTATTAGTTTATTCGGTTTTCTTATGGTATGATCATCTTTACTTAACTATTACGTGTAATTATATTCATGCAGATATTCTACATGATTTATCCTTGCATAATATTTGCGTAAAATGTTTACAGGAAACACAAAATTGTTTCCATATATATTTATGTATATTTATATATATTTGTTTCATCTATCTATCTATGTATCTATAAAAGTGAACGTGTCTGTATGTTTATGTACATTCCCCTACGCAATAACTCTGTCAATTTGAAGTCTACAGACTCTAAATTTGATATACAGGGTACTGAGATTTGGGAAAATCTTTGTAATCCATTTTCAGTCAGAAATTTGACTGTTAAAGGGTCAAAGTTCAACGATTTGATCTTTAAGAACTCTACCAAACTCCTCCGACAATTTTGGATCTAAACAATTGAAATTTTAGATACAGGTTCCTTGGACATGGATCTAACTTAATAACTTGATTTGAGCCCAAAACAATAAATGTTAAGGTGTCATTATAGGGGTTAAAGTGTTTAAAAAAATTGACCTTTGCGGTCTCTACGAAATTGCTCAGCCAATTTTTTGTCTAAACATTTGAAGTTTGACATAAAGGGTATTCAGAGATAGGGAAATCGTTTTAATCGGTTTGAGTCGAAAGTTTGAGCTACCAATATATAAATGTATGTATATGCTTGCATGTCTGCCTTAAATTTTCGACAGAGGTGACGGATTTTCACAGGATCAGTATCGTTTTGAAACTCGACGTTTCAGACGACAAACACCGAAAGATTGGCTAAAACATTAATTTCTTCACCCTCAACTGGACACTTTTCTGCGGGGAGGGGTCGCTTTTTTCGCCGATATTTTCGAATGTCATCCCCTCTTTTTGATTGTCTAGCCTTAATTAAAATCTATATCACTCCCAGTTTGACGGTAGCTGTAACAGCAAAAACATCACATTTTTTTCCCATTCTTTTCCTCCTTCACGGGTTCGAGTCTGTCTGCCTACTACCACTTTTATTTTTTTACTCAACATACACCTCCAAGCACTTGGGCAACTCTGGGCTGAAATGCTAGTAATAAATAAAATGTCTCGTTTAATGTCTTTATAGTTTAATGTCTTTATAGTTTAATGTCTTTATAGTTTAATGTCTTTATAGTTTAATGTCTTTATAGTTTAATGTCTTTATAGTTTAATGTCTTTATAGTTTAATGTCTTTATAGTTTAATGTCTTTATAGTTTAATGTCTTTATAGTTTAATGTTTTTATAGTTTAATGTTTTTATAGTTTAATGTCTTTATAGTTTAATGTCTTTATAGTTTAATGTCTTTATAGTTTAATGTCTTTATAGTTTAATGTCTTTATAGTTTAATGTCTTTATAGTTTAATGTTTTTATAGTTTAATGTTTTTATAGTTTAATGTTTTTATAGTTTAATGTTTTTATAGTTTAATGTCTTTATAGTTTAATGTCTTTATAATTTAAAGTCTTTATAGTTTAATGTTTTTATAGTTTAATGTCTTTATAGTTTAATGTCTTTATAGTTTAATGTCTTTATAGTTTAATGTCTTTATAGTTTAATGTTTTTATAATTTAATGTCTTTATAGTTTAATGTCTTTATAATTTAATGTCTTTATAGTTTAATGTCTTTATAGTTTAATGTCTTTATAGTTTAATGTTTTTATAATTTAATGTCTTTATAGTTTAATGTCTTTATAATTTAATGTCTTTATAGTTTAATGTTTTTATAGTTTAATGTTTTTATAGTTTAATGTCTTTATAATTTAATGTCTTTATAATTTAATGTCTTTATAATTTAATGTCTTTATAGTTTAATGTAGGCAAACTTTTAATAGATGAAATGTCACGTGTATTGTTGTCATAGTTTGTCACAGGCAAACTAATAATAAATGAAATGCCCTGCTTACTGTCTTTATAGTTTGTTATAGAAAACTCTTAAGAGATGAGATGCCTCTTAATTGTTGTCATAGATTGCCGTAGAAAAAATGTTAAATAAAATGCCTTTCTAGCAGCGGTAGTGATTACATATGACAACAACAGTACTACCAGCAGCAAAAAGTGACAGGTTGCGGTTTGTGATATTGAATCTATATTTATTTTCTTAGCTCGGCGCTGATTAGTGTAAGCATTCGATTTCATTTCTGGCTTGTCCATTCAGGAACTGTCTAAGGCAAACTGAACACCTGATAAATGTTTATGGTCTACTTCCTCTTTTCTTGATCAGGATACGGTACCAACTCCACATGACCTGAACCAATTTGCAAACTTCTCCCTTTACCCCCCCCCCACACCGGTCTTTTGATCCTGGGTTCAACATTGACAAGAAGATATGTAATCCATCATGTCTACCACCGAACCCTGACTTTAACACCTGTGGACTATACACGTACAGGAACTCTTTTCTCCTCTAATCAGACTTCATTAACTTATTGCCTTCATCCATACTCTTGGACTTATTTGATTAATAACATTATTGTATTTTCTATTCCTATTTTATTAACACATTCAGAAAGGAAAGAGAAACCATGGTCGGTCAAAAAAAAAAAAAAAAACGCTACAAGGAGATAGTCAATACCAATCTACAGTGGTGTAAACTTGGACCAAAGGAATTAGAAGACTGTGCTAGTGATTGATTAAATTGTTGTGCCACCATCCACAAAGCTACTGTTATCTGTGATGAAGCTTGTTGCTAGAAGTTCATTGCTGCTAGAGATCAACACCACAGAGCATCAACAGTAGTGACACAAACTATGGCGAGGGGTTGCGCAACAATCTCTGAATACACAGATGAGTTGCTAAAACGAAGTCTTCTTTGAATAGGATGGACCACCGATGATGAAGATAATCAATAAAGTTGTTATAAATGTTAGGAGACTTTGTCTTAATATTCTACACCTTTATCACATTTGCATTTTTAACTACCTTTTACTGTTCAACATAATCAGTATTGTCAACCAATATGTAGCAATTCTTATCAATTTTCACGTGTGTTAAAAATGTTTTAACTTTTCTACACACGCGTTGCTGACCTTGATGTACCTATTTACAATGCCTCTCCACGGGACAGAGTTAGACACCAAGGTCGTTTTTTAACGTGGAGAAAAGGTACAAAAATAAAAATTGTCTCAGTCGTGAAGTATTTTTCCTCCACCGAAAGAGAACAAGAAATAGAAGTGCAGCATCTGAAGAACAGATGGTATTTATTTGCTCCCCCACCGAGCAAATTAGGCACAATGCCAATTTCTAATGTGAGGAGTGAAGGGAGGGGGAAGGGAAAAAGGGGACCAGCTCCCGAGAGGTGGGAAATGGGAGCTGGTTAAAGGTCAGGCATGTGGAGTTGCCCCCACATCTGGTCTTTGCTAGTCATAGCTAGTCATAGCTTGCAGTATCTGCCGGAACAGATACTACACTTTGATCTTGTCCCGAAGGCCAAGTCAAATTAAAAACAAACTGGTAACACTATTTTACGTCTTTCTGTTTTATGCAAGGCTAAAAAAAAACGTCTAAGATGTGCACTTTACTCAAAATAGTGTTGCATAATTGTGTCACAACGGTAAAACAGAAAAATTAAAAATTAAAAAACATTTTTTTTTAATGAACATTGTAATCTTTTTATCTATATGATATCGAAGCATCTCTTTTTTTTTTTAAATAACATGATACGGTTACAAAAATAAAGTTTATAAAAAAAAATAAATCACGAGATTTGAGAGCGACAGAAAGAAGCACCTTTTTGCAACTTATCTCCTGCCATGACTTTTATTCATGCTTCCACAATCTTGATAACACCAGTGTGCTGATTCGCCACAAAAGCAGAATTAATTTACATATTGATCTACGTTGACCTCAGCAACAATATTACATTATGCTCTTTTAGTACATCACGGAATCTGGGAATGTACAGACATTAATAAGATCGGCATATTCGAGTTTGATTAAAAGACTTCAAGTAAAAGAACAGAAAATTAGGTGATCTCTTTGGCTTTTTGCTTTTTCTTTTAAAACTTGGAGCGAAAAATCGGAAGCATCAGCGATAACATTTTTTTTTTTTTAATCTTGTAAAGATTCGAAGTTCAAATGAAACACGGCACAAAGTTACGAATCGCATGAAAGGCTAATATGCTTGTAACTGTATTTGGACAAAGCTGATGTTTTTGTGTGTTATCATATTTATCTAATATCTGCTATGTTGTTGATCAAGTATTCAGGTTTAACTGATGAAATGTTGTGTATTAAATCAAAAGCGAAAATAAAATGCATGTTCACACTGTTTTGTAGTCCTCATTTTGAGAGATATCGACTGACTGATTGACCTATATTTGATTTTTTTTATTTAGTCTCAGGGGCTACTTTAATATGAGTAAGATTAATGCCTTGTGAGGGGCTTATGGGGAACTTCTGCCACAAGAGATAATGGAATCTTCTGAAAAGCTTTAACTTCAATTTAAAAAAATAATTTGAAATACAAAAGTTGGAAAATTCTTTTAATATTTTGTATGCAGATTTCTTCAGCTTAAAGTTTAGCTTGTGTTGAAATTTTGTTACTTTTTCGTCTCTATTTGCTTCCCTTCTCACGAGGGCCAGTTTTCATATGGGTAAAATCCAGCTGCCCCCCCCCCCCCAAGGAGCAATCTTGATTAGGATAAAAACGTTAATCATTTTTCAGTCTACAAGTCCAGCCGAGGATGAAAAAATTCGTTAGTAATTCTTCAGTCTATAAGTCTGAGCAAGAATGACAAAATTAGGCAAAACATCAGAACATGTACTACACTTTGCTCCTAGTTTCTGATTACTTGATTAAACAACATAATTAATGCCATGTGTCTGAAATGTTTCAGGCTGTAGTTGCGACTTTGTTCCTCTATAAACACATGTCGAAGAAAGCAATTATTTTGAGTTATAATGATTTAACCGTTAATGGCTTAAGCATATTGCAAACACCTTGTAACTTTGTGGTCAGAGACTCACCCAAATGTCCTGCTTATATAACAAAGGCAATATTGGATATTTGTTCAATTAAATGGTAATCATTGTTTTTCTGCATAAAACTGACATTAAAATTATCAGATTATCTGTATGTTTAATAAAGATAATCCATTTATCATAGCGATTGGGAGTTGAAAATACAAACTTCATATTCACGATCGAAGAAAGAAGCTTTTACATATATTTGGTTATGTCTATATGATTGTGAACTATATATTGGTTGTGAATCGGATGACTTCTAGAACAAAGTTATTGCGTCAGATGAAACTAAAATTGAGCTTTTGCGCACACGTTTATGGAGAAAAAAAACACAAAATTTAAATCATCTAATACCATTCCCATTGTAAAATTTGGAGGTGGAAGTGTGATGATTTGGGGCTGCTTTTCTGCAAATACAGTTTGAGGAATTTTAAACATAGAAGGGAAAATGAATGCAGCAAAATACACGAAAACTTTGTCAACAAATCTGTTCAAAAGTGCCGCAGATTTATGGTTGGGCCGTGATTTTTATCTTCTAGCAAGACAATGATCCAAAGCACAATGCTAAAATAACTATGAAATGATTTAAGGATAATGGGATTAGGGTTTCTACAGTGGCCTTGCCAATCACCCGACGTAAATCCATTCGAAAATCTGTGGAAAACTTTGAAGTTAAGGATGCATGCAAGAAATCCCAAGAATTTCAAGAAATTTAATAAAGTTTGCGAAAAAGAATCGCTGAAACTATTAGCAAGTGCTTGTAAGAAACTAGTAGGCAGTTATGGAAAGCATTTGTAGGCTGTAAAGCAAAACCGAGAATACACAACTAAATATTAGTAAATGTGTTAAATACTTTTTCATATGGGTGAGCTGAGTTTTCGTTAATAAATATTTGTCAGTTAAATATATATTTCCCTTTCATTTTTAGATGGATTATATCTCTTCAAAGATAGAGCCGAAATTTCATTCAAATAAACTTGATTTTGTTTTTTAGAGAAATATGAACAAAAAAAAACAATGTACCAAATACTTTTGCTACCCACTGTATATGAATCAGGTCAACTGAAAATAAAAGAAAGTTCAGATGGATGTTATATTGCCTACCAAAAGGTCAACGTGTTTATGATACTCTTTTATTTGAGAATTTGAATATCTGCTTCATGCAATCTTTCTTTCTTTTTTTTTTTTTTCTTAGATTCTGTTCCTTTTTCCACTCAATAAATCCACGTGGGATTTTTTATTTATTTTATTTGCCACCAAATCATAAAATATTAATAATAAAGGATTTATAGAAATAATCAACAAAAATAAACCCAGAAAATGATGTTAATGTTAGACTTACCCAGCCGTGATACACACCTTCCAGGATGGAAGCGTACATGCTTGCATAAAAAAAGTGATACCTTCTTTTTCTCATTCTTTAAAGACCTTTCCCCCTGTCGTCTCTCCAGAAACTATTGTGTAAAATGACAATGAAGAAATTTTTTTCCCCCATTTTCTTGAACTTAGAAATCGAGTGCAAAAAAAAAACACAACAACAAAAAATGAAAGAGTCAGCAGAAAACCATGTTTACAAAGAAGGATGAAGATTTGGAACTTCAGTGGATGCGAACCAAATGATGCCAGCAAGATGATGGCTGCCAAGTGAAGCGAGGAGCAAATGGTAGATCTAAGGACATATGTACTCGGTCAGTTCCTATGTATACATGCATACACGTCTGTATATATGAATACATAGTTATTCATAGACTGTTTTGCTATGTCACAACTCTTCAGTATGATTAGACTAGCACACACCCCAAGCAGTGATCGAACCTATGATCACCCAGTTGATAATTGGCGATTCTAATTTCTTGAAAATGCGGCGGTAGCTATTGTATAGTGAAATTTCAATGCTTTTATAAACATTGTCGACTACTAGAGAGTGCTTAACTTGTTTATTTACAAAAAGCTTTGCATTGCGCTAATAGTAGCTGGCGATATATCTTACCACACTGCTCAAATATAGAAGGGAGGTTATATATATAAGCCCTCCACTGTGTGTGTGTGTGTGTGTGTGTATATATATATATATATATATATATATATATATATATATAATTCTTTTATGTACGTTCTGTTGTTATATTTAACAAACATTGAACTTTTAAACAAAAAGGATTGGTATACACAAAGAGTGAAATATAATTGAAAAAACATTCTACCAAAACACACACACACACAATATATATATATATATATATATATATATATATATATATATATATATATATATATAAGGTCGTTTTTCAGAGACAGCGAGCTGTAAAATAAATCACAGAAAAATATTTTTATTATATAAACTAGCAAAACTACCCGTCGTTGACTGGGTTCAAAAACAGCCTACAGAAAATGGACTCTGATTTATGAAAGTATGATAGGTTATGAAAAGGAAGGGTTGTAAAGAGATAGCTTCGAATTTGGGGGTATCAAAACCAAAGCAAAATATGATGAAAGTAAAAATGCAATAGATAAACCCTATAATTTATTATACCATACCTGTTTACACTGAAACACTTATCACAATATTCTGTGGATCTATATTAAAAAACCTTGTTAAACTTTGTGACATATTTCCATTCTATGGAGGTCAGGCGCGAACGAACACACCATAATTTCATTATACCATATTTCTTCAAACTGAAACATAATTATCAAAGTATACTTACGCAGATAGATATGAAAAGTCTTTATTAAAGTTTGTGCCTATTTCCATTCTATGGAGGCCAGGCATGAACGCAGACCCCCACAATTTTATTATAACATCCCTATTTAAGTTAAAACATACTTATCAAAGTATTATTATGTACATCTATATCAAAACACTTGTAAACAATTTAAATTTTTTATTTCCATACTTTGTAGACCAGGCGCGAACGCAGACCCCACAATTTCAATGAACCACCGTTCTGCCAGATCAAGCATACCCATTCCTGTGCCTCGATACATCTTCTATCATTATATGTAATCAGTTTTTAAAATAGTCAGCCATATAGGAGCCTATTCGTGACCACACACACACACACACACACACACATATATTCAGCTTTATATTATAGATATGTGGTTCATTCCAAAGATTATTTTTTTGCATATAGCTGCTGCGGCTGGAGTGTATATGGTATAATCAAGAGGTCTGCTTTTTACAAACTCTACGCATTGAAGTCTGTCTTCCAAGCAGTCTATTGTGTCTGGCTTATCAAGGTAAACATGGGACGTTACACATCCCCGAAGAAAATAATTTAGTGGGTGTTAAATCACACGAACGACGTGCGAAGTTGACAGATCCATTTAATGAAATTATTTGATCAAATATTTTGCAGTCAAACTAAAGTCTTTAAGTTCAATGGATTTTAAACAATTCCAGAGTTCTCGAGCAATTATACATTGAAATAGATTCTGCCGAAAATAGAAATTGGTTTTAATTTTAAGTTGTTTCTTCATCCTTACGCAATTAATGCTTTGATAATCACAAAGCCAATTTTTTCTACGCATTAGGATACGAATGTTTTTGTTGTAAGTTGGTTTTTCTACATTTCTGAAGAAACATCATGCCCACAAAATTTAGTCTTTGAGATTACGAATGCCTTGCATATGTAACAATGAAGAAACAGCTGTGATTTATGAATTAAAACTAATTTGCTTGATACAAGATTTTCTCATTGGAATCTATTTACAACACACACACATATCTACATACACTCGTGAGCAAAAAAAAATGTGTCAAACAAATTTTATTGCACTAAAAACTATATTGAACAAAGAACAATTGAACAAGGAAACTTAAACGATACTATTAACACAGAACAAGACATTTACTTTAATAAATGCTTAGGATGGAATCGCATTTCCTTTTGATTTCTTTAAAAAATCAATCCTTTTAGACATACTCTCAACCAAAGTAAAACACTGTGAAGGGGAGATACTATTCCATTCGCTTTGCATTGCTTCCCACAGTTTGTCATTGTTCACAAAAGTTCTTCCGAACAATGCACGAGATGTTATCGATAAAATATTCTCGATTGGGTTTAAATCGGGGCTTTGACCTTATCACATCAATTGAATTATCAGAAAACTATTTTTTGTGACCTTAGCAGTGTGTGTGTGTTGAAAAATAATGTTCACTTATTATTATACGCTATAATAATAATCATCTGCAAAATCGAAATTTTCAGTTAAAATTAACAAAAAATTAATGGAAAAATATTTTTGCTCATGAGTGTATATAAATTCGTATTCCTGTCTGTTTGTTTATTTGTTTGCTATATATTAATATCAATATATTAATATCAATATATGATATATACAAAAGGCCCATTACTTTAATGTTTCATTCATTCTTATATATAGTATGATTCTTGCAAAATATACGATTATGACGTGACGTCATTTGCATATTACATTAAGGAAAATCGATTTTATTAATTATCAGTGTGTTAGTTATTGTTCATAGTGAAAGAATTGTTTGAAGTGTTCTATTACGGTTTATTATTTAAATTCGATTTATATTGATAACATATTTAATTTAATTTATTTTGATCGACATCGGTATGATTGAGTGTAGCATAAAAGAAATTCGCTTAAACTGAAATATAGTCAGAAAAAGGTTCTCAATATCCGGAGAATAGCTTCTCTTCATAGCCCTTCTGCTGACATATCTGGTGGAGAGTTTGTCACGTACTTCTTTTTTCCGGGTGGGGAAATTACATTTTCGTGTTTTCATTCGTTCTTTTATTTTTGAAATTTTAGCAGGTGTGGCCAAACCGAACTTCATGTCGTCCCTAGCAACGTTGGGTATCCATGCTAGTATATATATATATATATATATATATATATATATTCTACATATATTCTACTAGTATATATTTCCAGCAATGTCATTCAATTCCGGGTGACGCCAGGTATTCTGTTAGTATATATTTTCGCATATCACATTTAATTCCGGGTGACGCCGGGTATTCTGATATGTGTGTGTGTGTGTGAGAAAGTTGAAATAGATTCCAATTACAAAATATCGTATTAAGCAATATATAAATTACAGCTGTTTATTCATCGTTACACATGCAAGGCATTAGTAATCACAATTACCCACTGGAGCGATAAATAGTTCTTCGGTAAACAATAGTCCAGCGTACGCTCGTTTCAGAGACTATTAATTATATATATATATATATGTGTGTGTGTGTGTGTGTGTATGTGTGTGTATGTGTGCCTTTTATACATAAATATCTACATATATCGAGAGAAATATAGAAAGATATGTGTATGTGCGTAATATATTTATCGACATAGAAAAGTGTAATAGAGTAATGAGCTTGATACTAAAAATTTTTTTAAATAAAAACGATTAACAACTAAATCTTCCTCAGTAAAGAACGATGATACTAAAATGCCTGTATGCCGGAATCTACATATAGAAATAATCTTGAAAAAAAAGAGGGGGGGGGGAGGACTAACTCACAAAAATGCCGTTACAATAAAAATGAAGAAAAATGTTGAAAGTCAAAAGAACAGAGCGTAAATGTTATCTTGAAAAACCAATTCATTCGTGTAAGAAAAGGTTACGCGATCTAGTATCAGTTCCATTGAAATAAGAAATAGATTTAAAGAATGCATTCCATTTGACATTTTCAAAACTGGATCTTTTAAATAATTAGGAATTTCTTTCATACTTTTAAATCTGGAAAAATAGCTATTTAAAAATACACTTTAACACACACACACACACATATATATATTTCTTAGAAATATATATATAATTCTTAGAAATTGTTTTGCTAATTTTAAAAAATTAAAGAAAAGTATTTCAAACTATAAAAAGAAAGAGTATGAAAAATAACTTAAAATGTTATGAGGTTGAATGAAATTATAATTTTGCTGATATCTTGGAAACAAGCAATGGCGACAAAGACGTAGACTATAAACTACAGATTTCAATGAACGATGTTAAAACATACCTCCTAAATGGATTAGAAAAAAAGAGAAATGATAAGTTGGTTCGCATATATATATATATATATATATATATATATATATATATATATATATATATATATATATATACATACATACATACATACTGGCGTTAATCGTGACACCCTGCACTGATGATTTCCGAAAGGATGAAACACTAGCGTCTGTAGGTATTTAATAATTATTATAGTAAATCAAGCAAATGAAGTTTTAACAAGGTTAATACAAAAGGGCTTACAACCGAAGTAGGGATAGATATACTTTTTATTTGTTTTCATAAGCATCCATATGTCGCTACACATTTATGAGTATTCTTCAGTCAGTCAGTTTAGAGTAATTGGAAACCTCTTCAGACGATATTGCTTATATACATAAGTCCGTAAGGATTCCTGACTTAACTACTGTATAAGCAATATAGTCTCTAGTTACTTGTAACTGGCTGACCGAAGCATACTCATGAATGTGTAGCGACAGATAACTGCTTATGTAAAACAAATAAAAAGTATATATATATATATATATATATATATATATATATATATATATATATATATAGTCATCCACATACAGTACTGTTTCGCTGTTTCACAGCTCATCAGTGCGGCTAGACAGGCAACTACCTCAAGCCAGGATTGAAACCCGACCGTCTGTACGACAGTCAAGGCTCCTAACCATACAATATATATATTGTGTATTTAGGCAGCATGTTTTCATTAAGACAGATATTGTTGAACAACACGGAGTGTTTCTGCTTAATCGTCTTTTTTTTTTTGTTTTTTTTTTTTGTAATTTCTCCATTTTTCGTATGGTCGTTCTAATATCTTGGTCGAATTTGCGTAAGAAAGTTCCATAGTCTATTTCATCCATCTGTTTTTTTTTTGTTTGTTTTTTTTCTGCAAGTACTTTCAACTGATTTTCTTCAGTCGTCTTCGGGCAGTTTTTGATTACTGTTTCGTTTAAAATCGGGATGCTTTTATATGCTTTAGTTCAAATTACATTTAAATTTAGTGAAGCGTCTCGTTTGCAAAACAAAAAAACAACAGACAAAGGGCATAATTCATGAGCAAGTGGTGTATCTGACTAATCGAGAAATGTTCAACAAAAGAATTATATAAAGTTATGGTGGATTTGGATTTATAGACGTCGAGGAATTGCAGATATTTTCTAGTGAAACGTATAATTATTTTGCAGCATATATCATATTTGGAAAATACCTTAAAAATTATTCTCATATGATGGCTAGTGAGTAAATAAATATGGAAATTAGGTTATATATATATATATATATATATATTTAATGAAAATCATTCCAGACAAGGCATAATACCACTTGATGTAAACAACTAAACAAAAAATACTGCTTACATATAAAAAAAACCCCGACAATAATAAGTATTCGATGGATAGATTTCTGATCCAGAAAGCAGCAATTCTAACATCGCTCATGTAATGTGAGGATTCAAGGTCAGAATAAGGGAAGCAATAGTCTTTTTGTTTTGTTTTATTTACGAGGGAATCATCACTTATCAAGGCTAAAAGTCCACTCGAGGGTAAGGGTTAAAGACAGTGGTCAAAAGGACAATATCATAACATCGTTAGAAGTGTAACTTAGGTAAATTGGATTACTTAAGGAGAACAACTCATCAAGAACTTGTTTACATTAGACTTGAAGACGGCCATATTGTAGTCAGCTCGAAAGCAGATAAACGGAAGAGAGTTCCGTAGGTGTGCACTTCTAAGGAAGAAGCTTTGTTCATGGAATTTACGTTTAGGCACAGATGAAGAGCGAGGAAAATTATTGATAGTGGTTTCAACTAAACGAGTGTTTCTCGTGAATGTTTGGCGATGGGGGCGAGCATAGATTGGAGCTTAGACGAGCACTTGCCATGAAAATAACGATAAAACAGAGACAGATCCGCAACGTCTCTTCTGTGAGAAAAATGTTGCAGAGAAGAGAAAAGGGCATCCTCCATTAAGTTATGAAATCTATTTTGAACTCTGTCATGTGTCAAGGCAGGGTAAGGTCTTCCTAGCAGCTCCTACCCAGATATGACAGCAATACTCCATCCTTAAACTAGATATAAACCAAAGTAAATCCAGGAACCACTTTGTACTCACCTATTATATATACATATATAAAAGTGACCGCGCCTGTGTGTGTGGAACAGTCTTTATCAAACTACTCTGTCAATTTTTTATCTGCAGACTTAAAACTTAATATATGGGGCATTTAGATCTGTGGAACAAATAAAATTTGTTTTTTTTTTAACCAGAATAAAGCTACTAAGAGATCAAAATTGAAAAATTGAGACTGGGTAGGCATAAGTCGAGCTAATGTGTATCTTTTACACATGTGCAAATAGACATTTATATGTTCAAGTGGGTTAATTTGTAAAGTTTTGCTATGCACGTGGCCTTAACTCAGATAGTAGCGAATAACGCTGGAGAGCTAAATGTTTTGATTTTGATTCTAGGTGATGGCATCCAAGCCATTTTTTTTTTTTTACTTTATAAATCATTACTCTATATTAGGTACAATATAATAATCAATAGAGAATTGGCTCTAAAATAATAAATACGAAATCTACATGAATCAAAATATCATATTTAAGTATATTTTATGACCAGCCAAAGCCAGCGACCTGCTAATATATATATATGTCTGCTGAGGATGACTAAATATATTCCCTTTCTTTAGTTGAGCATACTGGTGAGTGAAATAATTGCTATTAGTGTAAAATGCAATGCTGATTGTGTAAACAAATGGCACTTCCGGCGTTTGAGAATCTTTATCATTGTAATTTCACCTATCTACTTAGCAACATCCAATGGCGTAGGTGTTAGAAGTGCTGACTATCGTCTAGGTGGTTGAGTTTCAATATCAGCCTGAAGCAGTTGTTTGTCTAGCTGCATTGAAGAAATGTGATACAGCAAAACAGTTTGTTTATGGGCCTCACATCAGTGAGGGATGACTGATACGCGAACAAGCCATAGAGAGGAAGGCCCCAAAACAGTGTGTATTCTCTCCTGATGACCCGATATTATCTGTAAGATGCTAGAAAATACACCCCCCCAAATGATTATATACGTTTATAAGTGAATAAACTAAATGACCCCCCCCCAACGCAAAACTATAAACACCATTCTATACAAGTAAAAAGAAATAAGATGAGGAAGGAACTAGAAAGGCGCGTTTTCTCTCTTGACAATAGACATTAACTTTATCCAAAATGGATTAGTTCACAAGTGAAAACAGCTGATAAACATCATTATACATAAGCCTATAAAATAAGCTGTTTCTTTCAAAACGCAACATCTTCTGTTGCTCGCTTGCTTCATGGCAAGTTTCTGCTACTGTTCTGGTAGTAATATATATATATAGTCTTATTTGTAGTATTCCGAATTTCATTGGGTTTATATAATTCAGTAATCATTCATATACCAATAAATTTTAAGCCAAAAAGAGATGACTTAAATTTTTTATTCCGTCCAAATAGATCAGAGGGGGATTGTAAATTTCCTTGTTATGATGACTGAATTTATGCATTTATGACCTGAAAGTTTCATCTCTCTGGTGCAGATATTGACGGTGTGAGACTCTTAGAAAGCAACCCCTGCCATGGACGTGCCTCAGAAGAAGATACGTGTCACTGAATTCTTTCATGTAGAAAAAATTGAACCGATCAACATTGATCAGCGTCTGTTGAACGTTTACTGTACTGATGTAGTTGATGTCAGCATAGTCAGGAGATGGGACCGTTGATTTCAAAGTGGCGACAAAGATGTGAGTGACAAAGCGTACTTCAGACTTTTATGACCGAGGCATCATTCATTGTTGACAGACGTGCACTGAGAATAGCTGTGGCTACGTAGAAAAATAGATGCTAGAGCACAAAAGGCTGCTCGTTTTAATAGTACCACTCCCGTCTTCATTGCTCTTGAACATTTTAGTTTCTCAGTTTAAATTAGGTTTGGAATGATCCTCATTCATAAAATAAACAAATAAGTATCATGTATGGTTCTTAAAGACTTTTGTATGACACGACCGATTATTGCAACGTGGTCTCGTAGCCTATCGGACACTGCCCAACGATGGATCTTGGGATGGAGCAAAACACTATGATGAAGATGATGAACCTATTAACAAACATCCTATTGTACCAAATACCCTCTAATGACGTATGGAACACTCTAGTAGCCACAATAATTGCTTCCAATATATTAATATTCTGTCTTAATTTTGCATTATTATATTTTCTTTTATAGTAAAATGTATAACCTCGCTGATGTGTGTAGAACAGATACTACACTTTAAAATATTTATTTGCAGAAATATCAAAATGAATTACATTTTAAACAAATTAGGCACAAGGTCATTTAAAAATGTGAGTTTCGTTGGTCATCCTTTGTCACAATAACTATGTCTAATCTACCGTTGATTAGCGTCATCGATCACCATAATACCACATTTACTTCGGGGACGTCATTTCGTTGTTGTCATACGTTCAGTACCGCTGGAGTAATTGGCTTTCAAAGAAAGTGTGTGCAGACATTTCTTCTTCTTTCATGCCACAGCGTAAAGACCAAAGAACCGCAAAATTGATATTTTTATTGTAATGCATTTTTAAATGATTAAAATTATTTAATTTATTATTTTATAATCTTTTACCGTTTTATTATCGACAAAAATATTATGTATATATACGAAAATATAGTATCAGTTGTGTATTTCTAAGACCATCCTCCCAGGAATTACATCCTTCTTTTGAAGGGTCAGGTAGTCCTCTCAAGCATTAACTCCTTTTTGAGAAGGTGGGGGGAATTTGCTATGATACCATTATGTCAGTCATTACCTCCTCCCTTAAAAATCAGTGTAGTATATGTTTATTTACCATGATATCATCTTCCCAGACTAGCAAGACTATGTAACAGAAAGGAGCATCCATTCGCTAGTAAATAAAAGACCAGAATCGTGTGGAATCACTTACCTTTTCAGATTTGTAGTAATATATGCAGTTGTCCTTTCTGAGGACAAACCATCTTTTTCTCCAAGCTGCCCTCTTCAGTAGCGGCAGATGGCTGTTTCCGAGCTTCAGCATGTAACCAGTCATTACCGGGGCTTCAAGGTCACGGCTGTAGCAGACATTGCTCAAGCCAACAGACAGGGAGACGTCGTTTTTGGCTGAAAAGAAACCAAACATATTTTTTTATTTCATTTAAATGCTTTACCGATAAAGTAACAGGTTTTGTTGTTGGTTGTTTGAATTGTAGTTTTTTTTTATCAAGTTTCCGAATTTTTGAGATGAGGATTGATTATTCATAGAATTTGGATTCTTCCCAAGGAACCATGAAAATTCAGTTATAAAAGTTATACTTCGCAAGGTTCCATTCTCAGCGCGAGCGACACTCAAAATACAATTACGAATTACTTCGGACTTCTACCCTGTCATGGCTGGCAAAACGAGAGCATGTTATTCCTCTAGATCAAATAAAGGGTTTCGTTTGAAATTCCCTGAAAATTCCCGAGTTTGATAGAAAAATTCCAATGTTCGACAAGATATACCTGAAGATTGGAGGTTACATCGATTGAAACGTTGTGAAAATAACACTCAAGATGAGAACTGTAGTCCAAAGAATCCTAATAAGACGCGTGTGTGTTTTTACTTTCGATATTTTGATGAAACGCTTTATTTTAGTTTTACCATTTTATGTTTCCTTTTTTAATATAATCAATGAATTGTTTTATCACTTGGGAAAAATGAACTCTGCCTCAAAAAACTTTGAAAGTGAACCTCTGTATATAATATGAGTGAACGTACGCCTGCTCAGCTCGTTTTAATAATCAAGTATGTACATATTTATTTTATAAGCAAAACGAGGAGAGGCTTGATCATAATTATAACTGATAATAATGAAAAAGAAAAGAAAAATTAACCAAACCACAAATTTAATTTTCACGTGAAAAGAACACGATTAATCTTAATGACTGATAATCTATGTAATCAAAATGACCGTACGTGTGTCCGGCATGATTTAAAATAGCAATTGTGAATTATTCTATTTTATAAACATTGTTGATGTATAAAAACTTGAATGATTGGAAAACAATAAAATCGTTCAAAAGTCATAAAATGCAATTTTGTTTATCTTTTTTATTTAGATCGTAAATTTTTTCACTGATGTATGCCTTCAAAGTTAAAAGACACATAAGAATAAATGTAGAAAACCACATTATACGGCTTTCTGATGGATTTATTATTTTAAAAATAATTCAAATTTCTATATATCAACAATTCTTATGAAAAAAAAAAAGCATCTCCCAACTCCTACTTAATTCCGCACACCATGCGCGGTCCTTTCTTGGCTGACATTTCATCCAGATATCGTTTTAATATCAATCAGATCGACTTCAACAAAAAACGTGACTAAAAAATTTGCATGAAACGCATGGAATGTGTAAGTTTTAAAAGTCAATAACGCAGAATTGTTTAAAGACACTTTTTAAACATTTATTTAAAAATTTAAAATCAATTTACTTTCGACGATACAACGTCATCTTCAAGCATAGAAATATTTTGCGTTTTTTCTTTTCCCGTTTCCTTCCTCGTGACATAGTGTAACTAGAAATACATAATTTGTGTGATCCTCACCGCCGATCTTTTTTTCAAGAGGATTGTGCATGGTTCGTGTGAAATTAATTAGAGACTTTGGCATTTGTGTACTACATGGACGGATTCGTTTTTGTGTTTTCTGTTTGGACGTGGGAAAAGTGTATAGCAAAGGTAGGCAAATGTAACTTTAGGATCGAATCGAAAAAAATGTGTTTTTGTTTTTTTAGAAAGATTTTTAAATAAATATAAAAAAAACTTTTAATAACACAAAATAGATTTTTTTTTTCATTTTCAATAAAATATGAACATAAAAGTTTTTGTAACACATTTCTTGAATTAAAACCTAGTCTTGTGTTATAAGTTTTTTTTTTATTTAATTCAGAAATGCATTACAAAAACTTTATGTTCACGTTTTATTTTTTAAAAATGTATATTTTGTTTAAAAAAAAAAGTATTTTGTGTTATAAGTTTTTTTTATATTTAAAAGAAATTCTCAAAAATAAACACGCATTAACAAAATACCACACGCATCTATTTTCGATTAAGTTCCGAGATTGAATTTTTCTGCTCCAGCTATGCACTGTTCTCACGTCCAAACTAAAAAAAAAATGAATCCGTCCGAGTAGTGTATAAGTGCCTAGTTTGTTTCTTCACAATATAAGCGCTGTGTAAATTTGAATTAAAATTTCTAAGTTTCTTAAACTTAGAAAGCTAATGCAATGCAGATTTTTAAAAAAATAAACGTTTATTTGGACTTCACTTTTCCAATGACACTATGCCAATGCCATGCTTCTAATATTCTCGAAAAGCAAGAAAAATGCATCTTATCAGCTAGAAAGAATGCAATTAGTCTTTTTTTTTCAATTTTAGTTGTTGTTGTTGTTGTTTTGTTTTTTGTTAACTTTATGTATAGCAAAATCCCATCTCTAAAGAAGAAGAAGTGAAATGGATTAAGATCATCAATATCAAGTATATAAACTAAAATGCAATCAGATACGAAGGTCAAATTTTTATTTATTTATTTTTTTTTCACCATTTACATCTCATTAAGCGAAGACGAGTCAAATAGATGATCAATAGATATTTTCTCTGTTTGGAAAAGAAAGAAAAATCAGCGTTTGGTTAAAAGGATCAATTCGAATACAAAACGGAGCAATTTAAAAAACAAATAATTAAAAAAAAAAAAGAAAATGAAATACAAAAGATTTTAATTTAAATCTTCAAAAAGTAAATTATACTAATTGCATTGATGGTTTGAAAAGTGAAACAGAGAAAATAGTTACAAAAATAGTTTCAGAAAGATAACAGTCGATTTTTAATAGGAAGCACTTTGTGATAAAGTGGCCAGCCAGTGAGACTGAAACTTCAATTCTTTCGAAAGTCTTCGGTATTGATTTAAAAATCCATCAATAAAATATTATATAATCACACACATACAAAAAAAAAATATCGAATTCAGTTCGATACATTGAAATTCATACTAGATTATCTGGATTTCTTTTCATTTGAATTTTTACAAATTTATTCTTTTTTTAATAGATTTAAAAATGAAAGAAAACGAAGCTCAATTGCTGGCGCAATTAATCATTAAATCATTTTGGGGCAATCATCTTTCTTTTTATTTATTCTTTTCTCTTTTTCCCGATCCCCCCATCCCCTATCTCTTTCTTTGGCTGTCATCCATCCTACATAGAAAACATATTTTAAAATACCAAAGCAAAAAAACAAAAAAAAAAACTCTGCTACTCACATGAAGACTTAGTGAATCAAGTTGTATTATGATGTAATTAGAGAACAGCGAGGGGATCGATTCCGTTTGCTTGTAGAGAGGGTGCTTGAAATCTAACAAGGCTGCCGTAGCCTTGGAAACTAATTCAGAATGCAAGCACTTTTAACTTTCTTTTGAAAGAGATCCTCAATTATTATTTTTTTTTTGAAATCACACAACTCCTTCAGAAGTCAAAAAACACCTTTTTTTTTGTTTCGTTAATTATTGGCTTTCGTTAGATACACGTCTTTTTTGTAATCAAATTACGCATGGCAAGCGAAGACTTAATAGATGGAGGACTTGCGTTTCGTGCTAGAACATCAACTATGAACTTGTAAAGTCCAGAATTCCATTTCCAAAGAAACGTTACATATCCATGGAATCAACGAAATTATTACTTTTGGTGATATCCTTCCCTAAAAAAAAAAAAAAAAAAAAGCCAACACCTAGGCAAGTATTATCCATCTCGCCAACCGAAGAATCATTAGCAACATTTTGATTTTCATCCGTTAACACACGAGGACATGTCTACAAAGTCAAACAACAGAATAGCTTCTATGACTTGCAGAAATTATTTTTGAAGTTCAGAATTGTTGACGCACGAAACAAACTAACTCATTTCATCAGCTGTTGGCTGCCATAATACTGCACCCTTTAAAATCCTCATATTCCTGAAATTCGCCCAAACTACGCCTGATGCCCCCTTCACACGCTATATATGTATATACGAGTCATACACTGTTCCTTTCCCTGACAATTGAAAATCATACATAGATGAATTGCAATGCACCATAGCACCATAGCACAATGATCTAATTCTCATAATCAGTAATAGTACTTACTAAGGGTTCTCACATAGGTCATCATCAGAGACTACTCACTGACAACAACTTGTGGTGTTTCCCAGAGTCTGGGTGACAACAAGTCTCCTCAGATTTCCAGGACTTTCCACTTCTTTTAGTAGCCTTTGAAAATGAATTTGCATTATCGCAACAGCCCTTCACCATTGGTTTATTGCTGGCAACAAGCCTCCCCAAAGCCCCAGTCCTCTTCGCACTCATTCAGTGGATGTTTGGTTTGTGTTTACTCTTTTTGGTCTTTCCATCCTCTTTGACCCTTTACAAATATTTGGTGTGGCGCCAGTTGATGGTGATACTATATTTGGAGGGGGGCGTACTTAGCTTACAATTTTGTGATTTTATTTTATTTTTTTTTGTTCCATTTGGGGTTCCACTGTCTTTTTGTTTTATTTCTATTGCAGTTACCATGTAATCGATAAGCGTTTGTAGATTATGTTGGATAGTTTCTGCATTCAAGTGTTTTCCTGAAGATTTCAGCTATTTTCAGCATTAACGTCAGCTGCATAGTCTCAGTCTTTCTCTTCTCTGATTTCTCCAAGTCTTTTGTCCACGTTCTATGGGACTGCTCCTCGTACTCACACAATTATCGGTCTTATATTGATTATCTTTATGCTTTATATTCCTATATGCAGTGTCGATAAACACTTTTTGTAAACCATCCTCATAAGTTATCAAATTTCGGTAATTCCATTCATAATTTTAAATCCTCTTGTAATATTCTTCAATAAACTCTTTGCACCTGATGTCGTCCCTTCGCCTGCATGGAACATTAGCATATGTATATATTCTACATTATCCAATGCGTTTCATATACAATTGTGATGAATTGCAGTGCACGTTCTCAGCACTATACACACATGATGTCATCATTATTATATCTAACACAATGTATCCAACAGATTTAATATGTTGCATCATCACCATTATCATCATCATCATCATCACTTTAACGTTCATTTTACATGCCGGCATGCATTGGACGGCGTTAAAAAACAGATGTCCAAACTAGCCTCTGGCTAGGTGTTATTTATTCCTCATTCTCTCAAATCCGTCCTTATCACTTCCTCCAATGCTTTCCTCGGTCTTCTCTTGTGAAATGAATCTGCCATTTCAACCCTTCTACATCTATTAAATCAAGAACTCTCATCCATTCTTTTAATATGACCATACCATCAAAGTCTACTCTTCGGCACGCATCTCTTCATACTCCACATTATTGGATTATACAGACGACTATTCTCACCTTGAGGGTTATTTACTCAATACTTTATCAACGATGCGACGGGTCCTTGTGGATAGCGTAATTGGTAAAATTCAATTGTAAGTTACACTCTTCTGGAGGTTGTAGTTTCAATCCTCAGTGCAGGCGACACTCAAAATACAATTGTGTATTACTTAAGATATTTACCCCGTCATGGCTGACAGAATAAGAGCATGCTGTCCCTGTAAACGGTTCTGCTGAAAATTTTGTTCAGATTCCTGAGTTCAACAAAAAGATTCTCGAGTTCGACAAGATACACTTGAAGAAGGTCGGAGGTTACATCGACCAAAATTATATAGTATTTTTTTTTTTTTGAAATCCTTTGAGATGAGTAATTTGTATATTTATTTATTTGCAGAAATAGACTGTTATCTTCATAGTTGTTGTTGTTTCATAACCTTTCGGCCAACTATTCCTTTGGCCTTCTTTAAGTGGGTAACTGCGACTGGATAGGAATGAGGAGTCTCTTAACCTCAGTAATTACTAGAGGAATAGTTGTCCAAAACGTTGCGAAACAACAACTATGAAGATGAGGATAACAGTCCGCAAATAAATCGACTAAAATGTCGTGAAAATAACATTCAAGATGAGAACATTAGTCCAAAAAATCCAAATCATACGAATTATCAATACTCATCTAAAAAAAATTCGCAAACGTAATCTCTCTATACTGTCCAGATTTAATTTTCCTCTGAAGTCATCAGAACTAAGCCCGTCTTTAAGACCCACATTACACATCTACTGTATCATTATCATATCATTTCTTTTCATGCAACGCATGTCCTTAACTCTCACTGGCCAAGTTTCACTTCCATACATGCTTACACTGCAGACACATGCATCATAGACTCTTTCCTTGGTCGAAAGAGATACCGCTCTGCTGATCAGTATTTCAGCTGTACTCAGTTTAATATTAACATGGATATTTAAAGAGTCTACTCATATACTAGGTTCTCTTAAAATAATCAGTCAGTTAAGCATAGATATGAATCCAATATGGAAATTGCTCAGGGAAAACAGACACCAAAATGTTTTTAATAAAAAATGTAACTTTATCAGAGGGTTCATATGATGTGCCTGGTTAGTAATTTAAAAATAAATGTAAAAATAATCAGTTTATCGATCTAAAAATAGTTGAGGCTATAGGGAACTCAGGGTAGAGATAGCACCTTTCGATTCCTAACTGCTGCATCCAATAGGGTGGAAAAAGGTCACTGGTCGTCACTTATCTCCTACATCTCTCACATGTTAGCTCCAACAGATATACATTAGGTACTGGGCTCCACAGGCTTGCCAAACCTTGTGAGGGGACGGTGCTGGTGCAGCACCATTGGGAAGAGAGTTCACCAGACTGGATTAACAGCCAGAACTGAACTCTGTTTAGAGTAACTTCTATGCATCTGTGACCAGGGCGAACAACCAAAGGGGAGGACTATGGCCATGGACTGCGGAGTGGAGCCTCGTAGGTGGTTGGCTGGCGTACTCAGCTCCTTCTGGCAGCTCCTGCATCCCTACCTGGCTCCCATCTGTCTTGACCCCATCTTGCTGCTAGATCCGACTGGTTGGGACAAAAGAGTGAGTCTGATTCTGCACAAACCAGCTTCATTTTAAACAAACTCCCAGTGCATATCATTCATCATCCCTTTCTCATCCCCTTCAAGTCCTGTGGCTTTTGGCGAGTGACAAAGCGATAGCTGTGGGCACACTGAAAGTCATAGCTGCAAACCTGCTCAGGCTATAGGGTCGCTCTCTACTAACAGTGCAGAAATGGAGTTTGATAGCCATAATGTCTGAGCAGCCCTCTTTAGGACAGCACTACTCACCCTCGTGGCATGAAAAGGTGCCCCAAACATTGCCTGCTCTATTACATCCTGGCTGGCTTATCACGGTCAGCAGGAACCCTAATAATGCAATACCTATCAAGATTGCAACATGGAACGTTTATACACTCTTGAACAGAAATAACTCAGACAGATCACAAACACACACTGCACTCATAGCAAGGGAACACGCCAGGTACAATATTGACATTGCTGTTTTAAGTGAAACAAGACTGGCAGGTGAAGGTGGAATTAATGAAAGAGGTCAGGGCTACACCTTCTTTTGGAGTAGCAAAGGAACTGTGGAGAGACATGAGGCAGGAGTTGGCTTTGCAGTGAAAATTGCGCTTGTGAGTAAACTGGCTGGACCTCCAACAGGAGTGAATGACCATCTAATGACACAAACTCCCTCTCTCCAATGCAAAGAAGTTTGCTACTCTTGTCAGTACATACGCTCCTACGATGACAAACCCTGATGACATCAAAGACAAGTTCTACAAAGACCTGAATAACGTCATAGATGCAACACCAAATCTGAACAAGCTCATCATACTTGGTGGTTTTAATGCAAGAGTAGGCTGTGATAATGCTGCCTGGGAAGGTGTGACAGAAAAAAATGGTATTGGAGAATGTAATCATCATCAGAAAACGGGACAGGCGGGACATATGTGTGGAGCCGAGTGCTGTACAGACCACTGCCTCATAGTGTATAAGCTTAATTTGCATATCCAACCAAAGAGAAACCCCCAAGGAAAGACAGCACCAAAACGATTGAATGTCGACAAGTTGAAAATAAAAACTGTCCAGAAATCTTTCTTTTAAATGCTGTCAGAATTTCTTGAACCAGCTAGAATAGATGGGGGAAAAACATGGGAGACAATCCGCGAGATAGTGTATAACACAGCTATGAAGTGCCTTGGGCCAGTCTCCAGAAAACACAAAGACTGGTTTGATGAGCACTGCCTGGAGATTACCCAGTAGCTACATACAAAGCCCATATTGAAGATCCATCCTCCAAACGAAAGAAGGACACATGGAAGAGTTTGTGTAGCAAAGTTTAGTTGAAATTCAGACGGATGCATGATTCTTGGCTTAGCAAAAAAGCAGAAGAAATTCAAATTTATGCAGATAAGAATGACATGTAGAATTTCTACGATGGTCTCAAGGAAATTTCTGGTCCAACTCCATCCAAATCATCACCTTCCCCCAGTGCAGACGGATCCACTCTCCTCACTGACAAAGACGTGATCCTGAGAAGATGGACGGAGGATTTTAAAAGTGTATTAAACTGTTGCTCTACCATAAATGATGAGGCTATTGACCGCCTCCCCCAAATTACCATAAACGAGGAAATGGATGAACTCCCAACCTTCGAAGAGACTGAGAAAGCAATATGCCTGCTGTCCATTGGGAGAGCGCCTGGCTCAGACTCTATTCCAGCTGAGATAAATAAAAAGGGCAGCAAAACACTGACTGAAAAAAAGCCTCCATCAGCTTTTCTACATCATCTGGCAGGAGGAGGTACTTCCTCAAGACTTCAATCATGCATCCATCATATATCTATACAAGCATAAAGGTAACCACTGGGCCTGCGATAAGAATCAGAAAATATCCCCGCTATCCATTGCAGGCAAGGTGTACTGGCCAGAGTAATACTGAACAGACTCATAGTTCACCTGGGTAAAGACCTCTTGCCGAAGAGCCAATGTGGATTTCTCTAAGGATTGTGGTACTACTGATATGGTATTTGCCACCAGGCAGCTCCAAGAAAAGTGCCAAGAACAAAATGTAGACCTATACTCCACCTGTTTATCTGACCAAAGCCTTTGATAATGTAAACAGAGAAGGCCTCTGGAGAATAATGGCAGAGTATGGGGGTTCTAGAAAATTCATTACCATCAAACGTCAGTTTCATGATGGAATGATGGCCAAAGTGCAAGATCATGAGGAAATCTCTGACCCTTTTGAAGTCACAAATGGAGTGAAATAGGAGTGTGTTTTGGCTTCCACCCTGTTCAGCCTCATATTCTCTGTGATGCTGACGGATGTCTTCGGAGACGCTGATGTAATCATTGGAATTAGGTACAGACTTGACAGATCAGTTTTCAACCTCAGGAGGCTACAAGCAAAATCTAGGATTGCAACGGACATTATAAATGACTTTCTGTTCACTGATGATTGTGCCCTTAACGTTACCTCTGAGGCAGGCATGCAACACAGTGCAAACATATTCTCGGAGGCTTGTGAAAACTTTGCTCTCATAATCAATACCAAAAAGACCATGGTGATGCAAGAGCCTGCTCTGAGAAAACCAAAACCCAACATTTCCATTGGGTGGCAAAGACTCAATGTAGTTGACAAGTTCACCTACCTTGGCAGTATGCTCTCCTGCAATGTAGTCATTGAAGATGAAATTAACACCAGACTCGCTAAAGCAAGTGCTGCCTTTGGCAGACTCCACAAGAATGCATGAGACAGAAGAGGCATCGCCTCTATGACAAAGAACAAAGTCTATAAAGATGTCATACACACCATCTTACTCTATGGCAATCTGAAGTGCGCAGTTGCCAACAATTCATATTCAAGGTTTAATACATAACATTTCAATCTAATTTCTAAACAATATTATATAAAACAAATATTTTCGGAGGGGTGGAGGTGGGACGTTAGTGACTCAATAAAATTGCCATGCAATATAATTGTATATAAGAAACGCTCATTGTTTGATCTTCCCTCCCAATGTTTTGAAAAAAAAAATCATATCTAATGTTCAATACATAACATTTCAATCTAATTTCTAAACAATATAAAACAAATATAAAATAAATAATAAAACAAATATATGTATTGATTTTTAAATTCAGAATGAAAACTTTGAAATTAAGTTTTGTTTTATCTTTTTATTTTCATTTCATACGAAATCGATTATATTCATGCATGTTTGGAACTTGAAAAGACTTTGATCAATGCTACAGACGAATATACCTATGCAATTTTTGATAGCGACATTCGAGCCGACATTGAACATTCTGATTTAAAACGAGATGAAAGGCCAACCGAACCTTAAGGAAAATTAAGCTGCAGACGCCATAGCATCAAACATGGAGCAGATGTTGAAATTGTCACGTGAGCAACGAAAATATCTATATGCATAAAATACTATAGTTGTCTGCCTTTCTTTCCTTTCCGCTTACCCAGTCCAACAGTCACTTGAGGATAAAGATTAATGAGATGGATTGATCGTCAGTGGGGGATGAAAAATATTTTAGAGGATTGAAGATGGTTAGCGAAATGAACGAAGGTAGTTTATTTATAAGGATGGATTATGACAAGTACTCGTTGACATGTTGTAATCTTTAGGGAAGGAATCCACTAGTAATGTGTTCCACAGATGAGAAGTTCTTGATAAGAAACTATGTTCATGGAAATTCTGGTTGATGCTAGAAAAACTGTGAAAGAAATAAAAAAATTTTTTTTCAGTTGTGGTAATACAACCTCTTGCTGAGAATGTTTTACGAGGAGCTACCAGAGATTGGAGCTGCCAAATACTGGGATGTTCGTGGAAAGAAACTGTATTCATGAAAATTCCGTTTGAATGAACGGAAAATTCTTTGTAGTGAGTTAGATGGGGAGTGTATGTTCGAACTGTGTGTACGTATTCATTTAGCAATGTGTATATGAACTCGCTCTCACTAAGTAGAGTTCATGCTGTGGATGTCTGAAAAATAAGTCAGAGAGTGAAGCTAAGTCGAGTACTTTCCATGTTTAGTATTATAGGGACACTCTCCACGAAATTAAAAATATTAAATTAAATCTACAATTACGAAATTAACAATATTAAATTAATAGAAGAGAAAGACTAGGAGCGTTTCTTCTGTGAGATCTTTGTACCAAAGGTCCTCTGAAAGTAGTACACACATAATGCAAGAGTTTCGCAAACTACCACACATAGCGAGAGTATAAACACATTGTTAAATGAATACATATACACGGTTTTTACATAAACTCTCTACACCTTAAATTCATCAGCACCAGCCAAAATAAACATGCACAATCAATTTCTCCTTACAGGTAAGACACCTTTTTTCATCTAGAACGTTCTTGACCTCTTGGAGTTCTCATTCCTTGTCAGCAGTTTATTTTGTATAAGTTGTCAATAAAAATTAATTACTTTTGTATTGACAGACTGTGATTCTTTATTTTGATAATAACCTATTCTTCAACACGTGTGCTTGGGATAAAAGTTGCTAGAATCAAAGTTTCCCGATTTACCCTCCAATTTAAAAATGAATCCAGGAAAAGTGTTTACACTACATCAATCCATAACCCAACAATAACACTATCTCAAAATATAGAAATACAAAGTCAAATGCTATCTCAAAGTCCAGATAGCATTTGAATTTGTATTTCTATATTTTTTCTAAGACATGTCTCGCTTGAGCTTTGCTACATGCTTGAAAACAAAATTTCGTCACTTGTGACAATCTTGTACCAGTTTTTCAGCTGTCAGAAAAGGTAAGTTAGTGGTAACCATTATCTTATCAGTCCATTTTTTTTTTTGGTGGTTGTCCTCTTGAATTTTCTGGAATGGCGTTTTTTTTTTATGTTTTCTTTATATATCTGGATTGTGGTAGCAGAGAAACATGTCCAAGCTATGCTAATCTCTTTTTTTCTTTGAATAACATTATTGATCGATCTGTTAATAATAAATCTCTTTCTGATATTTGCATTTCTTTATCTTGTAAAGTTACTCCAAGAATGTATATATTTATACCGCATTACCTTTACCATACGTACGTATGTGTGTCATGGTTTCTGGATTATAAATTATTTATTAAAAAGGAGGATAAAAACTGATAAACAATCACTAACATTAAATTACTATACAAATACACTAATATAATGTTTGTAGGATATTATCATCTTCTATTCTCCTTTTTATTGAATAGATTTTCTAGATCAACGAAGACGCAATGTAAAAAATTAAATAAAAATAAATGATGTCGCCTTTGGGCTGTATGTGAAACTTAAATATATCTTCTTGGTCTTCTGCCTAGGATCTTAGCGTAGTATCTGTCTTGTCTAAAGATGGTATAATGATATTGTGGGGCTTCCATTCGCGCTGGGTGTCCATACAATATAAATATGTCAAAGATCCTTATAAAGATATTGGGGATAAACCATAATAACTATATATATATTCTGATACTACATTAACCAGATTACTTAGATAAATACTATTACAGTTCTAACAAAGGGCTACAATAATATCGCATGGTCTTCATCTACAGGATGCCCAGTATGGAATTTCTACTGGTTCCGCTAGTAGTTTTTAAATATTTAATTTCCAAGACATTGGGATTTTTTCATGCTCTGAACTGTATAGTTAGTGTTTAATTTGCATATACATCAATGCATTGCAAAGTTTTAACTTCAGCGATGCTGATATGTCCTTGCCGCTCCATATAAAATGACCAAATGCAGAAAGTGTTATTCTCATTCGTCCGCTTATATCAGATGAGGATACTGGAACCACTTAGCCAAGAAACCATTTATATAGAGATTATCGTCATTTTTTATAGCACAAGAGTTTTCATTGACTGCAATAAGATAATCCCAGGAAACGCCAGATCTAGTCTGTTAGTAATGAAATAATAGCCTTATTTGAAACCATAAATTAAGATGAATGCCTTTTTAAAAGGTCTCATAAATCAAAGGGGACAATTATGGTAGCAAAATAAATAATAAACAAGACTTCATATGATAAAAATATGAAATAAATGTAGTTTTAAAAGTGTCATTTAATAAACAAAAAGTCTTTGCAGCAAAACAGTGTTGAAGGAAGCCTCTCCATTTTATTCTCTATTTCTCTATTCAAAGTTAACCCTCCCCTCAACTTTTTATTCTCCTAACTTAAACAGACCGTTCACCCCAAATTGTGATTTAAAGGCTGTGAAGGGAAGACTTAATGGAAGGTTGTCAATGTACTGCACAGAAGAAAAGATTTATGGAGAAGAATAATTCATAGGATATCCTCATTGGATCTGAGGAGACATGGCAAGAAAAATCAGAATTTGGCTAAAAGAATCTATTAAGTATGTTATAAATGTATCTACATTCAAATATATACACCAATAGCTGTCCCGACCTGGCACTACCAAGAAAGCATTACATTCAAATTTGTTTTGTAAACATTTATTTTTTATCAGGTTATGCTTCTAAGTTAGAAGTAAACCGTTTTCTGATTTTTTATAATAATGCTAGCCGTAAGTAAATAATTATACTCCTCCAGTTTTCACACTAATCTATAATATAAATCTCACTTTCTGTTTAAATGTATGTATGTATGTATGTATAAAACTTTTGACAGAGGCGACAGAGTTTCACGAGATCAGCGTCGTTTTGAAGCTCGACCCTTCGGACGACATATCGAAATATTGACTAAAAAAAATTCATTCACCCTCAATTGGCCACATTTTTACAGGGAGGGGTTGCTTTTGTCGCTGATATTTTTGCAAGTCATCCCCTCTTTTCGATTTGCTAGCCTTAATTTAAACATTCGTCATTTCCGGTTTAGCGATGGGCGCAACAGCAAAGACGTCACGTTTTTTTATGTTCTTTTCCTCCTTCGCGGAACAGGTTCAAGCCTGCTAACTACCATTTTTTTTGTTTTTTTTTATCAACACACACCTCCAAAAACCCGGGCAATGCCAGGCATCTAGGCTAGTATTCATATAAAATACATTTTTCTGTTTTTAAAACTTTTTAGTTTAAGATGTTTTCTTTCTTTCTTATTTTTTTCTTTTTACATTACAAATTGAGACGTTATTTTATACGAGAGTTAGTGTGAACTTTGGCGAAGCATACTTTTTTCTCAGAATTTTTTGACAGAAAGTTTACATGATTTTTACATGTTAGGAAGAAGATGATATAAAAACAAAATTGAAATATGGATACACGGAGGTACTCTTGGCTAACTCGACTAACAGCAAAATCCCACCCTTCACTGAATAGTTCTCCAGTGGCAAACTTTTTATTCTAGTAGCTTCTTTCATAGAACTGCTTGTTTTTCGAATTAGTTTCTTGCCCTCTGTTTCTCTGACTGTATCCAGATGCAGAAATTTTGATGTAATGTGAACAAACACCTTCTTGCACAAATTTTCATTTAGGATGCCACTAATCACAGTAACCCCTTACATCTTAGTGGTAATATGCCGTGTTTGGGATGGATGGGATGAAGGTAATTTATTTTTAATTCTGATGGAGGATGTATACTAGGTTTATAGAAGACGGAAAAAGAATAAGATATAAAGTGAAGATAAACTGCAAAGTACTTACATTGTTGAATGAGCCTAATAATCTCCTCGTGAGATGACTCCAAAACATTTACATTATTCACAGAAACAAGAATGTGGCCCATCTTGATACCAGCCTTCTCAGCAGGACTGCCTAGATTTGAGAAAAAATAAATAAATAAAAGCACGTCATTGAAAAATAAACAAAATTTAGATTTTTTCCTCTCCAATATTTGGAGATATCAATAATTATAACAACATTATATATATATATATATATATATATATATATATATATATATATATATATATATAAAGAATGTAAGAGATGAACAATTTTCTTATTTTTGTTTTTGTTTGTTTTACTATTGAGAAACACCCGTCTGGCTAAAACTACTGTCAATAATTTTCCCCACTCTTTATCTGTGCCTAAATCCGAACGTAGATTCCATGAGAAAAGCTTCTTTCTTAGAACTGCACACCAGTGGAACTCTCTGCCGCTTGCCTGTTTCCCAACTGACTACAACTTGGATGTCTTCAAGTCCAACATAAACAAACTCCTGACAAACCGCCCCCTTTAGTAAGACTCTCTATCAAAACCCTCAATACTAATGATTACTACAATACTATCTCCTTGATTACTGTACACGCAATAACCCTTATCCCTGAGTGGTCTTCAGGCTTTGATAAGTGGTGACCCCCATGTAAAAAAAATAAAATAAAAAATAAAAATTATGAGTTATTCCCCTTGCCAATTTGGATTTTTTTTTGTCATCATAATTGAAAATTTTTTCCATACTACTCATCGCAGTTAGTCACCTGAAGAAGGTCAGCTGTGGAGGACGATATTATATAATTTAAAAAGTAAACTATAATGAAATATGTTATATATATTATTTTTTATTTTAAGTTTTTGGAATCCTTTGCGATCATTTTTTATTATTATTCCATTTTTGCTCCAAACAAGGCATAGTGCCACTTTGATGTAAGGGGCTACTATCGAGGCCATACGTTGCAGTGATACTATGTAGGGAGTTGAGCAGCAAGATGTCTGTTCACATTACATTTTAACTTCTGCATGTCAGTACAGTTAGGAAAGCAGGAACCTGGAAGGGAGTTCCAAAGTCTAGCAGTTCTGGGAAGGCTTCATAATTTGTGTATTCATTTTTTTGCGAACTGTTAGCCTAATCTTTATAGTTTTGTTGCTGTTTCACTACATTTCGGCTAAATCATCCCCTGGCCTTCTTTAGGTGGTTAACTGTGACGGGATAGGAATGCTGAGTCTTGTAACTCTATCCCCAGTAATTACTGCCTTCCATAGTTGTTGTTGTCTCACCATGTTTTGGCCAACTAATCCTCCAGCCTGCTTTGGGTAGAATTGAAATTTATCTTCAGACAATACTCATTTGCAACTTTGGAGACTCAACACCTCAATCCAATACACACAAATACACAAATTATGAACCCTCATCTCATAGGATTCCAAAAAATAAAACTGAGTATAATATATAATACGATTTAGTATGGATCCGTCAATGGAAGATCAACTAAGAACACAAAATTGGATTTATAAGACCATAAAATCCATCCGTGATCGCCCTTCATGGCCCGTGGCACAGTGGATAGATGTGTTGAGTCTCTGTGGTTCCAGATGAGCATTGTCTGAAGATAGCAGTTTCAATCCAAAGCAGGTTAGAGAAATAGTTGGCCAAAACATGCTGAGACAACAACTATGGAAAGCAGTAATTACAGGACTCAGCATTCCTATCCCATTGCATTTAGCCACTTGGTGAAGGCCAGAGGATGAGTTGGCCAGAACGTGGTGAAACAACAACAGCAACTATAAAGATGAGAATAACAGTCCGCAAAAAAAGAAATGAATGCTGAAACACGTTATGTTATTTACTTTCTCTTCAGACAAGTCCACGTGTCATGAAAGTGATTCGATGGAATGAACCGGATTCAAACCAGGCCCATTCAGGTTTTCAGTTGGAGTTATCAACCACGTTCTTATAGTGCTGATAACAAGATATAACAATAGCAACTGGAAATTCATTTATCAAATCAAAATTTGATGTGTCAACTGAAATGCTATTTACAACCAACTTTCAAAATCTCACAAGATAACTTTATCAAGGCCCGGATCAACTCGAGGATGAGAGTTAATGAGACGGAATGATTATCAGCAGAAAGATGAGGAACGCTATGAGATCACTAACATTGATCAATCGTATAAACTGCATTTGATTACTTAGGTAAAAAATAGGTGAACACTGAATTTGAAGACAATTAAGTTATAATCAGCAGGGAAGCAGTTGTGCAATAATGTGTTCCAGTGGCGAGAAGCTCTTGTAAAGAAGTTCTGCCCATAGAAATTCCGCCTGAAGAGAGAATGGAAAGTCTTTTCCTAATGTGGTAGAAGAAAGAGCTCTTACTATGAATGTCTTACAGAGAAGAACCAAGGACTGGGGCTCAATCTAGAACCTTCTATAGAAATAATGATAGAGTAGAGAGAGACTAGCAACGTGTTTTCTGTGAGAAAAGGGCTGTATAGAGGAGAAGAAATCGCCACCTAATAAATTTCAGAATCAAATTTGTGCTCTGTCAATAGCAGAAAAATAGCTCAGTACGACAGTTCTTCAGATGTACTTGGCATTTTTATTGAAAATTTGGGGATTTGTTTTCATTTTTTGAAAATTAAGCTTGAATTTGTAACAATGTTTACAGAAATCTCAGTACAATCAAAGATAACAGCCTTGTTTTTAATCTTGCTTGTATTTTGTGAAAGAGTTTTTTTTTAAGCACGTTTTTTTTTTATTTTTATACAACTATTTCACTTTTATGCATCCATTTGTTTTTCTCACACACAATTATGTATGAACTAGAATAATCTCCATCACAAAACGGGTAAAATCAGTTCTCGGACAATTTTTTCACAAATTTAGTGTCCATTTACAAAGACTGCAATCAAGATCTGTTATATAATGTTTACAATCGTTATTTCACATTCATTACATTTAATTGTACAAAATGTTTGAAATTTAAGGCTTAAGTTTAGGAATCTTAACTGAAATTCAAAGAATCCTATTTAATTGGTGTCTAATGACTATGGTTTATGACAACAGCATATTCTTTTCATTTCGAGTATATATCCGACACAATTAGACACAATTAATCAACCGAGAACCACATCACTCTACATAAAAACATATAAGATATCAATGGATATATACCTGAGAATCAAAACAAGGACTACTACTAATGACTATGTGCTTATCTTGTATTGCTTAAAAATTCTTTAAAATATCGAAAAGAAACTAAAATATGAAGAATATTTATTGGAGAAATCTTAATTTTCATAAAACACTTTGACCACCATTATAAATTAAATAAAACTGAGTATAACGCACATTCGAACCCCTTGTGACCATCAGTTGTGCTCCAAAATTTATAAGGCTCAATTACTTAATTTGAGAGTGAATGGTGTACATACAAATATATAAACATATATAGATACCTAACTTATATATTATCATATTTCATTGTCTTGAATTCTTCAGGCTTCTTTACTTTGATTTATTTTACCTATATTTTTGCATTATGTTTCGATATTTTTTAGACAAGGATTGATAATTTGAACTACTATTTTCATCTAATTATTATTTAACAATGCAATTTAACATTAGTGCAATCGGTGCATGTGCTCAATAAAATCATTAACTCCCGCTTCCATATTTTGTCCTTTAGTCCTGACATTTCATGGGCGATATTTCTGACTAAGGGGAAAAAATTGCTGTTTTCTAGATCAGAATCTATCCATCTAAAATGTACTTGGACTACTTTTTGATCTTGAAGTGGTACTTAATTTAGCTCTTGGCATCAAGTCGCTTTGGCGATTTACATTTAAAAAACGGGCAGAGTTTTGGAAGTTAAGGGTTCAAACTTCAGTAGCGGAAATACTAAGAATACTTAAAGACATCAATCCAGTCATAGCTGATCGAATGAGAACAAGCGACTTCCCTGGATTGAATACAGAGTTCCATTCAAAATGTCGTACAAATTCTTGAGTTTGGCAAGTTATGCTTGAACAAGGTCAGCGGTTACATCATCACACGAAACTTTATCGGAATAGCATCCAAAATGATAACAGTATATCAAAATAATCTGAAAAATATAGATTGTAGTTCGGCCTATATATTTTCTGGAATTTTTTCTTTTCTTTTAATCCCAGAATCAAACACTTTGCCTTTTGGCTAGGAGAGAAGTGTAGAATCCGTTACAATTCATCTTTTTTTTGTACTCAGTGAAGAAACCCTTCTAGACTGACACAATTTTTATTTTTGTTCCAATCTAGAATGTTCCTTCTTTGAGAAACTGGATTTTCCTTACTTTAAAAATTGTATCTAACTTCACCCACATCGGGAAGATAGAAAATAGGAACATTATAAGAGAATAAATATGGCTAAAATATTTTTAAACAAATCAAAGAATAAAAATAAATAATAGAAATTGCCCTATAACAAAAATTAAGAAATATGATTCGTATGTCAGAATCAGTTACAATGAAAGACTTTGGGGATAAATGCTTTATAATCTGAAACATTTCTTCTTAGTCATTTTTTATGCACTATGGAATAACATCATTTCATTTTAAACAAATTAGTTATGAAGAGAGTGTGTTATATAATATTCAAATCATGCAGATATACAATGATGATATACACAGCCCAAAGCACTTGGATCCTGTATGCAATATAGTAGTTTCTTTAAATGTAATTATATATATAAGAAACTTGGTTCTTATTGTTGAGCACATTAAAGGTGAAATAGAAAGTAGGTCTTCTAGGCTCGCATGCGTAGATCATGATGTTATAATCATTAGATCACTATGGCCGGATGTTACGACATTTAAAAATATAAATGTTAAAATTTCAACGATATTTTTGGGGGTCGAAATTGGACGTGAGGTTTGTAATGGAGTCAAAGATGGCTTTGTTGCCGGGTTCCCATCTCCCGACCAGTAGTAATCATATCAGCGTGCACTGATAATTCTCGAAAGGATGAAACACTAGTATCTGTAGATATTAAATACATATATATATATATATATATATATATATATATATATATACTAGTGTTTCATCCTTCCGGTATCATCAGTGCAAGGTGATACGATTACTACCCGTTGGGAGATTTGAACCCGGCCACAAAGCCATCTCTGACTCCATTACAAACCTCATGGCCAATTTCAATCGCAAGAAATATCGTTCACATTTTAACACATATATATATATATATATATATATATATATATATATATGAAACAGCGTTAGTGAACAGTACTGGGTGTTTAAAGAAAGTGGACGCTCGCCAATAATCGAGTGGACATGCCAGTACCTGTAGAAATTTAGATGACCTGTGTAGATTACGTCGGAACGAAAAATCTGAAATTTTAAACTTTCAAGACTCACCACAACCTGTTTAAATGTAGAAGCAAAAGAGCAAACGATTGTATACACAGATCCAACTTTACTTTTTAGAAAAACAAATTAAACTAAACTAATTAAATAAAAAAGCAGAACAAAACTATTTCTTCAAAATAGAAAAGTACTCCAAGCACGCACGTTTTAAAATAAGGTTAATTCAACACATTCACAAAAAGGGGGAGGTTGAGTCACCCTATCACTAAACAGCAAAAGAAGATGTAAGAAAGTATCTTATAGCATATTAAAATTATTGCAAATAATGACATACCAGTCTAGAGCACTTGAATTTTGCATGTCATAATAGTTTCTTTAAATGTAATAATCTGTCTGCCTCTCTTTCTCTCTATATATATGTGTATATATATATATATATATATATATATATATATATATATATATATACACTAGTGTTTCCCAAAGGTCAAATCGTTGAACTTTGACCCCTTAACAGCCAAATTTCTGGCCGAAACCGAGCACAAAGATTTTCCCAAATCTCAGTACCTTGTATATCAAATTTTGAGTCTGTAGACTGAAAATTGACAGAGTTATTGCGTAGGAAAATGTACACACACAGACAGACACCTTCACTTTTATAGATATAACATTTTTAAAAAAATCCACATATTCTTCTAGAATAATAATTCCAAGGTCATGAGGGTTCAAAGAAGCATGAAAGCGATGTTGTTGTTTTTTTTTTGTATTCAATATTTTATTTTGTATATTTCAAGCAGTCCATCACTCTTGTTCACAAAAAAGTATCAAAATGAAAATGAAAGACGTTGAAAAAAAAAAAATGTAAATTTGTATAGCGTTCATTTCTGGCACCAATGTTTGAAAGAGTTTACGCAAATTATTTGTACCGTTTGTGGAAGAAGAATATTTTATATATTTTTTTTCTTTTTTTTTAAATTTTTGCAACGCATTTGCGTTCATTTCAACCGGCAAAAAAAAAAACAAAAAAAAAACGAGACGCAATTGATTTCAATATGTATAATAAATAATAACGTGTGTATATATATATATATATATATACACACACATACACACATTGTACATGCACAGATAAATAATCATATGCATAAACATACATATACGCATACACACATATACATATATATGCACACACGCACGCACTCAAACACACACACACATATATATATATATATATATAAACATACATGAGCATGAAAGGCATCACAAAGACACACACACTAACATATATATATTATACCCACATTTGCATATATTACCTAACCACACGCACACACATATATATGTACATACATACACATGCATCAGACACATATATACACACATATATGTATTACGTACACACACACATGCATATATTACGCAAACATATTCACATATTAGTATAATACACAATACCATAGATATACATTCATATGCACATATTACCTATAACATACATGCGTATATACATATCGTATCATGCATACATACACACATATACTAAATATAATATACATAATGTTACATACAGAAATATACATATACACACCACAAAAGCATATTATAGACCCATATTATATATATATATATATGTGTGTGTGTACATAAATAATAATAATATTAATAAATATTTTAACCGGTTTAATAGTAAAGTTTACACTTAAAGCTATACTTTTTTGTGAACAAAAGCGGAGGACCGCGTGAAATATAAAAATAAAATATTAAAAAAAAAATATATTGTTTTCATGCTTCAAAAAGCGCTCATAACCTTGAAATATCTCTATAAATACGTGTATATATTTAGTCATAAACGTATACATATACTTGTATATATACGTGTTTATCTCTATATATACAGTATATACGTGTATATATATATATATATATATATATATATATATATGTGCATATAATAATACGCGCATCTCTCTCTCTCTATATATATATATATAAATATATATATATGTGTGTGTATGTAAATATCTATGTCTATATATATATATATATATACATACATACATATATATATATACATACACACACACAGTGCCGGCGAAAAGCAAATCAGCACTTGTAATTTTTTCAAAAACTGCAAATTTAAACTAAATTGAATGTAACTGTTTAAAACCTATACCTCGTTTGATTTACCTTTTATTTGTCTATAATTTTACCTGTTCATATTTGACTTTTAATTGAAATATTTTAGTGCTCACGTCAATTTAAAAAAATAACTTCAAATGGAGGAGGCAAAAAGAAAGTCCGCAGCAACAAATTCACTTAAAACCAACTTAAACTATCGCCCCTAAATCAGTTTAAAATATCCACCAACAGGCAACAAAGCATCTCTAATTGTAATTGTTGGTTGGTTGGTTGATTTTGTTTTACGGCATATCAATCTTTTTCAGGTTATTTAATGCCGAATCTAGTTATTTTGAGGAACGATTTTTAATGGAGTATATTTTTTTTTTTAAGTCAGATTCTATTTAACCCATAGTTGGGATCCTAACAGGTACTACCACTCCGGGTCAGAGTGGCCCTGGGAGCAATGGCAATTAAAGGGTGGCTCCACACTCCCCAAGGCCCACAAGGTGAGGCCTCACCATCGAATATAGTTTAAGGTCATTCAGGACCAATTGTAATTGTGGTTGTTCCAGGTGATACACCGTAACATTTATTCCATATGCCACGACTTTCTCTTGGTGATCGTCAAGAGCTCATTAATCTCCACCTTTCTCGCTTATCCAATGGAGAAATCGGCCACAGATTGAAATGTGATAAGAAAACGGTACGAAAGACTGTGCAAAAGCACCAAAACACTGGCAATGCCCGTGATGCGTATAAATCTGGTCGTATTAGAGTTACTTCTAACAAGGAAGATAATGCAATAGAGATCTGCAGCCTAAGAAACAGATTTAAAACAGCTCCCCAAATCCAACAACAGTGCAATCTTGTTAAAAAGTGCTCTCTTTCTACTGTCAAGAACAGATTAAAGGAATTTAATTTGCGAGGATATGTTGCAAGATGCAAACCAATGATTTTTGTAAAAAACCGAAAGTGCCGTCTGGACTTCATCAGATGCAATGAAGATCATGACTTCATATTGGTCAAAAGTGCTTTTTAGCGATGAAAGCAAGTTCTATAGACTAGGCAATGATAGTAGGTAGTATGTCCGTCGGAGGAAAGACAAAGAATTTAATCCTAGGTGCTCAGTTTCAACGCTGCAAGGTGGTGGAGGTTCAGTTTTGGTGTGGGGTATTATTAGTACAAAGTACATTCATATGTTAACTTTGATCGGAATTTGGATGATAATTCCATCTTCATCCAGGATAATGTTCCCATTCACACAGCTGACAATGTCAAGAGGTTCCTGGAAGAGCATGATATTCTGTGTTTGGATTGGCCTGCACAATCTCCAGACCTCCATATCATCGAAAATGTATGGCATTACATCCAGCAACAGCTATGCAATGATAAAATTTCAAATTTGGAAGAACTTTGGACGAAAATTAAGAAAAGTGGGATGCGCTTTCCCTGGAGTATTGCCGCAGTCTAATTCAAGGAACTCTCAAAAGATTGCATATTGTCAAATTGCAGAAGGGCTATACTACTAAATATTGTAGTTCTTTGTGTTCCTGTTGTATCTGTGTTGCATTAATGTCTTAAAGTTACATTTAAATAACAATTTTCCATTGTGCGGACTTTCTTTTTGCCTCCTCAATTTGAAGTTATTTTTTTAAATTGACGTGAACACTAGAATATTTCAATTAAAAGTCAAATATGAACATATAAAATGATAGAGGAATAAAAGACCGATCAAATGAGGTATAATTTGTTTAAATTTAGCTTAAATTTGCAGTTTTTGAAAAAATTACAAGTGCAGACTTTCTTTTTGCAACCTGTGTATTTAGTTTATTTATATACGTGTATATCTATATCTGCATAGTCATCCACATGCAGTACTGTTTCGCTGTATCACAGCTTATCAGTGCGGCTAGACTAGCACCCGTTCCTAGGCAGGGATTGAAACTACAACCATCTAGTTGATAGTCAGCAGTAACCCAACGACCTCATCAAATGCCCATTTATATAGACATTTGCCCACTGCTTTTACAGTACTGCACTTGCTTGTTTATTTATGAACAAACAAACAGAGAACTTCGCATTAACACTAAGCAACTGGTGAAATCATTATAAGACAGTGCTCTACCCCAGGAGGAGAGAGGGGGCTTAAAATCTATCTATATCGCTCTTTCTTTATAAATAACGATATATATATATATATATATATATATATATATATATATATATATTAGTTATTTATATATCATGTTTCTTCGCGTATAAAATGTACATTTTCCTGCCATATTTTCCTTCAGAAATTTCCCCAGTGTATTATTATCCGATAAAGGTCACAGATTAAGGAAGGTGTACAAGTGATGTCGGCTGGTGTTCCCCATCTCCATCCACCGCGCACCACGCACTTGTCAACCAAAATATCTCCACCAGCAAGACAAGCCTCAAAATGAAATACCTCTTGTGCATTAAATGGCACGATTTTATTTATTCTTTAAAAGTAAAATAAAAAGGAAAAAGAAAAGAAACAAAATGTCCAACAGAATGTCTGTGATACATCTTTTATGCTTAAAAATACGGGTGATTCGATTATTAAAATTTGATCTATCGCTGAAACTTTTACACAATATCTTATAAAAATAAACGAACCGAAGGAGAACGATTATTCAATTCAAGGATTGAAAATTATTAGGATTCATATATTTTTTTAATATCGGAAATAAGAAATAGGTTTCACTGAAAGAATCCCCGTTATGAGTACAATCTTATTTTATGTACAACTTGGTGAGTGAACTATTAAAGCTGAAAATAGTTTGTTTCATTATTATTATTATTTATTATTATTATTATTATTATTATTAGTAGTAGTAGTAGTAGTATTTATTATTATTAGTATTATTATTATTATTATTATTATTAACAACTCACTAGCAGTTCTCACAAAGATCATCATCAGGAATTACTTACTGATGATGACTAGTGATGCTCCATGGAGTCTGTGTGACAAGTCTCTCCAGACTTTCAGTACTCTCCACCTCTTTCGATAACCTTTGCAAATGACTTTGCGTTATTACAACAATCGCTCACCATGGCAACAACCATTGGTTTTCACTAGGATTCGTATGGCAATAAGTCTTCCTGATGTCTCACTATTCTCCACTCTCTTCCAGTTGAGGTTTGGTCAGTGCTCTCCCCTTGGTCTTTCCACCCTCTTTGATCTTTCACAGCCGAGATTGATGCCTTTTTGGCGGGGTGGGGTGGGGAGAAAGGAGCACAAATCATAAGATATCTTAATCGTTATTATCATTATTATTATTATTATCATTATTATTATTATTATTAACAACAACAACAACTCACTAAGAGTTCTCACAAAAGTCATAAGCAATAACTGCTTATTGGCAATAACCAGCAGACAATAACCTGGAATCTGCGTGACAACCAGTCTCTCTATATTTCCAGTATTCCCCGCCACTTTGTACAAGCATTGCAAATGATTTTGCATAATCGTAACAGCCACTTATCATTCATTTATTGCTGGCAATGACTATTGGTATCCCCTGGAGTTTGAAAGACAATAAGTTTCTCCAAGGTTCCAGTACACCTGCATTCTTCCAGTGCTGGTTGATGCTCTTACCTTCCTATCCTCATTCACTCATCACAACTATTTTGTGTGGAATCAGTCGACCCAAAGGTATGTGGTGGGAGTTTGTGAGATGATGAGGATGATCATCATCATCAACAACAACTCACTATGAGTTATCACAAAGGTCATCATTAGCGATTGCTCACTGGCATTTACCGGTGGTGTTCTCTGGAGTCTGGGTTAAAATAAGTGTTATGTTAGTAGTCTACTGGAAAACACCGGAAACTATTAAAATGGTCGATTATTATGATGAAATTATAATGGTCGATTATTATGGTTGGTAAAAGTATATTGTTAAATAGAAAAATTTTAAGGATGTGAGAAGTTTAAATATTTACATTTAATAGTTGTCAGAAATGTTAACTTGATGTTAATTTGATAGATGGAATTTAAGCTAACCATAATATCAGCAAAAATACGTGACAAAATACCCAGCAAGGATCTTTAGGCTATGTATAGTGATGACATAATAAAAATATAGATTTTGAGATGTAGATGTGGGGAGATCAGTTTTACCATATGCAACGCATTAAAGACGGATGGTTTTTTTATGAACGGACGCCCAATGGAAGTCAGAAAGGGGGGAGGGGCGATTAAAAAAATTTAATCTTGTACAAAGAGTGCCAACTCTGGAAAAGAACTCAGCAAAGAATAAATGATTATATTTAAAAATATAATTTCTGTCTGAGCGTTTTCACATTCGGAGAGAAGCACTTTCAATTTCAGGACACATGGAAGAGACGCATGGAAAGAAACTTTGGGATATGCTTTTGTTGGTGTTCTAACCGACAACGATTTCTATAAACTTTTTATTTATGTATGCATTGAAAAGAGAATGCTCTAGAAGAATCACACGCAGAAAGTGAACACTCAGAGACTCATTATAGAAACACATATCTGTTTATATATATATATATATATATATGCTCGCTATACAGCTACGATGATTATAGAGACCCCAGTATGCAACATAACAGTTGGTGCCATTTCAAAACCCCTTTATATTATATATCATCCGTTCTGAACCTCTGCTACGTAATACAGGTCTCCCAGATTATTATTATTTGCTCATTAGGAATTCTCACATTATTGACAATAACTTGTGGTATTCCCTGAAGTCGAAGTGACAACATGTCTCCCCAAATTTCCACTGCTCTCCGTCTCTTTTGATAACCATTGCAAAGGACTTTGCATTATCGTAACAGCCGCTTACAATTGATTTCTGACTGGGTACCATCATTGGTATTCTCTGAGGTTTGGGGGTTAAAAAACCTCAACAAGGTCCCAGTACTGTCTGCACTCTTCCTCTTGTTAATGTTCTCCCTCCAATCATTATCATCATTATTAAAAATAAGAATCATTCACTCTCTACGAACTCTCACATGTGCCATCAAATGATTGCTTATCAGCAATAACAAGTGATGTTCCATGATTGAAAGGACGTGTATAAACGAACTTTTGAAAATTATTAATTAAACTACGTTATGATCTTCTTTTTTTAGATTATGCAGACTACTGTTCCTGGTGCTATCAAATCAGACTGTCTGAAGATACTCGCTTCCTGACCTTAAATGCACAAACCATTGATGTCATTGTTCCCCCCCCCCTTTCCCTCTGCAAAACTCAATCATAACCTGCAAAGCCCAAAATAAAAACATCAATTTTCCTCTACAAAACAACCAAACCAAACACCATAAATAAACATGAGTATTTGAAAATATGAAGACTTTGAAGCATAAAAACATGTTTGGCAAAATTTACTAGATTCAGCATTAAATGTTAATTTAATGTTAATTCTCGCATGAGAACAGCAGTTCAAGAATAATCCAAATAATACAAATTATCAATCCTTATCTCAAAAATTCCAAATTATGACTGTTTCTCTTATTTTGTTGATTTAAGTGAAATATCGAAACAAACATGTTATCCGGTTAAAAACGATTTCAGAGTTTTTGTTTTTTTTAATCACTGTTTTAAACACAGTGACACACCGTTTTTTGTTAGATCACCGAAATTAAGTGAGGTAAAGCCTGATCAGTGCCATATAGCGGACTATTTGGAAATACCAATCTATGTAGGGGGATATCGACGCCTCCCCTGTAAGAATTGTAAAAACCTCACATCATTATCTCCCTGCAACTGGAGATCGCTTGTGAATTTAATATTCCTTGGAATCTTCTTCATTAGGAGGAAGTCAGCATAACCCACCTAAGGTAAAAGGTTCTTTCATATTTTTGTTTTGTGTCGGCGACAAATATCATAATAATTCGGCATCCAGTTCTAAATGTAAAGGTTACAACGTTTTCACAATTCAATATGTGAGCGAGCAATCGGTTTGCTGGTTATTGTCGACCAGCAGATATATAATTTGAACATTTTTTTTTTTATCTCATCTTCTTTACAAATGGAAAATATTATATTCTTAAACTATCTCAGCTGAAACTCAATATAGCTCATTTGCACAGGTACTGCTTTTTAAGAATTCTAACGATTCAATATTATGTAATATAGATTTATAATTGGTACTATAAATGGAATTATTACGTATATACACTAGTATAATTATTGCATATATACAGTAATATAATTGGTACTATAAATGAAATTATTGCATATATATTATATTAATACAAATACTACTGCATATATGCAATAATTTCGTTTATAGTACTTTTATGATAATCATTAATACAATTAAGAACAGAATTTAAAAAAAAAAACGATAATACTTAAAGTAGGATTGACTTTTAAAAAGATAATTACTTGAAAGTTCTGGCATCAAATAGTGCTGATGGTGTTGAAACTAGATACTATAATTTTATCTTAGCCAAGGGATCAAAGAGATGGAAAAATATATTTTCTGATTAGGCATTTTCATATGAATGAAAAAATAACTATAAATATATATATAGTGCGTCAACGTATCATTTTTTTTTAAATAAATAATTTTGCATCTAATTTATATGTTATATTTCCCAGTCTGTCTGACTGTCCATTCTACATTTTCTCAGAAACTACTAGGTCTATCTGGTTAAAATTTTGTATGGACCTTACTTATGATGAGGTGACGCGAACTAAGTATTATGGAATCCGTTTGATGCATAGTTAGGTATTAATAAGGATTAGTATTCAATGCAAAAATCAGCACTTATATACAACCATATTCAATCATCAATTTGGCATAAAGCATTAATTTTAAATCAACGGAGTGTAACTTTTGCCCGTTAAAAACGAGCGAAAAGCTTAGTATAATATACCAGCGGGGTGGGCTTTGCCCTGGCGTAAAATACGCTTAAATATGATATTTTAATTTGTTCAGATTTCAAAAGTAAAAAAAAAAAAGTATTTAGGTGCCATCAGCTAGAATCGAAACTGAAACTATAGCATTCAAAGCTGGTGACGTTAGCACGTATATAAACTGATTAAAAATTAAAAATAAACTAAGATGAATGTACAAAATCTTTAACGATTTTTTCAATTTTAGCTTCTTTTTGCCCCTTAAAAACAATTTTAATTGGCTAAAGACCCATAAAAGAACGGCCCGTAAAAAATCCAATCATGTGAGGCCCCTAGCGTCGCTCTGCGGCTTTTAGTTTTGGAGGAGATAGAGTTTAAAAATATGGAGACCAACAAACAGACCGACAGATAGACATATAGCCGTTTATATATTAAATTTAGTTAAGGAGAGCAGCTTGATAAGGTCTTTTTAAAAGTAACAAGACTCATGTTTTTGTGATTTAGTCACAAGTTCTGTAACCACTACTAATTAAATATTCCTTGAAAACTTCCTCTTTTGTCGGGAACCAGTTTAACTTACCTAGGGTGAATGCTGCTTCATAATTTTGTCTCGTTTAGCAAAGAAGTCTTCATGTATTTTAATATTTCAACAAACCAATTTTCAAGTGAAAAAACTATCATAATAACTCAGTGTTCAATACCAAAAGTTTCTACAATGTACTAGATGATCAAACAATCGTTCAGTTGGGCGTCGTCAAAAGAATATGAATACCTACTATATTTATTTGGGGACAGCTATCTGATAAGATATGTTTCAAAATAATAAGACTTTGTGAGTCGGTCACAAATTCTCTAACCACTACTAAAATCATCGGGTTCAAATAATTCAAAGGACAAATAAATTTCACTTCACCGCTCATAAACTCTAAAGATGCTCAAATATATAATAACGATCTACATTTTCTTGCATCAAGACTTATTATTTGAATTTAAGCAAGCACTGAATATGTATTATTTGTCAATCTAATAAGCTAATTTTGAGAATTTACTAAATTTTCTTCATAAACCATAGTAAGTTTTCCACAAAGTCAAACGCATGTTACCCCGTAGGGTATGATTCAATAAAAATTATTATTCATTTGGTATATGGGTGTGTGAATTTATGTAAACACACATTCTTAGAAGACAAAATAAATATATAAGGCTGTTTGAATTTCAGCTATATAAAACTCAGGAGAATTTTGCAAGCCACCCAAATAGATGTGACATTTTGTATAGTTTTCGTAATTTTTCTTTTTTTATTTACTATAGATATATAATGTAGAGCTCATTTGCATATACAAGTTCTGCAAAAGTAAAAATTGAAAATGGCTAGATCGGGGCGAGTGATTTTAAGACTTATTTGCATAATGAAAGAAGAGGAATATCATACCCAGAAGAATCGACGAAAGTTAATCACAATTTAATGACTAGGTTGGCAGAGTGGTGCAGCTGAAAGAAAAACATGTTTCCCCGAGAAAAGTACAAGTTGATGGCATGAGATACAATTTAGCGGCAATCAAAGAAAAAAGGGTGAAAAATAACTGACACTTTAATTATACACCGTTTCGTATTTGGAAGTTGTTGTGTAAAGAAAAGACAAAATATGCTAAACTTAGTTTTAAAAAAAATTATTTAATAAAACAAAAGCCAGTTTTCTTTTTTTTTTTGTTTCCTTCGTCGATTTCATTTACTTATCTTTCTTAATGTACGGAATCCATTTCTCATCTGCATTTGTGCTAGTTAAATTGTCCAATCTACTCTAAGTAGTCCTCGAGAAGTGATATATTCTTTTTTATGTAGAATTTCTAGAAAGCCGTGTTTCATTTCAATACTTACACGCAAAGTGATTAATTGTTATATCAGCCATGCATAAACATTTTTTTATAAACTTGGATTTCCTAGATTTGGTGCAGAGTTTAATTTTCTCGAAGTGCACCCCTCCACACACACACACACACACACACACACACACACACACACACACACACACACACACACACACACACACAAAGAAAAAAAAACATCAGCCAATCTGATAATCTAAAATCTTTTTGTTCCTGAATGATGAATATATAAATAACATTGTTTGTTTGTGTGAAACGGTCTCTACCAAATTACTCTCTCAATTTTGGGTCTACAGAATTGGAACCTGATATGTGGAGTATTCGAACATGTGGAACAAATTCAATTTGCTTTTTAAATTTTTTTTAGTCAGAAAAAATAGCTGCTAAGTAGTAAACCTTGAAAAAACTGAACTTGGCAGACATAAGTCGACGTAATTTGTATCCTCCACCCATGCATAAGTATGTATTGATAAGCTTAACTGCGTTTATTTTTAAAGTTTTATTATCTATATGTCGTTAGCTTAAATGGTAGGGAATAATGCTAAAGAGCTGGTTTGGTTTTGATTCTATCTGATGGCACACAAGTCATAATTTGTTTTTAAACTTTTGAAACCACTACTATATATTAGGTACAATATAATAATCAATATAGAATTGGCTCTTTGATAATGAATACGAATTTTGCATAAATTAAAATATCATATTTAAGCGTATTTTATGACAGGGCAACGCCAGGCGGTCTGCTTATATATATATATATATATATATATATATACACTTGTGCCCGATATTATTCATACCCCCCTTGAAAATTGAGTTTATTAGGTGTAACTTTTGTAAGAATTTATTGTTTACGTCCATATTGATACATATTCTTAATAAACCTCTTCTGATCATTTTCGTCATTTTAAAATCTCGGGATACTTGTAATAAAAGAAATATACAGCTATTTATAACATCTGCAATGTTCAAAAATAATCATACCCCCTTATTTTTTCAGTATTAATCGAGTTTCTGACTGTTTGTTTTCTGTTTGATTCTTATTTTGAATGCTTTTATACAACCTTTGATTAATTTCATTTCGTTTTTTGCATTTTTCAGAAATTAAAATGATATCAACTGAAAACCAATAAAAGAATAAAAATTATTAGAATGGGGAAGAAAAAAGAGCTTAGTAATGATCTTAGGACTAAAATTGTGAATTCACATAAGGATGGTTTAGGTTACAAGTCAATTTCCAAGAAATTTGAGGTCCCTACAGCAACAGTACAGAGCATCATCAAAAAATTCCAGAGCCACCACACAACAAACAACTTGATTGGTAGAGGAAGGAAAAGGAAACTGTCTGCTAGAGCCACCAGGAATATTGTAAGAAGTGTTAATTCAAATCCAACCACCACTAATAAGGACATTTTAGAAAATCTGGAGTCTTCTGGCATAAAAATATCAAGGCAAACATTGCAAAGGACTCTGCATGAAAATGGTCTGAAAGGAAGAAGACCAAGAAGGACTCCATTGCACACCGGAAAACACCTTGCAGCACGTCTAAAGTTTGCTAGGACCCATGTGAATTCTCCAGAGTCCGTTTTCTCAAGTATTTTGTGGACTGACGAAACAAAAATTGAATTGTTTGGCCATATGGATGCTTCTTACGTTTGAAGGAAGAAAGGAGAAGCTTAAAACCCAAAGAACACCATACCCACGGTGAAACATGGTGGTGGTAGCCTAATGTTTTGGGGCTCCTTTTCGGCTAGTGGTCCAGGTAGTTTGGTCAAGATAGATGGAACCATGAAGAAGGAGCAATATTTGGAGATACTCCAGAAAAACATTAGACAGGATGCGGAGAAGCTCCATTTAGGACCAAACTGGGTCCTTCAACAGGATAATGATCCAAAACATACTGCCAAAATAGTCAAGAAATGGTTTGAGGATAATCAAATTAATGTTTTGGAATGGCCTAGCCAGAGTCCCGACCTGAACCCTATCGAAAACCTCTGGCACATATTGAAAACTGAGGTTAAAAAGCGGAAACCTAGAAATTTGAGGGATTTGGAGAACTACTGCATTGAAGAATGGTCAAAAATCAGTGTTGATGCTTGTAAAAACCTTGTTGATAAATATCCCAAACGGTTACAGGCAGTTATTAAGAATAAATGGCATGCTATTGACTATTAGTAAGAGAGGTATGAATAATTTTGAACTAGTGCCATTATTGTTTTTCTTTGTATAATGTTTCAAACTTGCATAATTTATTTATTTGTTGAGTTTAAATTAAATGCTTATGCTTGATTTATTGTTTGAAATCCCTTTAATATTGTCTACCTTCTGGTTTGAGCAATATTCTTATAGAAATCTCAAAGATCCGAGGGGTATGAATAATATCGGGCACAAGTGTATATATATATGTGTGTGTGTGTAGTAATAAGTGGTGATCTATATTGACTAGTAGTAATATTGTACAAAAAACTAAAAACAAGAATAGGTTTCAGGCTCCCAAAATATATTTTTTATTTAAAAGATTATAGTTTATAGTTTTATAATAAGGAAATTCTGGATTACAATAATTACAGTCTCTTAGCTTCATAACTACCAAATTTACACATCAGATTCACACTACATATATTATGTTACAAATGTAGATACCCACATCAATGTGTAACGTCATGATTACTTTTCAGGGTGAGTTTTTTTTTTTATATTATTTCATTTTCATTTAGGGAATATATATATTTTTTGCGGAGTATTATTTAGATATTTTCTTTTTTTATTTTCCTTTTTCCTTTAAAAATTACGTTAATAATCATCATTTATCCAGCGGATGTGTAACATTAACACTGACATCTATGTGACGATGATTAAAAATATACAAGTGGTTCAAGGGTGGCAGCAGGAGTTTAGTACATTAGTCTGAAATAGTAAACTGAATTGAGCATTAAAAGATAGTATAATAGAATAGAATGGTAGATTTTCAGTTTTAGAAAAACAAATACCAAATCTCCATTAGTAATAGATGTGGTCACTGTCTCTCCGTGCAGGGATACAAATTTGAAACAAAATCTCATGCAAAAATCAAATACAGCACTTCTTGGGCATAATTCAACAAGTAATCCAATAATGATATTAATTTTGCATTAGAGATTTTCGAATAATATCGCATCATCCATATTTGAGCTGGAAATTCAGAGATCAATAAAATTTGCTTTTTTTAGATGAGGATCAGTAATTTGTGCTATTTGGACTGCTGTTTTCATCTTGGGTTTAACAGTGTTTCGGCTGATGTAACCTCTAACCTTCTTCAGGTACGCTCTGCCAGACTAGGTCATAAGAGAGAGGTAATGCCTGGGACAGTGATGTCGTTTAAACAAACCTATACCATATTACTACTTGTAATGTTGCAATCAAAGAGACAGAAATCGCAAAGAGTTATCTACCCCTTAAACTACCCTAAAACATGCGCAAAGAGGACATATAAATAGATAAATAAATGCTTGTGAGTTAGTTATATGGCGAGCAGGCTGTTGTTAATACCTATCTGTGTTCTGGTCTCTTTTCTTGCAACCTGACATCTGCAAGCGAGGGTCTTTCAATATTTCATCTGGTGACGAGGATGAAGAGAATTTTGGGAAGAAATTAAGTGATGGCCAGTGGTGGTTAACTAAATTTCTCAGCTTGCAATCTACACACTGACCAGGACACAACCAGCATTTGTTGGAGGAAATGGATAGACAGGCTGGAAAATCTATTTGTTGCCCTACACATTGACAACAACAAGTAAAGGAAAGTGACCTTTCTTCATTACGTGGGGGATGAAGTTTCTGACATTTTTCACAACTTTACAGACCACCAGAAAGGAATGGGTGCAACCACTATCACAGAAGATATCAAACGAATATGAAGTGACAAAAAGTCGTTAACCGACCATTTCACACTTCAGAAAAACAATTCATAGGAAAAATGTCAAATTTGCAAAGCCTCGACGAAAGTCTACTCATACTATGTGAGACTATGGACCCTGGCTTACATGTGCGACTTTGAAAATATTGACTGAAAGATTCTGACCCAAAATCTACAGAGGTGTGTATCTTCTAAAGTTAAAAGAAACGCTTTAAGGGATAATTCCACATTGAAACACGTCCTGGTTGGAGGCCAGAACTATTAAATTAGTACATACATCTGCTGCAGACATGAAACAAAAAGAACTACACTCAATTTACAGGAACAAGAACTACAAGCGCCGCAGACACAGAAATAACAACAAAAATATTCGCAACAGTAGTAAAGACAATTGCGATACTAGCAGCAAAATAGCCGCTATCACACTTGAACACGAGGTGGACAAAAAAGATGGTGGACAGCAGACCTGCGACTATTACATTATTATTTACAGCATATTACATTATATTATTTACAACACACCCTTGTCCAGCCCTAGGGAAAGAATGTAAAAAAGGCACAAAATGATCCATTTTGCAAGAATATGCAATGCCAACACAGTAGGAGAAATTCATTTTATCCATCCTCTTGCACCCCGTTCTACGTCTAGTGACACCACTCTTGTGAATTATTCCCCTGTTATTTTCATTTTAGACACTGGTGTTAGTGTCAATATAATTGTTGGACGTGAATACGAGAGTTTAAAACACAAACCATCTGTACACAACACTACAACGTGGATATTCACATACAAGTCCAGACAAGCAATACCTATTGGATGATTTATTAATGCCACTACAAAATTTTGTGACAAGTCCTGTAGAGCCAAAATATTCGTGGATGACAATGAAAGTTTCTTACTTGGTCAGCAGAATTTACTTAGTGCTAATTCTGCAGAAGCATGATAGATATGATAACATTGAACTTTTCATTCCACGTGACGGTTCCATTCCAAACAAGTTTCCCACACTGAAGGAAAAAAAAAATGGAAAATTTTTTTGATTTACCATCAACCTCTACATTGATCCCATTGGTTTTCCCATTAATGCAACAACACTGTAGAATACTGTTCCGCGTGAGGAAAGACATTGAGAGAGAACTAAAGTGTCTCCGAGAAATGAACATGATTGAAGATGTCACTGGACATACACTATGAATAAGTCCTTATATGATAGTTCTACCAAAAAATAGTGGTGTACATATTTGCATCGACATGAGGAAGGCAAATGAAGCCATTCAAACGATCAAACATTCAATGCTGACTGAACATCACATGATAACAGCCTGAGGACCACAGTGAACCGGCTACATAATGTGGGACCGGAGCTGAACAGAGAAAAATGACTTTTCTCTGTTCTGCGAGAACTAATCTTCTTTGGACACATTTTAAGTGAAAATTGGGTATCACTCGACACAGAGAAGGTTGCTGCTATAACAAAATGCGAATCCCTCAATAATGTTAGTGAAGTTTGACAATTTTTAGGCATTACCCAATATGTGGCAAGATTCATCCTACACTATGCTATGTGAACCACTTCAACAACTTACAAAGAAGGGCAAAGAATGGAAATGGTCAGAAAGAGAAGAATTAGCATTAAAGAAGCTGAAGGAAGCTCAGACAGAAGCTGAAGTTAAGGCATACTTAGACCGAAACAAAGACACCAACATCCTTGTAGATGCAAACCCAGTTTGATTAGGTGCAGTTATTACACAAAATGGGAAGGTACTACACCAATCAGGTGCTTACAAATGTAGAACAGCGATACTCTCAGACCGAAAGAGTTAGCTGTTGTGTATGCAGCCGAATATTTCCATCTCCACTTATATGGAACAAAGTTTACCATCACCAATGACCACCGACCACTTCTTAGGATTGTGAAGAGTTTCAAACCAACAACGACCAGTATTGAGTACTGGCGCCTGCGTCTCATGCCTTATCAACACAGTTTGATATACTAGTCTGGGAAAGATGGTCTAAACCCTGCAGATTACCTCAGTCACAACCCACACCACTTACCATCAAAAGACAATGCAGCTGAAGCTTACATAACATATTTGATTCAAAACACCATAATGGAATCCATCACCCCTGAAGAAGTTATGCAAACTACAAAAGAAGACCCCCTGTCACAGAAAGTGAAGGCTGCAAGTGTAGATGGACGCTGGAATGACCCCCACCCCTATCAAGTTTTGTTCCATTCAAGAATGTCAGTGTATGACGGTCTCATCCTTCGAGGACATCATCTTGCAAGCTAAGGAAAAGGAGTCAACATAGCCATCAATGCATTATCAAGACAAAACAAATAATAAGAGAAAAGGTGTGGTTGTCTGGAATAGATAAACTAATGGAATAAACCATACACGGCTGATTCCACTACCAAGCCTCGAACCCAAGACAAAGCACACCGTGAACCCATACACTTCATTCCCCTCTCCAACTACTCCATAGACTGAAATTTCCGTTGAGTTTGCAGATCCTTTTCCATCTGGAGACTATCTGCTAGTCACAATCGATAACTATAGTCGATTTCTTGAAGTCGAATTATTATACCCCTCACTGTCCACAAATGCAGTTATATCTCACCTGAACATGATATTCGCCAGATAAAAATATCCAACCGTTTTAAAGTCCGATAATGCCGCCCCCCCCCGAATTTCAAGGACAAGTTGTGTTGTTAAAATTTTCCACATTGTTGGTAAGCAGGTTATAGTAGTTGTTGAAGGCAGTTTTCTTTTCTGTGTCTCTTTGTATCAGTGTGGTTCTATCTGTGACCATCTGTTCTGGCACGACTGCTTCATGGATACATTTTTTTCAGGTTTTGACTTAGTTTTTCATAAAGTGGTTTTGAATTAGATTTTAACAAATTCTCACATAGACCATCACCAGCGATCACTTACCACCGATTTCATTCCCTATAGTTTGACTGGCAAAAAGTCTCCCCAGGCAGGCTCGAACCCGTACCGCAAAGGAGAAAAAGAATGTAAAAAAAAACAAAAAAACTTGACGTCTTTGCCGAACCGCCAAACTGGAAGTGGCAAAGGTTTAAATTAAGGCTAGTCAATGGAAAGAGGGGATGACTTTTGAAAATATCGGTAAAAAAAGCAACCCTTCCATGTAGAAAACTGCCCAGTTGAGGGTGAAGAAAAGAATGTTTTTTAGCCAATTTTTCAATATTTGTTATCCGAAGGGTCAAGCTTCAAAACGATAATGATCTCGTGAATATCTGTCGCCTCTTTCGAATGTTGTAGGCAGACAAATATACATACATACAGTTAAACAGACGGGTGAGATTTATATTATAGACTAGCCTGAATGCCCGGCGTTACCCGGGTGTTTGGAGGTGTGTGTTGAGAAAAAAAAAAGTGGTAGTAGGCAGGCAGGTTCGAACCCGTACCGCAAAGGAGGAAAAGAATGTGAAAAACTATAAAACGTCTTTGTTATTGCGCCCATCACCAAACCGGAATTGACGTAGGTTTAAATTAAGGCTAGACAATCGAAAAGAAGGGATGACATTTGGAAATATCGGTGAAAAAAGCGACCCCCTCCTTGCAGAAAAGTGCCCAGTTGAGGGTGAAGGAATTGTTTTTCGATATTTGTCGTCTGAAGGATCGGGCTTCAAAATGATATCGATTCTGTGAAAATCTGTCAAAACTTTTAGGCAGACATACATACATACCTATGTACATTTAACAGACAGGTGAGATTTATATTATAGATTATTATCACCATCGCTGCTGTTATTATGCTTCCTACAATTATTATTTTATTATTATTTGCATATTTTCCATTGAACAATAACTGATTACAATATTATTCCTCTAGATAATTTTAGATAGTTTCGATAAGATGACGAGAAATAATGCCGTGCTAAATGGAGAGCACATACAGCTTCTGGAATTTCCAGATGGTCACCCATTTTAGTACTGACCAGGCTTAACCTTGCTTAACTTCTGTGATCCAATGGGAACCAATGTGTCAATGTGATTATGCTGTATTTCGATATATAGAGATTCTGATTCCATTATATCAGAAATTGGTAAATATGTCCCAAGCCAGCAGTGGAACAATAGAAATGCTTTTTATTCTTTTTGCATTGAAATTGTTCATTAGTGGCAAGCCTTTGTCTGAACAATAGCATTATCTGTTTGTCGGCCAGAAAGTGCAGAATATGCCTCATCCCTATGCGTAGTTTTCACGCAACTCAATAAATCAAATCTACAATCCTACTGGTTTGATTACCAACCCTTAAGTAAAATTGGGGCTCGATACAATAGTCCATACATCTTGGCTGACCTCGAAAAGAAAAGAAAAAAAGTCGCACAATGGAATTACTTTTTCATACGCAGGAGGCTTTTAGTAAGGATGGTGCATTTTTACAGACTCTTAAGGTCATCATAGATTATGCGCAGGCAGATGCTATAAAGTCGGCAAGAATATATATGATGTCCGTCAATCAACCAGAAACTATTGTTTTTGTCATGGAGAACAGGAATTCAGAACAAACTCCGAACAAACACAATCAAAGAGAAATGGTTCTTATTCAAACAATGGAACAATTTATAATCTCGTGACCTGTATAGTTTACTATGTCATCAACTATTGACATTTCGGCAAGGGATTAATGACTTCTTAGTAGATAATGTTGGATGTATTGGTTATTGGCTTAGCAATAAGTCAATATTAACAATATCTGGACAATTTCCTCTCGCTGGCACTGAAGCAGGCTATAAACTAAGTGTTGTAAGCAAAATAAAAAAAAAAGAGAGACATGTTTATACAAACTGTGAATCATAAGTTATGTTTTATTCTTAGATTATTTTCGCTAGACACAGGAACCAACGAAGATAACGGATTGAATTACTTAAAAAACAAGAAGATTTGTATAGCGGGTGACCAAGACAAACTGGAAATATAATATTCATTTAACATTTGCAGACCTTGGTTCAATTACTGTTTGAAGAACTCACAGCATTAGTACTAAATCTGATAGCTTTCGTTTTCTGTTTCTTTGGTTACATCTAACCATTTTTATTGGGAGAATTTGTTCTCAGTCGGTTATTCTGTAACACGATTGTCTCTAGGGTGTGGGGAAACAGAATTTAGATTAAGCTTAGAATTTAATGAAAACTGTATTTATGATTTTAAATACGCTGTGATTTGTCGGTTGACTTAAAAAGTAAACAATTGTCATTTTATTTAAGAAATGCATAAAAAAACGAACAATTTGGATAGATACTAGCTGGGAAAAAAAAAACGTTAGCGAATTTTGTCATTGAGTAGCAAGAATGTCTTCAACGCTTGCTCTAATTGGAAGAGGAGTGGACCTCGGGATTCCCAATGTACATAGAACAGTGTGAAACAATCATGGTGTCACATTGTAACATCAAATAAAGTAAGCAATAAAACCAACCTTACAGAATTTTTCATGTAGCCTTCTGCAGAGAATTGAGAGAATAACATGTTTATGCTTCAAACCAAAATAATATTTTTGTCACTATGTGTATTAAACACATATTTTAATAGTATCCAAGTATGTTGATGAGTCTTACTGCGTCGTTTATTATGCTTACATTTGAAATAGAATTTTCAGTAGTCTGTCATGCTTAAGTTTGAAATAGCATCTTTGTGAATGGTAACTTTGAAATGGAATTTTCGTTGGTCTGTTATGCTTGAGTTTGAAGTAGAATATTTGTATGTACAAGACGAGAAATATTCATTATTATTAAAACAAGCTGCACGTTCGTGGTCCCCCTCTTGTGCTGCATGTGAGATGACGCCACAAAAAATTGTGAAGAAATGATGAATGTGAGAAGTGTGAAGAACCAACATTGCCTTCACAATTTTCGCCAAGTTTCAGAAAAATCTAATGGATGGGGCAAAAGTTATGGGATAAAAAGTGTCATTTTTTTTTTTTTGCAATTTTGTGGCATTTGTGACCCCTTTTAAGTTCCTGGGAACACCGAATCCCAGTGAAAACGGACAAAAGATGCAGTTTCACGCCTTAAGACATGTATATTTGAATTCAGCACCATGGAAAACTACTATATAGGTATACATATCAAGTTCTTGAGTAATATGAAAAATGAAAAAAAGAGCTCCAAAAAGGCAAAAAAAAAAGTCTCAAAGGGATGCGAACCAGAATTTTGCCAGGGTCACTCATACTGAATTTACATTTAGAACAATAGCCTCCACATTTTGGCTAAATTTCAGGAAAATCTAATGGATTGTTCAAGCTATGGGCAAAAAGTGTCATTTTGGGCCATTTTGGGGTACTTTTTTTACCTCTTTTTAGCCCTTGGGGATGCCGAATTCCAGTGTAAATGGATAACGGTGCAGTTTCAGACCTTAACATATGTATATGAGTTGACCACCGTGAAAAACCACTATATAGTCAGACATATCAAGTTTTTGTTGAAAAATATTACAAAAAGAGCCACAAAAAGAGGCGTTTTTAGCACTGAAAGTCCACGGGGAAACAAACCAGAATTTTGCCCGGGTCACCCATACTGGATTTATATTAAGAACAATTGGCTCCACATTTTGGCCTGGTTTCCAAAAATCTAATGGATGAATCAAAAGTTATGGGGCAAAATGTGTCGTTTTGGGGCATTTTTGACTTCTTTTGAGCCTCTGGGGGCGCAACTGGAATTTTTGTAAAAAAATATATTTAATGTGCACATCTATTTAATGAATTTGAAGAATACAATTTGCGGCAAAATTTCAGGAAAAACTAAAGAACACATGCCATGATAGTATTTATAAAAACAGACTGAGACTAGCAACATCGCGTCTGTGAGAGAGAGGGTGTAAAGAAGGAGAATGGTATCACCACCATAGACCAACATCATTAATATAGAGAAGAGAAGGTATATATATTATTTAATTGGAATTCATTATTGAGATGAGTTTTATTTATTAATTTATTGCAGACTATTATTCTCATCTTTCTTAGTTGTTGTTTCATGACGTTTCGGCCAACTATTCCTCTGGCCTTCGTCAGGTGGTAACCACGACAGGATAGGAACTCTGAATCCACTGTGCCACCTTGCTCGCCCTTCGGGGCCTGTGGCACAGTGGATAGAGACATTGAATCTCTACGGTTTTAGGTGAGAATTGTCTGAAGATAGCGGTTTTAATCCTACCCCAAGCCGGCCAGAGGCTTACTTGGCCAAAATGTGGTGAGACGACAACAACTATGGATGGCAGTAATTGCTGAGAATGGAGTCAGCAGATTCGGAGTTCCTATCCTGTTGTGGTTACCACCTGATGAAGGCCAGAGGAATAGTTGGCCGAAACGTTGTGAAACAACAACTAAGAAAGATGAGGATAATAGTGCGCAATAAATAAATTAAGAGAAAGTGTTTTAGAATTAATTGTTATTGAAATCATAACACAAGAAATGTCTTGCAAAGGCACTTTGTTCGCAGCTTGATTAAAAGACCAAAATATCTGATATGACATTAAAAAAATGCTCTGTTCCAATAAAGACCAATTCAAAAAGAGGACTAGAACTCACTTTTTGCCTTTATTCTACCTCAATTATAAGTTCCTGTTGAGAATTGTCTTGCTAAATAAAATGGGGATATTTTAGACAAGAGAAGTAATTTAGTAACACAAGGGGAGATACTCTTTTTCAGAAGACAACGAAGGTAATCTACTAGTATACTCCCCTTGCGCAGTTGTTATCACAACGTTTTGGTGGTTTTACTGCTCAATGATTCTTGGTCTACTTTGTAAATGAACCAGTATTTTAAGGCATGTTTTCTGAAAGTGAAAAAGCTCTCTTTCATAACATTTTTTTGGAAAACATATATGACATACTTCCCAACATTCTACACATTTTTTTTTGTACTGAATTGTTAATTTTTAATGGGGTTTTCACTAAAAAATCCCATTCTGCTTTGAACAACTAAATGGTAAGTTTTTAACACATTTTTTTTTAACAATCTGAGAATTTGTATGTTCAATTGATATTGTAACAAAAATGCAACAATTTTAGAATTGTTTAAAATTATCTTGGGAAAATATTAGTTTTAGGAAGCAGGATATTTACATATAAATTTCATAATAAACCGAATCTGCACTTGAGAATGTATTTAAAAAATAGTTGCACCTAAACGGCCTTGAATTCATTTTGGTTTTTACATTTTCTGGTTTGCATATTTTTTAAACTTATACAGAAAAATATATTGGGCTTTTGGTTCTTTTGCTTTGAAAACGGAAATAGCACTAACCCTAGGCGAATTTAACCGGTTCCTCCGAAGGAGAAAGTTCCATGGGAGTATGAAATTCCCAAGCAGTCCCCAGTCGCATGTATATCCTCATTAGGGGAGATGAAAACGTTAGGTTTATGCAATTCTTGCAGGGAGATGTCGACATCCTCCTACATACAGGGCCTGGAATTCCAAATTGGTCACCATCTAGTCTTCCTAAATTGATCATTCATCTGGTACTGACCAGCCTTAACTTAAACTTAGGTGATCTAACCAGAACCAGTGAGTCAACGCGATTATGCTGATTGTTTGGTTTGACCAGATATCAACCCTTTTCAAGTTATTTAAAGCCAAATCCGGTCAAGTCAGATACAAAGTACTTAGAGCATTTTTACGTTCTTTGAATCTTCAAATATTTATTCATGGTGTTTAGTTTGGTTGTTTTGTTTTGGAAACGATTAGTGTTATATTTGCTTTTGGCTTTGCAAAACATGATTGAGTTTTGAACAAAGAAAGGAAAAAAAAAAGAAAAACATTAATGTTTAGTACATTATTTTTTTCAAGAAGTCGGTATCTTTACCTGGTAGCACTAATTTCACTTGTGGAGGAAACAACTATTTTTATATTTTTCAATTACAATATTAGTTATTTCTCTTGCTTATTTTGAGTTTTTCGGTCATTATTAAAAAAAAAAATGTTTCCATATTACCAGTCGTCCGGGTGGACTATTTACACTTTTAATTAAACTGGAGAAAAGTATGCGCTTATAGTGCTAATAATGTGATGGAACGATAAAAAAAATGAACATTGGTTAGTTAAGATGAAAGTTTTGTATGCCAGCTTTAATAATATTTAGGTCTAACTTTAAAAATTTCACACGATTATTTTGTATGTTAAAAATAAATCACACTCTGAAAATCATATGCTTAGTTGATATCAATCTGATAATATTTTTCTAAAAGATATGATAAAAAAATGGAACAGAACGTGGGGATGTTGCCATTTGGCCAAATTGATTATTATTTAAAAATTCATGAATAAAAATATTATAATTTTTAAAATTTAATTATCTACGGACAAATTAAAAATATATATGTTGCTCCTCATCTGGCGACATCGCATTCGTGAAGCAAAAATTATTACCTAACAATCATTAAGTTAACACTACACGTTCATATAATTGAATTCTATTGAAAGTGTCCCAAAATAAAAATACATAACTGACATCCAGTTTATATAACTATTCGAGTATTTCTATAGAAAAGGATCCAACTCGACCTTAATGATTATGATTTAAGGAATAAACCAGAAAAGGCAGAGCCATCACCAAACAATCAATTAGTACCGACATTAAATGAAACAACTTTTTCATTTTTCCCCGATTTAAGGTTAGGATCAATGATCCCCCTCTCAGTGTTCAAAATGGTTTTAGCAATTTTCTTTAAATCAAGTGAATAAACTTTTTTTTTTAAAAAAACTTTCTCTTTTCTTTTTAGGGTTTTTTATCAACTTCATTTATCTTTGGGGGAGGGGGAGTTTTGCATTTGTATGCTTTAGTGTTGCTGTCTTTTTACATTTTTTCCCATAATTTTCAAATCATAAACGGCTTTGGCAATTTGCAGTTTATTTGGAAACATTTGGGACGAGTTGACTCCTCTCCTAAAAATCATCATCATCATCATCATCATCATCATCATGATGTCCGTATTACATGCCGTTAAACAGTTTTTAGAAGTTAACTTCCAAACTTACTTATCTCAGGCCAGATATTTATTTACCCTTTTTTACTAAAATTTTTCCTTATTACTTCTGCCAATGTTTTCCTCGGCCTTTCTCTGTCAACTGACTCTGCTAGCTCAACTGTTCCACATCTACTAACCCAAGAACTCTCATCCATTCTTTCAATGTAGTCATACAATCGAAGCACCAGTATTTTTTATTTCGTCCTTTTGAACAGTTATAAAATTAAGAACATGTACGGAAGAGTTCAAAGTCCAATCTTTACCAGCTGAGCCCAAACCCTCACCTTAATCCAAAGAGGAACAAGCTTAACCAATTTTCTAATACCGGCTAAGGCCTATCCAACACTATTTAAATGCAATTAGAAATGGTACGTCTCCAAGGTCTGTCTTTATCATGGTTTAATAAGATATTCTGCCCGTATTCAAGACCAATAAGTATAGCCTTACATTACAGAGATCATCTGAAATTTGCTGTTAAGTGGCTGACTGATTTAGTGCGTTGCATTCTGGTGTGATTAAGTTCCAATCGCGTAGCTCTTTTGAATCCGTTGTTGTCCTGTGAATGCCATCAGGAGTTGGCAGTTGATCATTATCAAAGTAGTTGTTGATTGATCTTAATTTGAAAGGCTACTCGATTTGGGTCCAAGCCGGTAATGTACCACGTATTTAGAATTGCAACGGACAAAGATCTGCTTGACCAGACCTACGAAATTTGCACACTGCCACATCACATTTTGATGATACTTATCCAATTTCATATACCACAAAAGGGATCACACACACACACACACACACAAGAATAGTGCTCGTTTCAGGACACTTAAAATTAATTCTCAGGACACATTCATTTTATATCTCTTTACAGAATAATTATTTACACTAATATAATGAAACTACATCTTTATTCCAATTTTTATAAAAATCTATTACATGACCTCCATTGTAAAAGCACGTCAAATTTAAAGCTTAGCTTAAGAAATCTTAAGAAAATAATAGACATGAAAATTTTTTGATTAGTTGGTGTCTAATAACTATCAATCAAATTCAATTTGGAATAATTTAATTTTTAAATGGAAGGTTGTGGCCATATCATGCACACTAAAATCATCTTAAAATACCGCAAAGAATCTAAAATTCAGGAATTTTTTTTTTGTTAATTTATATCTAATACCTATTGTCAAAATTTCACAAAAATCATAGGTATCTGGATTATCATGAAGAGCTTCCACCCTTCGTTGCCCCTCTTTACATGAAACTAAACTAAATATACCCCACATTACTACTGCTTATGTCCAGAATCTATATTCCAAAATTCATAATGATCGGTTAATTAGTTTAGGAGTGAGTCCTGCGCATACAAATATATAAACATACACACATACATAATTTATAATATTTATACTAAAGCTGAGTTTATCAATACACACTCCCTTAAAACTTTTTCCTATATATTTTAATCATATAAAATACATGTTAAAATATTCCTTGATTTTGGGATTGACTTATGTTTGAAAATAAATTAAATGTTAATCTTTCTTATTAGTCATAATTTGCAATTTACTCACCAAGCCACCCGTCTTTATTAAGTTTCTGTCTCTTATTATCATTGTATGCTGTTTTAACCTCCCACTCTTACTTATTTATCCATTGTTTACAATTTTCGCACGCTCCCACCCCCTAACTCTTTTTATTAACAGTCAAAGATAATAAAAGTAATGATAAAATATAATATTGAAATATTGAAATGATGGTACTTATCTACAGTTGGGCCTACATAAAAAAAAAGAAAAATCTTTTAAAATCTTTATGATATATGTACCTGTCATTGCACGAAGATGTCATATTCCAAAAATCACGTAAATCGATCAAGTACTTTTTTTATTTAAGAAAATCAAATATTATGACACGTTTTATCAGAGAATTACTTAACGCCATCTTGCATTTCCAATGATACGCTGCTAACGACACCTCTTGGCAATGCTGAGAATGTAGGAACAACAAGGGCAGACAATCGACTTTCTTCCAGAACAAATCCTTTAAAATTAATACATTTACAGTGTTTTGCCATTTTTTTTCAAAGTCGATTGTCCCCACCCCCATAAAGTGGGTGCTCATTATTCATTAACTTATTATAGAAAAGTGATCCCCCACTCTCTTTAAACCAACATTTCTTCATATCTTGGAAACTACTCGTTTGCTGTAATTGTAAACGTTATTTTCGTTTTTAGCGTCCCCGAAAACCTTTATGTACTACTTGATCGATTTACATGATTTTTGGAATATGACATCTTTGTGCGGTGACATGTACATACAGCAAAGATTTAAAAAAATTTTTTTTTTTTTTTAAATTTTTATAGGCCCAACTATAGATAAGCACTGAAATTATTATGGACAACATGAAATATCAAGAAAAGCATTAATGCTATTTGACCCATAAAGAGGGAGAAAACGAGAGTGAGAGAAGAAGAAAGAGACAGACAAAAGAGAGAATTAGATACAGCATATACAGTAAGAGCAGAGAAGTTAAACAACATACTGTGAAGAGAAGGTAAAAGTGATTGACAGGAACACAGTAAAAGATGGGTCACGTGATTAAAACTAAGCAGACGAATCAAAATGGAAGTTTTTCTAAACATAACCCAATCCAAAAGTGGGGAATATTTTACCATATATTTTGTCTGATCAAAATATATAAGAAAAAGACCAACAGAAACAAACGTTAACTCGACTTTAATATAATAGCTATAACCTTAAAAATACTTGATAAATATCACTATAGAGTTTAAGTTGGTATAATACAATAAGTTTAATGAATAACAGTAGTCCCCCCACTGTATAATAAAGTTCAAGGTGTATCCTTGTACATAAATAAATATATGCACTTTCATCCAATCATGCAAAAGTTAACAAATGGAAAAATTCGATTTTTCTATCTTCTTGACAAAATCATTTATTTTATGGAAATAGCTTCAGATAAGTCATAAAGCCACTTTATGTGAGGGCGTTAATAAAACAAAAATTCTACTCCATGGTCAAAATCTAGCCCAGTATAAGTGTTATATGGCGAGGAGAAATGAGAAAGCAAAAAGTATTTTAGATAACCACTTCTAACTTATCCTATCTCATGAAATGAACATGGAAAGAAATCTTCCACTCTAAATAAAAAGTCTACAGTGAGTTTTTCCTTAGACCATCAGAAATGGTGATAATATTTTATATATGAAAAATTTAATTCCTGATAATTTTATATTAATATCTTTGTTATATGTCCAGGCAAATCGCGAATGTGAACACTGGCAAAACATTTTCCATTTATTTTTATGAAAAATGTATGATGCTATTACAAATAATACAGACCTAGACTTTTTAGCCTGGTAAAAAGGAGCAAACGTTACAGACCATTGACTAAGAATGAGTGTTTTGTGTCAAATTGATGGTTGAATATAGTTAAATTTGTGCACATTTTTGCATTAAATACTAATCCTTATTAATTAACTTATTAATTTACTTATTAATTAACTTATTAATTCCTAGCTCTGCATCGTGTGGATACCATAATACTTAGTATTATGATATCCGTTCAATCAGATCGGTCCAATAGTTATCAAGAAAAAGTGGAATAGGCAGACTAAGAGAATTATAATAAACAAATTGCTAGTGAAAACATAGAATTATTGAATAAAGAAATATGAAAAGATCCAAGTTATATTATCAGGAATAACATTTTTCACTAATTCAACAAAATGTCGAATTTACATTTCTACATTCAAGTAGAAATTTAATATTTTCATTCGATATTTGCCTTTAAATAAATATTCAGCTCTTAACATACACACACACACACATATATATATATGTAAATGAATTAGTTTATATATATATATATATATATATATATATATATATATATATATATATATATATATATATATACACACACACGTTTGTATTAAACTAGCAGACTGCCAGGTGTAGCCCGGTCGTAAAATACACATAAATATGATATTTAATTTATGCAGATTTCACATATTATTATTAGAACCGATCCTCTACTGGCTGCTATATTGTACCCAATATAGTAAAAAAAAACAAACAAAAAACAACAAAAACTGAGACATGTGCATGCGGGTATTGTCTTTTTCTAAACAGTTCACTTTTTGTAAGTAAAAAAAAAAAAAGACTTGAACTGGAATCGAAACAAAAATTTAAAGACAGTGAGTTAACTACGATAACCTAGCCTAATGCTAGCTTGACCAGATCTTTAAATAGTCTTTTCAAACCTACTTATTCTTAACATAAGGAGTCTGTCACATGAACGATTTACACATGTGCATTCGCGAAATAGTTGACAAACAAGTAAAAATTTCGAACCAATTTTTCAATTTTCACAACTTTAGCAGTCCTTTATTCCGAATAAAAACCAATTAAAAGTTTTCCAAATGTCTGAATACCCTATATACCAAATTTCAAGTAGTAGGTAAGAAATTCGTTGAGTATATAGATTGAAAATTGTCCTCCACACACATGCATTCTTACTTTTATAGACATAGAGATAAGATGAAATATTAAGACTTATTTACGACAAACTTAAGCCGATCAGAAACGGGGGGGGGGTTCTTTATTATATATTTTTTGTGTTAATAAATAAAATGTTAACAATTAGCTTTTTACAAAAATGCACATTTTTTTTTAAAGGAAAGTGTCTTTTTTATAAAGATCATGTTCAAAAGTTCATTCTCATTAGAATAAAAGGAAAGTTAAAATCAATTAATGTTTTTAAAACCTACATTTTGTGCTTGAGTCGATTTAGATTTTAAAATAGAAACAAATATTTCAAAATATAATTTCGGGATAATGTCGCTTGAATGTTCGGTCTCAAACAAAAAGAAAAAAATGAATTCTACATCTGCATTTCATTACTAATAGAGATTTGGCATCTGTCTGTCTGAAGTAAAATTATACTGTCACTTCTATTACTAATAGAAATTTAGTATCTGCATAACTGAAATTAAAATTATCAATCATTCCAATTACTAATAGAGATTTGGCATCTGTCTGTCTGAAGTAAAATTATACTGTCACTTCTATTACTAATAGAAATTTAGTATCTGCATAACTGAAATTAAAATTATCAATCATTCCAATTACTAATGGAGATTTGGCATCTGTCTGTCTGAAGTAAAATTATACTGTCACTTCTATTACTAATAGAAATTTAGTATCTGCATAACTGAAATTAAAATTATCAATCATTCCAATTACTAATAGAGATTTGGCATCTGTCTGTCTGAAGTAAAATTATACTGTCACTTCTATTACTAATAGAAATTTAGTATCTGCATAACTGAAATTAAAATTATCAATCATTCCAATTACTAATAGAGATTTGGCATCTGTCTGTCTGAAGTAAAATTATACTGTCACTTCTATTACTAATAGAAATTTAGTATCTGCATAACTGAAATTAAAATTATCAATCATTCCAATTACTAATGGAGATTTGGCATCTGTCTGTCTGAAGTAAAATTATACTGTCACTTCTATTACTAATAGAAATTTAGTATCTGCATAACTGAAATTAAAATTATCAATCATTCCAATTACTAATAGAGATTTGGCATCTGTCTGTCTGAAGTAAAATTATACTGTCACTTCTATTACTAATAGAAATTTAGTATCTGCATAACTGAAATTAAAATTATCAATCATTCCAATTACTAATGAAGATTTGGCATCTGTCTGTCTGAAGTAAAATTATACTGTCACTTCTATTACTAATAGAAATTTAGTATCTGCATAACTGAAATTAAAATTATCAATCATTCCAATTACTAATAGAGATTTGACATCTGTCTGTCTGAAGTAAAATTATACTGTCACTTCTATTACTAATAGAAATTTAGTATCTGCATAACTGAAATTAAAATTATCAATCATTCCAATTACTAATGGAGATTTTGTGTCTGTCCGTCTGAAGTTAAAAATATATTATTACTTCTATTACTAATAGAGATCGAGTATCTATCTATTTGAAGACAAACTATACTATTACTTCTATTACTACTGGAAGTTTTGAAGACAAAACTATACTATTATTTCACTTATATTAATTATTATATTACTATCTTTTAAAGCTCAAATTAGTTCACTTATTATTTTAGATTTAATACCGGGTGTCTAGTATAATGTCTCTTCTATTGTAATGGGACACTCATCCTAGGTATGATCCCTTCTTATTATTTATTTATTCATTTTGTCCTGAGACCATCCCACAGGTTATACCTCCTCCTCTGTGACGTAGGTAGTTTAGTGTCTGTGTTGTTATTATTAGACCTTCCTCCCAGGCATTAACTATTCTTTTGGGGTAGTTTAGTAAATGTTCGTCCTTCATGATACTATTCTCCCAGGCATTAGCTTTTGCTGTTTGTTTAATATTTGATTGCAGAAAGGATTGTAAATTTTATTAATAATTTTCATTCTCCAGAAGACTGTAATATAAAACTGATGATTAAGCAATGCATTTATCCATTGCGTTGATAAGGGTGTTGATTAACATTCAGTTCTAAGTGAATTCAATACAAGGTTGAGTTTGTAAATCTTACCGGTGAAACAGCTCAAGTGTTCCTACCACAGTATATTACTTCTAAAATTGAATACATCTTTGAAACAGGAAACCATACAACATCCATTATCAGCAATTATATTACTGGAAGCAATATTTAGTTACGATTAAAACACATATTAACATACAGTCCGTTTTCACTGAAACGGTATTTTCATCAAACAGAACACTTAAGCTGTTTCACCGGGAGAGATTTTTTGATGAATTCGTTTTGAACTCCATTCTTCGATTTATTTTTATGTCATGATCTGAATGAGTTGTTAATGCCCTTTAAAAAGGTCAATCCACCTCAATAAAACCATGGTACGTCTCTGAAATATGTAACATATAGGTTTTAAATAATATATATATATATATATATATATATATATATATATATATATATATATATATATATAGTCTAGCTTAAATACCCCCTCGCCAAACTTTCACAAGAAACACCCGTCTAGCAGAAAACACTATCAATAATCCCCCCCCACTCTTTATCTGTGCCTAAACCTAAACGTGGATTCCATGAACAAAGCTTCTTTCTTAGAACTGCACGCCTATGGAATTGTCTTCTGTTTTCCTGCTTTCCAGCTGACTACAATATGCTTGTCTTCAAGTCTAACGTAAACAAGTTTTTTGATGAGTCGTTCCATATAAGTTAACAAATTTACCGAATTTCCATTACTAACGAATGCTATATTGTCCAATTGTCTACTGTACACTCTATAACCCTTATCCTCAAATTGCCTCTTGGACTTGATAAGTGATGATGCCTATGTTAAAAAAAAGTACCCGTTTATAAGAGTTTCCTAAATTTTCTAGAATTTCTAGTCAGGATTATGAAATAAAAGCATTTATATTTATCATACACTTTTTCTTAAAATAGATTCAAGTTCATGATGATGATTGATATCGTATAGGAAATAAATGAAATGCTATAACCAATAATCATGTATCATAATCGTCTATCATGAGGTTTCCCTTAATAAAGGTCCGGTAAAAGATGTAATCAATTGAATCGATTGGAATTTCCTTTCCATTTCCGGGATAATTCTGATGGCAAAATTCCGTATTTCGGTGGCTAGGTAGAAACAAATATCGATTTAGCAAATGTAAAACTATTTTAGAAGAAAACAGATGATAGGTAATAAGCAACCATGGAATTTCTAGGGGAGGGGGGGTTCAGGCTAGTAAACAAAGTAATCCCTACATGATTTTTTTTCTTTATTGTGATTTGTATAAAATAGCTCCTAAAACTGCAAAGAAAATCAATAAAGCATTTGATGTAGAATAGCATCCTGCTTGCAAAGAACAAGGTTGGTTTTAAAGGTTTTGACAATGTGTCGAAAGGTTCGATCATGCTAAGAATAGAGACAGGAAATGAAAACCTCAATGATGATAAAACTATTAGGGAAGCTGCGGAGGTAGAACCTTGCACATCAGTAAATATGCGTTGTAAAGGTCATAATATGACTTTTATATATGTACATTTAACCTTTATATATACATTTGGGTGCAAACATGGTGAAATGGATTATGATTGTATCACGATATGCTCAAGTTTTGTAGAAGTTGAGACACAGTGGTATCAATGGGAAAGTTCTGAATGTAAATCTCCCCCCTCCTCCCCTCTCTTCTCCGAACTACGGGCGAAATATTAAAGCCTTTGGTAGTCTTGGAGATGTAAAAATGCTGAAATACAACTAATCACCAAGTATGAGGGTAACACTCCACTTGCCGCAGAAACTGCTAGTATATATATATATATATATATATATACATATATATATATATATACTAGCATGGATACCCAGCGTTACCAGGGTCGACAAAAAGTTCGGTTTGGCCACACCTGCTATACTAAGAATATTGACCAGTTTTTCATTATTATATGTCAACTCCATCGTTACCCCAACAAAATTTTCAAAAATAAAAGAACGATTCAAAACACGAAAATGTAAGCCCCTCCCCCCACCAAAGAAAGCAGAAGTACGTGACAAACTCTCCACCAAATATTTCGGCAGAAAGGATACAAAGAAAAACTATTCTCCCGATATTGAGCATCTTTTATGACCATACTCCAGTTTAAGCGAATTTCTTTTATGCTCCCTCAGTCTAGGAAGATTTATATTTTATAGATATATAGATAATATATATAATACATAATATATATATAATACAATATATATATAATACATATATATCTATATAATACACACACACACATAACACACACACACACACATATATAATACACACACACACACACACATATATATATATATATATATATATATATATAATGCTCATTTATTATGACTATAAATAGGCGGGGTACAGTTTGGCCTTTTGGACAAGATCAAAGTGTAGTATCTGTTCTTCAGATGCTGCACTTCTATTTCTTGTTCTCTTTCGGTGGAGGAGAAATCCTTCACGACTGAGACAATTTTTATTTTTGTACCTTTTCTCCACGTTAAAAAACGACCCTGGTGTCTAACTCTGTCCCGTGGGGAGGCATAGTAAATAGGTACTATATGTGCTAAAAAAATTAACCGGTGTCTAAATTATTTTCATGGATAATTATTTTATAGATAGATTTTTAGAGTGAAGGATATAACATTTGCACTGCAGTTTGTAGAAACTATGTATAAAAAGAATTATGTAATAGTTAAATTAATCCAATCATCTAATAAAAAACAATAAAAAAAAATGAATAATTAATTAATGAACGTTCGTTTCTCAAATGAATATGCAGATTAGTTAACCTTCATGAAGATATGCTCGCATATCTATGACTGGGTATATTAAGAAGCTCGTTTCAATTATTTTAGAATAGAAAAAGTAATGTTAATGCAGGAGGGAGAAAAAGGCATAACTTTATAGGTATATATATATAGTAAGTTATGAAAATATATGGTAATTAAGCTATGCAGAGTCATTTTGGTTTTATCCCTCTAGGAAATAGTCGAGTTAATATTTGGGGTCTGATGGTTCTCTAAGGGGGATAAAATGCTGAAGACTATGTATCTTAATTGCGATATATTTTCATGATTTACTCTTCTCACGTATGGAACAATATTGAAGTAAATACTGAAAACTCTTGCATAGTGTGTGTGTGTGTGTGTGTGTGTGTGTGTGTGTGTGTGTGTGTGTGTGTGTGTGTTTCACTATTGATGAACAAACCAATGTTATAAATTGGATAAAAATGTCTAACTTGTTTAGCAAACACATCCATATCAAAGGGAATCCTATACAATGAGCTTGATAATCACAGTTAACTGACAGAGAAAAATATTTGAAATAGACTGACAAAATAAATAACAAATTTAAAACCTCTCCAAGTAAAATTTCAGTTCACGATATTCTGAGCTATTTTCTTGTCGATCAAATCAATTTATTAGCCAGGGTATTTGCAATAATATTGGAAAACAACCCGGTGAGATTCACTGACCTGATCAAATGTTTACCCATCCAATCATTTAAGATGATTGGATTTGATGTTGTGAAGCAAGAAAGGATCAAATGGTTAGAAACAGGAATTAACTAAAGATCAACTTCACTTCTCAAAATGAGCTTACATCCAAATCAACGAATAGCATGCAGAAACATCAATGGCTTCTTTATACTAACATGACACCGAACAGACAGAAATAAAAAAAAAATGGCGAAATTATGATGTTTTAATAAATTTGTGTATTTATGCCTTCTTCCAGGAATGTTTCATTGAACAGTGTCTATTTGATCTGTTGGGAGGTGACGGTGGCCTAGTGGTTAACGACACGGACTGACGGCTTAGGTGTCCCACGTTCGAATCCAGTTTGTTTCTGCTGCTCCTCCTCCTCTTCCTCCTCCTATGAATTTGATCACTCTCATAATCGTTCTTTATGTCTCTGTGGCAATATACCGTGTTTGAGGTGAACAACAACAAAAAAGTACAACCATCAGTTCAGCACTTGTTTTGGGAATGCTTATCTTTTCACAAAATTTTATGAAAAATGAAAAAAAAAAGTAAATTTTTTAACGAGAGAAATTATAAAATCTATATAATACTAAAACTCTGTCGTTCTTGGTTGTTTACTTGTTTGCTTGCACACTATCCTCCTCCTCCTCCTACTACTACTATGCCTCCTCTTCTTGCTACTACTATTACTTCTCCTCTTTACAACTACTACTACGCCTCCTCTTCCTTCTCTTACTACTACTACTACTACGCCCCCTCTTCCTTATCCTACTATTACTAATACTGATTGACATGTATTTTCCCTACTACTACTCTACTCCTTCTCCTACTACTAATACTACTACTACTAATGAAGAAGTTTTTTTTTTTCAAAAATAAACAATTATAAACAGAATGACTCATAGAAATCTATCTATATTCTTTTTTTTTTCATTTTAATATACTTTCATATAAATGTTTCTGTTATGTCACAAAAAAAACCCTATTTTCTTTACGTCACAAGTGTCATGCTCATACATTAATTCCATAGCTAATATAACATACTGACCCCTTAGGGGATGCTTTGCAACTATTTTGTATTACAACTATACTGCCGCAATTTTCTCACGAATAAATCAACTTTGACCTGTTGAAAACGTATTTTTTTTTACTGTGTACGTTTTCAGCGGCCTAATTTTTTTTTTTTTGCGTTTTAAATTATCCAAATAAACAATTGCTAATACTTTCTGCATTATTTTTACATCGTTCATTTCCGTATTACGTTTAAGTTATTTTAACGCAATTTTCTTACAAATAAATCTACTATTTTACAATGTATTGTTTTACTGTGTACGTTTTCAGCGACCCAATTAAAAAAAAATTTTTTTTCACGTTTAAATTAAATTCAAATTTTGAAATATCTTTTAACTTTAAGTATTATGGTATCTGTTCAGTGCACATTTACCTATAAGTATGGCAAACCACTTATAATTCAATGGCTGTAATTTTTTCTTTTTTCAAGAATAAACAATTATAAACAGAACGACTCATAGAAATCTATCTATATTCTTTTTTTTTCATTTTAATATACTTTCATAGAAATGTTTCTGTTATGTCAAAAAAACTATTTTCTTTTCGTGAAAAGTGTCACGCTCATACATTAATTCCATAGTTGATATATACTGACCCAACAGGTCATGGGTAGTCTAGTAAAGCTTAAAATTGGAAACTGTGTTACCGAAACTTTACTATTTGTCTACCATTGAGCATTTAAATCCAGACAAAATTGAAGTCCTTTATCTAAACATTTCTGCTACGGTTAGTGACGTTATCGAGAGTTGTTCTGAGTTCGGACATGCCATTGAACTAATGAAATCTGTTTACGACAAGCCTCCCAATGTTATCCACGCAAAACATCTACTTCCAACACGTCTACAACGGGCTAATGAGTCATTAGGTCAGTACCTTCAGGCTTTGAATCATCTTGTCGTTGACTGTTGCTTCAAATATGTTACTGCTGCTACCTACAGGGATGCATCTGTCTGCAATGCCTTTATACGTGACCTATGGTCTTCCGTAATACGTGACCTATGGTCTTCCGTAATACGTGCCAGACTTCTTGAAAATAATACGTTGGATCTCAAGGAGGCTACTCGATGCGCTAGGGTATTAAAACAAGCTCATTTTCGTGCGCAGTCTTTCAACCTTGATCTGCTGCCGCTGCTACTCCAACTCAAAATGATTCTACCAATGCTGTCACTGCTACCATGACTAAACACGTACTCCCTGACTTCGGTGATTCTCGTATGGAGTTTGATTCTGTACTATCTACTGCCCTCCTGTTAATTCCCCTGTTACTAAAATAGTAAAATTAAAAGGTAAACCACTTACCGTCCTTATAGACAGAGGCAGCTCCAATAATTTTATTAGTGCTAGTCTCGTTAAAACCTTAAACTTGTCTACTCGGAAACGGAACACTAATTTCTATGGCATCATCCGCCCTTTCCGTCAAACTGTCTGAACAAACAATAATCTCTGTAATATTCTTAAATACTGAGAATATTACATTCAACGGTTTCGAGTATATAGACATTGACTTTACGATACTCCCTAATTCATGCACAGATATTATACTCGGAATATCCTTTTTAAAAATGTAGTGGAGTATTACTATTTCTTTTGGCGGGTCGCAGGATAGTTTAAAAATCTGCGCTGTTGCTAAGATCAATTGTGCTCCCGTTAAATTATTCAGAATCTTAACCCCTAATTGCAAACCTATTGCTACTAAGTCCCGATATTACCATGCTGAGGACCCTCGCATCATTGAAAAAGAAACTCTTAAATTATTTGAGAATGATATAATTGAACCAAGTTATTTTCCATGGCGCGCTCGAGTTGTAACTTCTTCATCTAATAAAAGGAAACGATTGGTAATCGATTTCTCGCAGACTATTAACCGTTTCACTTTGCTTGATGCATACACTTTGCCACAAATCAAAGATCTTATAAACAAAACAAAAAAAGCCTAGTATCGTATCTTCAGTATAATTGACTTGTCTAAAGAATACTATCAGATTGAAATTTGCCCCTTAAATCGCCCCTATACGGCCTTTCAAGGTGGAAGTCGTCTATATCAATTTAAACGAATACCCATGAGTGTCACAAATGGGGTTTCTGCATTTCAACGTTTCATAATTTTTTTTTTTTATTCCTGATAATAGATTGTTTGGGACCTTTTCTTATTTTGACGACATAACAATTTACGGTAGAACCCACGTGGAGCACAACGTAAATTTCGAGCGTTTTTGAAAAGTTGTCTCTACATACAACCGCGAAATAAACCGGAAAAAGTAAAATTTTTCACTTCGTTCTATCATGTACTTGAGTATAACATTTGTAATGGAAGTCTTCAACCCGATCCTGAGCGTTTGAAACCTCTTTTGCAAATACACCCCTCCTTTCCTGAAAATCGTTAAAAATTGTTAGAAAGGTGTCCTTGTATGTTTGCCAACGATGCAAAAATGGATACTTATTTACTCATCTAAAATTCGACCACGAGTTGAAAATAAACAATTCCCGATGCCTTTCATCATTGTAAACTCCTTTGAAGAGCTCAAGGAAGACATTGCCGAATCTTCTGTAAAGGTTATCGATGATGAATTGCCGTTTTTTATTTAAACTGATACCTCAGAAAAAGTTATCGGAAGCATTCTCTTGTAAGAGCCGAGAGACCTGTATCGTTCTTTTCTCAATCGTTAAACCTCTTTGAAACGCGCCTTCATAAAGTTGAAAAAGAAGCATATACCATAAAGTAGAACGTGTTCGTAAATGGAGAAACCTCATCACTGGGAAACATTTCGCTATTATTATGGATTAACGAGCCGTATCTTTTACGCTTAAACCTGCTAATCGCGGAAAATTTCAGAACAATAAAATCATACGGTGGAAAATTGAACTTCTTCCTTTTTCATGTTATAAAACACCGTCCTGGTAATGAAAATGTTGTCACTGATATCGCGAACATGTGGTACTGCTATTTCTTCGTTGGAGGAACTATAACAAATTCATAATACATTTTGGAGTACAACGCTTTTGGCATTTTGTAAGGTCACAAAATATGGCATATTCAATTGATGAAGTCCGGCACGTGACTTCTAAATGTCCTACTTGTGCCAAAATAAAACCCCAATTCCTTAATTCCCCTAATCATATTCTTATCCATTATACTGTCACATTTCAATGTCTTTCTGTTGATTACAAAGAACCTCTTCCGGTATCCTCGTCAGATTGCCATTACATGCTTAATATAGTCGATTTCCTTTCGCCTTCCCTTGTGATTGCTCTTCTCAAACCACGATACAGTTCCTGATGACTAAAAATCTCTTTTACTTAGGATGTTCGCAAGTTTCATATGGCCCCTCCCTTAATCCCCGATGTCTTCCTAGAAAGAATTCTTACTAGAAGAAAATATCGGGGAAGCCAATGCCAACAATAGAATCTTTGGATTCATACGATATGATGATGATTGGATCTGTTCATCAATCTTTTCAATTGTTTTTCTTTTTTTTTGTACTACTAATGGCTTATCAAGGCCAAAAGCCATTAAAAAAATAATGCGTTTGTCAAATGGACGATGTGAGACAAGTGTATCATCTTGGTTGTACTGTTTCATCATGTTCTATAGACTTACATGTTATTTATCAGATTAAAATGTTATAAGTCAGTAAATTTTGAATGTGCATAAGGATTCTAATCATATTAGATATGTCTTTTGTACTAATAAGTCATTGTTTATCGAGGCCCGAAAACCACTCGAGGATAAATGCTAATGCATTTGTCAGGTAGACAATATAAACCTTCTAAAAACCTTGAGGATCGGTAATGAAGGTTAGAAGTCGGCATAATTCGATTATCCGAGAGAACGGTTAAACAAACGATCACATCAGGTCTGAAATGAAAATTAGTTCTAGAAGCTTATTAAAACATTTCAACTCGGCAAAATGAGGATCCAAGAATTGCAGACTTGTTCGCCAAGATATATTTATTCTGCTGTTTAAAAACAAAAATACATGCTAAAATATGTTTTAGTTTTTGGATTGAGTTATGTTTGAGTACATTTCATGCAGAATTTTTTTTAATAGTTCATGATGTGTTCTATCAATCTGCTTTGATTAATTTTGATATGATTTAAATGCATTGGAATGACGGGTAATAATATATATTAATCTTAAAGTACTGCAAACTATTCTAAAAATAAAACAAATCGGACATAATGCTCCCATAAAAATAGGGTAGATACTATTTTTATGGTAGATACTATTTTTATGCAGTACATGAACGATACGAAAAAGGAAGAAATTTCTTTAAACATTTTAGAAATAAATATTCCAACCTCAATTTCATATTCAAATCGAGAACTGTTTCTGTGTGTTCAGAATTTAATTCTAACTCCATCGGATATCAGATGTTAATTCTAACTCCATCGGATATCAGATGTTAATTCTAACTCCATTGGATATCAGATGTTAATTCTAACTCCATTGGATATCAGATGTTAATTCTAACTCCATCGGATATCAGATGTTTAGTATTCTCAAAATCCGCATCATCATTAAACATACAAGGTTGTCAATAAATCGCGTGCCACCATGATTATTATTTATTAATGATGTCATGTATTTAAGTCTGTGTAGATAAATATTAGTCCACAAGGTGTAGGATCCAAACCCATTGGAATACCTTAAATTTTAAATCTCACCTGTCTTTTAAATGTATATATGTATGTATGTATGTATGTATGTATGTATGTATGTATGTATGTATGTATGTCTAAAACTTTCGACAGAGGCGACAGATTTTCAGGAGATCGGTATTATCTTTTAGCACGACACTTCGGACAACAAATATCGAAACATTGGCTAAAAAACATTAATTCCTTCACCCTCAACTGGGCACTTTTCTACAAGGAGGGTGTCGTTTTTTTCGCCGATATTTTCGAAAGACATCCCCTCTTTTCGCTTGACTAGCCTTAATTTAAACGTTCGCCACTTTCGGTTTGGCGGGGTTTTTTTTCACGTTCTTTTTCTCCTTCTTGGTATGGGTTCGAGCCTGCCTGCCTACTACCAATTTTTTTTCCAAACACCTGGGAAACGCCGGGCACTCAGGCTAGTTTTAAATAAATAAATAATGTATAAGTTGAGTTTCCTTGCTCTGACATGAACATTAAAAGCTCTACTTTTTCTATATAAAATTATTAAAATGAACTTCTTAATATACTCAGTCATGGATATACAAGAAACTACATGAAAGTTATCTAATTTGCATATTCCTTTGAAAAACAACGTTAATAATTACTTATCCATTTTTTTATGATTTCCTATTAGATAACTGATTTCATTTCATTATTACGCTGAATTATATTTATGCTTAGTTTCTACATTGTGCATGATTGCGTGGAATTTAAAATATTTTTACATATATCTATGCATCTATAATGGTGAGCTTGTTGTATGCAAAAAGACTCCACTAAACTACACACACACACACACACACACACACACACACACACACACACACACACACACATATATATATATATGAGAGAGAGAGAGAGATGGAGACAGAGACTCTCTATAATAATGTACATTATTATATATATATATAGATAGATAGAGAGATAGATAGATAGATAGATAGATAGATAGATAAATAGATAGATAGTTGTCTCTATAATAATAAATACGTAATCTGCATGAATTAAAATACCATATTTAAGCATATCTTATGACCGGGCAACGCCGGGCGGCCTGTTAGCTTCGTATGAAACGTTATAAAACAAAAAGATAGAAAATGTCTTTAAAAATTAAGAGAAACATCTAAGTTAAATTAGAATAAAGTTTTTTTCTTATATCTATGTACTTATTTATTATATCTACGACGTTATTATCGCATTGTTCTAATCTTATTCAGGATAGAAAACAAACCTATCTTCTGATTTTATATCAAAGGGAAAATAATCTTTTCAATACTTAATGTTAATTAATCTATTTTCAGTCGAATTTAAACAATAAGCAAAAGAAAAATATTTTAAATCAGAAAACAATCCATTACAAAAGCATACGACTGAACTGACTTTTTACAAAAATATTTTTCTTTTCAGATTTGTTTAAGAACACACGAATGAGTAATAATTTGTAGCAAGATCCCATGGAAATTCCATGGTGGATTATTTAACCTGTTACCATGCTTCTTACTGTATAAGTACTTGGCAGCTAAATATGGTTTTAGATATTTCTTTATTGAACGTCTAAATTTATTTGTTAGCAGGAATACCCGGCATTGCTCGGGATTGAACAAGGATCATTATTATGTACTTTTTCGATATGCTTATAACAGCATATCATTTTCTTCGTTTTCATTAACCCTTTCCTCCTCTCATTTCGCCATTTGATCAAATGCACATATTTGAATATGTGCCGATATATCTGTTAGATAAACATATTTGAATTTTGTAGGGATTCTTTCTTTATTTTTTGTTACTACCCCCCTCCTTTCGTTTTATTAACGACGAACAGGAAGGCCCGATGTTGCTTGGGATTGAATGAGGATCCGACCTTTTTCACTACTTCCATTACAGCATCTTTCTTTGTTTTACGGTCCCGTCCTCTGACTTCACCTCTTAATATAATCAAAGTAAACTGAAATGTTAGGAATCTCCCTTAATTAGTGCCGTATACATATGGTTAAAATTCTATTAAAATCAGATATTCATATGCAAAATTTTAATGAGGTTCTACTCACATAGCTATCTCGGGGAGGGGGGCAGGTAGAGATTCGGAACACAGAGAGGCATATAGAGATCTGAGACCACTTCCATTTTATTCCCTGGAAAATGTAAATATGCTTTCAATTTCACTAAATTGAAAGCATATTTGCCGTTTTAAAGAAGCTCTGGTCCCCATAACTACCTTAGAGGACGCTTAGAAATTCGAAGCAATTTCTATTGTTAACTCAGAAAATTTTGTACATATGATTTATATTTATTCAAGCTTGGATATATTTCAAGTTTTCAGGAGGTTATGCCTTCAAAGTGAACTTAGAGATTCGGACCCACTTCCATTGTCTTCTCTGGAAGATTTTTCATAATAATAACTTTTAGTAATGTAGATTCTCTACCCCTCCTTTCTATTGGGAACACACCAACATACACATGAAGAGATTTAAATGTTGGATCTCTATGCCTGTTTAACAAGTACTTCAATGGAATGTGCTCCAAAGAACAGACGACACTAGTACTTCATCAATGTACATATCCGTGGGAATTGGAATTCCCAGGCTAACTGGATTGTCACCCTTTAACTCTGGTAACCAGAGAGAATTCTTTCTCTTTTTCGCTGGACCCTCAACCAGTCAACATGTAACGATAATGTGCTCTGGTTGGCATGGCCAACTAACCAGCTCTCCTGACTAACCCGTCAGCCTATCACCAAGTACTAACCGCAAGTAACGTTTCTCTCTTCTCAACGAACTCTTACTCATGTATTTTTATGTAAAGAAACCTACATTCTTTCACTATCATATATCGGTATGTTCCATCATCATTATGCGACCTTTGCTTCTGAATCACTCGACGATTCATTAACACATGAGGATTGATCGTCAATTACAGAAACAGGCCATCCTGTCCTCCACATACCCGTAAATAATCCAACAAGCAATAAAACCCCACCTTTTCACTGTAGTTGCCGAAAACGTAAGTTTCTTTCCTTGAATGCTAACCTTTGGAATTCCCTCCTGTTTCCCTGCTTCTTTGACTGCAGAGATTTAAATGTAATATAAACCGATATCTTGCTGCTCAACTTCCTAATTACGATGCTCCTGTATGTATCTAATTCACAGTAGCCCATTACATCTCAGTGATAATGTGTCTTGTTTGGACTGAATAAAACAATAATTAAATTTAAAAATGCTAGTCTCTTTAAGATAAAATAAAACTGATTTTTAGCTAAATATCCTACAAATGAAACTAATGTCACTTTTAAGTCGATGAGGATTTTATTTATGACATTATATTTGAGTTTGGAACAATTTATTTTGAAATTAATATCATTTTAATTTATGGCACTCAGCAATATCAGGTAATTCACAAGTACATTTTTTTACATGTTAGATGGTTTTTATTTTAATGGACGTGAAAGATAATAACAGAGGTACAAACAAAAGGTAAATGCATAGTGTGATGCAGAGAGTCATCAAAATTTGCTAGCATTATTATTCATGGATATCCACGTACAACAAGTTGAAGTACTTAATTCCTTCACCCTCAACTTGTAGAAGAGATTTATCGCTCTTGGGAGATCCGCCATGAGAGTTTTGGGAGGTAAACAAATGTGTTTTGCATCATAAACTTATCATGACGCATCTAGTAGCTCCTACCTTATTATTTAGATCTGTAAGTTGTTGAATAAATCTATTAGAGATTATACTTTGTTCTTTGTTCATTTTTTTTTTTTTTTAGATGATATTAAACAGATAAAGTGTATCATTATGCATAACAGATAGTTGCACTCCAAATGATTGGAATGGAAAAGTGTAAACAACGTTTTATGTGCAAATGAATAAGCACTTATCAAGGTGAAAAGATACACGAATATCATATGATTAATGAGATGAATAGATGATCAGTTGAATGACGACGAATTTTAAGAGAGGATTGAAAATGATGAGTAGATTGAAAAAATATTGATGACTAAGGAAGACCGTTTATGACAAGTGTTTATTGGCATTAAATTAGAAGATGACCATGTTGTATCTCTCAGAGTAGAAATATTTTTGCAACATGTTACATAGAGGGGAAGTTCTTAGAAATAAACTCCGTTCATGGAAATTCTATTTCATGTTAAACATACAGAGGAGGAAAGGAAAAGTTCTTTCCCAGCATTGGTAATAAGGTAAGTTCTTGTTGTGAATCTATTACGATGAGGAGCCAGCTATTTCGCAATAGATTAGATACTGGGCTTTCAGCAACAAATTGGCTAAAAGTCAATGGTATATACGTATATTATCGCAGTCTTATTTACTTGCTTATTTTTTTCACTGTTTTTCTCTTTGTTCTTTCTCTTGTTGGTTTCACAATAACTGTTTTTTTTACTTTTTCTGTTGAATAACGCATTTATGGAAACTTACCATCTCATACTTAAATTTACATTTATTATTCTACTACTAATTTAAGGCTATTAATGGACTAAACTAGTCAGTAGAGATAAAGACCTAAGAATATAGTTTATTTTATTTACCTTTCCAATACGTAACACACAAGGTTATTTGGACAGTTGAAAAATCAGTGTACTAGAATTAGTGCACTCTAGCTAACAAAATTTGTCTAAGCAGCCCTGTCGATATTTCCTGGTAGAAGCACCTCAGAGGATTAGCAACATCTGAAAAAGAAGGTAAGGCCTGGGAGGATGAAACTCCTGAGATTTAACAGAACTATACCTCAGCCTGACAGCAATAAACTCACTATTGGACTTATTGCTGATGCGTATCCATGACAAAGAGAAATATGTTAATTCAACAAAAGAATGTAGTTTATGAGTGATTTCCATAACTCTAAAATTTGATTTTCATAGATAAATGCTTCTAGAGTGTGAACCCACTTATTCAGCACAATAGGCAACGTGTTTGCGGGACACGAGAGCTCAATCTTCAGTCAAGTCATATCAAATACTTAAAAAAATAGTACATGATGCTTCCTTGCTAAATATTCAGCGTTATAAGATGAGGATCAAAGGTAATCCTGGAAAAGGAGTGATGCTCTCGCTTACACCCTGGTGTAGGGGAGAGCATCACTCCTTTCAGCTAATGAAAAGAGAACCTTTGGATTGAACACTTTATTTTTTACGAAGATTAAAATAAAGAAATAATACGACTAAACCATACATCTAAAATCATTATTCCAATTCTAATCAAAATCCATTAGATGACTTTGATTCTAGAAAATGTCTAAAATTTAAGGCTAAAGTTTAAGCGGTCTTAAGAAGAAATTGAAATTCAAGAAATTTTTCTTTATTAGTGTCTAATGTCTAGGGATATGACAAACGCATATTCTTTTTATTGTGTTGACTCTTGAGTGTATATCCGTTAATATCTTATATGTTTTTATATAAACTGATGTGGTTCTTGGTTGATTGACAGTGTCTTACTGTGTCGGAATCAAAAGTATTAAAAGAATATTCTGTTATCACAGCCCTACTAATGACTAAAGGCCAATGTAAATCTCGATTAAGTTATATCAAAGAATAAAAAAAAAATACTTGATGCCCCTTGCTAAAGACTTAGCATTATAAAGTGAGTATCAAGGATAAGTGGAGTAATCCAGTGAAAGGAGTGGCACTCTTTCCTACATTTCAGTATTGTTGCTCATGAGAAGGGACGTTCAAATCACCCTCAATTATGATCAACCTACTTAGCTAAATGCAGAAGACTAGTCATCAATATTTTTAGCACAGTATAGACCAACAAAGCTTTTCAAAGAAATCGAAAGCATTTCTTTTAAGCAACGAGTGTATAATTCTATAAGAATGTAAGAAAGAAACAGATTCTTAAACGCAATCATTGAACTCGTATAAATATATGCTGATTGGTTAACTTTATCTGATGTAGTAATATTGAAAAAAGTGATCAGTAGAATAGATGTACAAATGCCTAACCCTAACAGTCAGTCAAAAGAACTAGCATTGGCTCAGAATTGTGAGGCTCAATTAGAAATCTAATGATGAATTCATACTCAACAAAGCAAAATTTATGGATGTTTACATTTTCTTTTACTCTATATTTAAAAAAAAGACACATATAAATCAACAAAATGAATATTGGCCTTTTGGCTATGATCAAAGGGTAGTATCTGTTCTGATGCTACATTTGAAATAATCTGTCTTCAGTCAGTGAAGGAGAAGTCTTAGAATGAGGCAATTTTTATTTCCATTCCAATTCATAGTCACGTTTTTTTTAGAGGGTGGTCAAACTCTACTTTCCCTACATTAAAAACCAACCTTGTGTCTAACTGTTAAAGAACAGCCGTTTTTGTAAGTGAGTAAATAAGAGATAGGATTGTCGAGGATTCGAACTTGCGAAGCTAGATTTGGAATTGAGAATTCCGGTCATAAGTTAAAATGAATAATAAGAATGCTATTGAGAATGGAATACAGAATTACCATTGTTTGGTTCGCATAAAATAGTTAGATATCTGTTTAATGAAATAGGGATGTAATGAAATGAAATTAAAATAAGGAATCTAGATCAGAATAATAGAAAATATTAAACATATTTGTAAGTAGGTTAGAGAAATCGGGTTGAAACATGAAACAATGCATGCTTAAACACAGAGGCATGTCATGCCATGTGTCTAATATGCACGTGTTGGTCATGCAATAACGTCAGGAGTTTTGAATTTAGTTAGATAAGTCAGTCAGTCAGAGGCAGTCAAAGAGTCAGTCAGTCAGGGGACAAGTGAGAAGAGTGAGTCAGAGACAGACTGACATCGAACCCTGGGAAGCGAAGGGGAGAAGAAAGAATCATGCAAAGACTTGAATTCCTTGAGGCAAAGCCATTGACCAGTCGAAATGGAATAAACAAACAACTTCATCTTTTTGTATCTGCGTCTTCGTGTTATGTTATTCAACAGAAAAGGTATTGCCAATTTATATTATGAGAACTTTGTGAACATCATCATCTCAAAAATAGGTAAAGAAATATGTGTCAGTCTTATAGAAACATTCACAGAACTGTCAAACGTATAAATATCAAACGCACTATCTCTCGGTCTAGCTATCGATATATCAAAATTCTCCTCTCATTGTGTATTATATGTTCTCGGCTCCCTTGTATTAACATGTACCTTGTCTCTTTATGTATCAGACATGTCTCTATCTTATAATATGTCTCTAGTCACAGCATGAACACTAAGACTCTCTTACCAATACGAACATAACACCTATTACATAATATAACGCTTCCCTCGTGAGAAGACAAATGAATATTAACATTAACTGCTCGGTATAACAAAATTTTGAAAGGCAAATATGTCATTTATAAGGATCATGACTCCATTCTTGGCTCTTGCTTTCTTTTTTATTACTATGCATGTAGCTAATGTATTTTAATAGAATATTATTACGACATAATGCTATTCTCATATACTCAACAAAACACGACATATCCATAAAGCAATGAGATGACATATAAAGTACTTCTCCTCATTTAATATCAAAGATTAAAAATTAGAGTAAATGCTTTTTATCGTAAAGTAATTTAAATTCTAGACGAATTCTGACATATAGTTCATAATTAGCAGGGAGACCCGACGCTATCCGAAATTGAATGATCAACGAACGTTTCACACTTCCATATTTTTATTGTCATCGAAATCAGTGAAATCGCCCATTTTTCAATCAAATCGATTGATTGCCTGCTCTAGTTAGAAATCCATCACGGTGCCTCCCTGCAGTGACTTAGCTCACAATACATAGTATCCTACATTGCACTGTAGAGAACTACCTACAATTAATTTTATAAAATTATTTTTACATATAACTAGCCTGGATGCCCGGTGTTGCCTGAGTGTTTGGAGGTGTGTGTTGAGCAAAAAAAAAAAAAAAAAAAAAAGTGGTAGTAGGTAGGCAAACTGTGAAGGAGGAAAAGAATGTGAAAAACACAAACGTGGTGTCTTTGCCGTTGCGCCCATCGCCAAACCGGAAGTGGCGAAGGTTTTAATTAAGGTAAGTCAATCGAAAAGAGGGGATGCCTTTCGAAAATATCAGAGAAAAAAAGTGACCCCTTTCTGTAGGCAAGTGCCCAGTTGAAGGTGAAGAATTAATGTTTTTAGCCAATTTTTTGATATTTGTCGTCCGAAAGGTCGTGCGTCAAAACGATACCAATTTCGTGAAAATTCGTCGCCTCTGTCAAAAGTTTTAGGCATACATACATACATACATACATACATTTAAACAGACAGGTGAGATTATATTATAAATGGCTTGCATTAAAGTTTAAAATGCAAAAATCAAGTATGATGGTTCAATTGTGCTCTAAACAGAAATATTCATTTTGAACACGCCCCTGTCATATCAAAAACCTACGGTTGATTTTATATGCCTGGCCTTACTGCTTGTGTGGTGATAATGGCTTGAATTTAAGTTTACAATAAAGTCAAGTATCATGGTTTAATTGTGCTTTAAACAGAAACATTCATTTTGGATGCGCTGTTGTCATATCAAAGAACCTACTATTGATTTTATATGTCGAGTCTTTCGGCTTGTGAGGCTAATAAAACTCCTCAAATCCACTTACAATGTTAGGCTGTGTAAGGTGTTAACTTTGGTCATAGCGCTTGTTCCTTTTTCATCGGATACTTATCAGAGACATTCTGATACGAAACCGATTTAAGAACACTGCCAAGCACATAAAATACCTTCCTGTGGATTTTTTTTTTAAATCGGCCTAGCTGGTTTCGAGTCCATAGGGGACACACACACACACACACACACACACATTAATACACAGACACATGCAAAGTTCCTTTTATATAATAGTAGAGATAGAGATGATAGAAATAAGATTTGTTGATAGTAATGACTAGGGCTATAGCAACAGCATATTCTTATTGTTTTGACTCTCAAGTATATATCCGACACAGTTAGGCACAGTTAATCAACTGAGAACCACACCCTCTATTTAAAAACATATAAGATATAAACGGATACACACTCGAGAGTAAAAACAATGAAAATGATATGCTGTTGTCCTAGCTCTAGTTATGACATGATGGTTATTTACTGTTAAGTATGATAAGTAGGAATATCTTGTTCTTCTTTATACATTTTCAATAGTATTTTGTATATCAAATAATAAAAAAGGCCTCGCTAGTGCAGGACTATTTAGATGTGCAGGGCTAATTCGGTCAAATCGGCTTAAAACCAGCCCTACGAGTGCAGTGTTCATAGCGTAATAACTTATTCCATATTACCCCGAGAAATCAATATAGATTGCACACTTTATCTGTCTAAAGATATGACCGGATATTTGAAATTGATTAGGCTGCCATTGCCAGTTGTGTAGTTTTTTAATCATTTTCTTTTTCTTTCAATGTTTTTTTTTGTTTTTTTACAAATGTATTTTTTTAATAATTTTTTTTCTTTCAATATTTTTTGCACATATATATATATATATATATATATATATATATATATATATATATATATTAATTTTTAATCATTTTTTTTCTTTTAATTCTTTTTTTTTTTTTTACAAATGTCAATCAGAAATTAAGATTCAATATCTATAATTGCATTTAAAAATTGATTGAAGATATCAATAAAATGAAAGGACAGTAAATGGAGAGATTGATAGCAAATAGAATCTAAATAATGGCTTGAACTTTTTCATTAAATACCTGAACCGATCTGAATGTTAACAAATGTTAGCAAAATAATTTCCATCGAAGCCATCACCCATTTATATCGTCTTCTCTATAAGATTGAAATAACAACTATATGTACAAAAAGATTTAACGTATATTTAATATATAAAATTGTGTCGGCCATAATTTAAAATTTGAACATAAATACAATTAAACAGATAAATCAAACATTAATATTTGTTGCGGGTCTGTCTCTACATGTGTTCGTCTGAGCTCCAATCTATGCCACCCCCTTGCCAAACTTTCACAAAAATCATTCAACTAGCTACAGCCACTATCAACAATTTCCCCTACTCTTTATCTGTGCCCAAATCTAAACGTAAATTCCATGAACAAAGCTTCCTTTCTAGAACTGCCCGCCTGTGGAACATTGTTCCACTGGCCTGTATCTCGGCCGATTACAATATGGTAGCCTTCAAGTCCAATGTAAACAAGTTCTTGTTAAACCGTCCCTGTAAATAATCCAAATTCTACTCCATCAACGTCATTAACGATTACTACAGTACCACTTTACATTCATTAACACTTATCTTCGAGTGGCCTACAGGCCTAGATAAATAGTGACTGCCTTGTAAAAGAAAATACCACTTGCACGTGGCAATGGCTAATGGCTTAATTATTATGATGCTTAACTGCTAAACCCTTAAATCTAAGTGTATTCTTATGTAAAATTTACTAGAGACAATAGAAGACGTACTTAGTCAGAATGAAGAGTCATGATATTTTTTTTTTTTTTACACAAGAAAGAATCACCACATTATCAAGGTTAAGAGGCCACTAAAGGATAAGGGTTAAAGAGTGTACAGTAGAAATTGGACAATATAGTAATTATTAGTAATGAAAATTCGGTAAATTTGTTAACTTATATGGAACGGCTCATCAAGAACTTATTTAAATTAGACTTGAAGACAACCATATTGTAGGCAGCCGGAAAGCAGGAACACGGAAGTAAATTCCACAGGCGTGCAGTTCTAAGAAAGAAGCTTTGTTCATGAAATCTACGTTTAGGTTTAGGCATAGATAGAGAATTGCATCAGCAGTGAGATATCTACTGGATCGATAGAAAGATCCCACCATCCTTCCAGTGGCCCTGGCAACAGATCTGATGTACATGTTCCACTTAAGATCAGGAGTAAAGGTCAAGCCTAGAAGCTTGTCAAAACTTGAGGCCTCCTGAAGACAAGACCTATTTATTTCAATTGATGCCAGATGGGGATCAGAATGTTGATGATGTAAAGAGAGAAGCTTATTTTTAGATGCATTAAAAGTAACCAGCCACTCCTTTCTCCATTGTACCACGTGCTCAAGATTAGAGGAGAGAGAATTGGAGAGAACTTGGTCGTTTACTGTCTTAGATGTACTACCATGAATGGTAGTGTCATCAGCATAAATGTCTACAAATGATGTAAGGATGTGATTTGGAAGATCATTAATGTAGATCAGGAAAAGAGTTGGGCCCAGGATGGACCCCTGAGGGACACCAGCATTAATACTTCTAATTTCTGCCCATTAACTACTACTCTTATGAACCTATCAGAAAGAAATGATTTAATAATTGAGAACACATTTCCAGCTATATCATAGTTGGAGATCTTGTGAAGTTAACTATTATGCCATACCCTATCAAAGGTCTTTGATATGTCAAGAGCAATTGCCCTAGAAAGGTTGCCTCCATCGAGAGATTTACTAATCCTATGAGATATAACTGTAAGCACATCTGCTGTAGATCTAGCATAACGGAAACCATATTGAGTGTCACTAAGAAGGTTATTTTTGTTGAGATGGTTGATTACTTCTGTATTTAATACAGATTCCAGCAACTTACTCATGATGCACTGGAGATATAGCAAAACAATTTTCTGTAGTTAAGCTAAATAATAATATATATTTACTAGCTGGACCTGTGGAAATTCCACAGGGAACTCATTCATATGTAATATATTGATGTTGGCATTCTGTAGATGTTCAGTGTAAATGGAGACACTCTGATATTATTGTTGATGTTTTGTTAAAACCGCGAAAGTATTTATCTAAGCTAGCACGAACGTCCTGTAAAGCCAAGTTGTAAAGTACACTTAAATATGATATTTTAATTCTTGCAGATTTCGTATATATTATTATATAGTTAATGTTCTATCGATTTTTATATATTATAAAGTTGCGATTTTAAAAATAAAATAATGTATCCATATGACTTGGGTGCATCAGTTTGAATCGATTCCAAAATAAAAACCTATGAAAAAAATATGTATATTTATATAACTTGAATTCCTTCAGCCATAATCGAAACCGAGACCAAAACTTATGAAGAATTCTTGATAAAATTATTTATAAAATTTACTATTGAGCCCTACAGAATCAGATATTTGTCAATTTCTTTCATGATTAACTGTTGAGCAAGAAAAGAGTTAACCAGACATGTGTATACCATGTGGTGATGTACAGAAATGAAATTTGCTGTAGGAAGAAAGATTATATGATAATGATACGATGGATGTGTAATGTGAGTCTTAGATTTGATGATCTCAGAGAAAGGTTAAAATCAGAGTATAAGGAGATATGTCTATAGTAAGAGACTTCGTTGGTTTAGTCACATAGAAGTAATGAATGAGACTGCTGTGATAAGTCGATTTATCAGAGTCAGTTGACAAAGGAATGCCAAGAAAAAGATAAGAGGAAGTAATAAGGATGAATCTGAAAGAATGGGGGCTAAAGAAAGACCTGATCAGAGATAGACTAGTTTGAAAATCAATTTTGAAAAAGCTGCCCAACACATGCCAGCATGTAAAACAGGCGTTAAACCGAATATGATGCCAATGGGTGTGCAATGCGAGTCTTAATCATAGATTTAGATCTGATTAGCGGGAGTGCCTGGCGTTGCCCGGGTGTTTGTAGGTGTGTGAAAAAAAAAGTGTTACTAGACAGGCAGGCTCAAACCCGTGACGCGAAGGCAAGAAAGAAAGTGAAAGAAAAAAACTGACATCCTACCACTACGGTATGACGCAACAGGAAGTGAAAAGCATTCAAATTTAGCCATTTCAATCAAAAAGTTGACTCGTAAAAATAATTAAGTGAATGAGTTCACGCAGGTGCAGAAATGAACGTCAGGCGTAAGTTAAAAATCATGCAATTAATTCTGGCTGTATGTAGGGCAGTTTCTGGCATATCTGTTTCCCCACGATGTTTGTGAAAACCAGCTCCCCTCTAAAAAGGGGAGCTCTAGCAGTCCAAATGAATAGCAATTGTCTGATATGAAGTAGTTTCCTCCATATTGATGAAAGCTAATTGCCTTTCTAGACGTCCCGACCAGAGGGCCAGGTGGTTGCTGACTTCGCTTTGATTAGTTTCGCTTTTATACGAAAATGACAAACATACACTAGGAAGCAGGGAATTTTTTAAAAGTCTATCAAAATAAAGACAGAGACGATGTCCGTTTTCGAATCTGAGATATTATAATCTAGAAAGTAACCTTGTCGATAACCCCCACCAAAAAAAGTCTTTCGTTCCTTGACTTTCCACGGTGGGCAAATCCTGTTACTTCAACTGTTCTACATCTATTAACTCAAAGACTCTCAATAAAGTCTTCTGCTTTGCATACATCTCCATATTTAAACGGAATATAATGGTGGTGGTTATCATCAAAGTCAAGAGAGTGGTTAGTCTCACAAACATTGGCGAATAAAGAACGAAACGGTGGTTGTCTGTAATTGCTCTTTTGTATTCATGGATTCTTGGAGATAAGCTACATTGTGCTTTGCCAATGTAAATTCTATCGCATTTGCAACATGGCATTGTCTACATCCGAGCATCTGAGTTACCATAACAACAATGTTTAGAAATGTGCAATTTACATATCTTTCGTTTTATTGTGTTTTTGTTCATTTTTGATGAAGCTTTTGAACAGAATAACAGCGAAAACGTTCAATATATTTATTGTTTTGTAGTTCTAGGTTATATATATATATATATATATATATATATATATATATATATATATACACTATTTTTATATATACATGTATATTTACATCCACATTATACAAATATATATCGATGTCTACATACTCATACACACACGTTTTTCTGTTGGCATATAATTATTCCAGGTTAAGAATATTCGAAGATAAAACCAATGAATTTAACGAGGTTTATATAACAGTGCTCAGTAATAAGTAGAGCAAGATATACTTTTATTTATATTTATATATACGTTTTAATATCGCTACACGATCATGGACATGTTTTGGTTGACCAGTTATAAATAACTAATATATATTCAATTAGAATTATTTGGGTAGTCAGGGTTTTTTTTTTCTCTCTTAACCTCCTCTCCGCTCTTATTCCATATCACTACCAAATATTCTAAAAAAAATAATAATTTTCAGACTTATGACCCTTGAAAATGTTAGTCTGAACGAATAGCGCTTTGGGTGTATTTTAACGATCGTTTTTAATCGACTTATTTATTTTATTGAATTGTACATATAACTTGCCCCATTATATATTTTTTTTTCTTTTCCTCACCCCGTTTTCCATTTTTTTTAGTTGATTGAATTTACGCGATGGTTCACTTCTTTATAATTAATATATATATATATATATATATATATATATATATACGAGCAAACAGTTAATAAAACGTTAAAAAACACTTTGAAAAAGAGTTAAAAACATATTTAATCTGAAAAGGAAACACTTGATAAGTGGATAGTCCTTAATCCGCGGAGTTTCGAAGAAATACTTTCCTTCTCATCAGAGGGTAGGAATTAGCAAAATGCAGGATCGGATTTTGCATGCAAAAGTATTTGATCAAACAACAAGTAAGTCAAAGATCTTACTTGATAACAAAAAGTGAAGCAGAGAGAATATGGTGAAGAAAAAAGGTGATTACACGGGAATGGATAGTCTGGTGCAAGATAAATAATCCGGTGACGGTAACATCCAAATATATAAATTCAAGAAAGTTAATTGAATTTCCATTTGCACAAGTAAAATCCAAGGATATAACCTTATAAATATTAATTCTTTAATATTTATATTATACTTTAATTTTACCATCTTGGATCATTTTGGTAAATTTAATTGTAATTTTTATTTTATATATATATATATATATATATTTATATATATATATATATAGTATAATTTTAAAAATCTATACCAATGTTATTTTACTACACATTTTAAGAGGTTTCGGTTAGACGTCTAAATAGGCAGATTTCTTCAAGACAAAATCTTCAGCAAATGAGACGAATTAGGCAATATTTCTTTCTGAAACTTCACACGTAATCAACTTATAAGAAGCAATATCTGAATTGCATCAAATGTTCTATTAAGTTAATCAGTTGTATTTTTTATTTAAAATGTTATTTATTATTTAAAAGAAATTCGGTCAGACGCTATGACCTCAATTATTGGGTAGAATTTGACAAAATACACACATCAACATGAAACTTGCACATCCGGTACACCGTAATTATGGCATAATCACGTACACACCGGTTCCCTTAGATCGCCGAAGTTAAGCGGTATTGAGTTCGGTCAATATCCAGTAAGCTACAGATTTGTTGACGGATGCTGGAGAGGCTGAAGATGAAATCCTCAATGATCTTCTTTTATGGATGCCAAAACAGGATGTAGTTCAGTGGGGAGACTGCACGGAACTTACACCAAGCAATTAGCACGGGACATGCAATGCACTTATGAAGATCTAGTTGATGAAATGGAAGATAAATCGAGATGGCAAGAGAGAATCCCTATTTACTTCCCGCCCCTCTGCACACACACACACACACACAGAGTCAAAAGTTAGACACAAGATCGAATTTTAATGTGAGGGGTTTCCAACCCCACCAAAAGAGTCAATTTGGATGGGATAAAAATTTAAATTGCCCTAGGCAAGAAGAACCGCTTCTTCTATGATAGAACCGATAATAGACTTTGGATCCAATTTAAAGACCAGTCAGAATTCCTGACACTGGCACAACTGGTGGTGATTCTAGTAGAAAAAGAATACTAATATTACAACAACTACTAATAAGAAAATAGGATACTACTACTACTACTAAGAATAATAAGAAAAAGAAAAAATCGTACTGCTAATTAGAGAAGGAGATTACTAATAATAAAAAGCACACTACTTAGTAGTAGTAGTATTAGTAGTATTACTAGGAAAAATAACTAGAAAAAGATACTATTAATAATAGTAATGAAGAAGAAAGAAAAGAGACTAGTAGTAATAAGGATACGACTACTACTACTACTAATAATAATAATAAGAAGAAGTAGATAATGCTGTCACTATTAATAAATATTCTCTCACTTATGAGAAAAATAATATTGCTACTACTACTACTAATAATAATAATGAAACAACAACAAAAAGTCAAAATATTGGTTTGAGTATATACAGCAGTTTGGGAGTTTTTACATACCCAAAGAAAAAAATTGTTCATATAATTCAATATATAAGCATAATTTGTATAATTCAATTAGATTTAATATGCTAGCTTAGTAAATGTGTACATTTCATTTCTTTGACATCAAGGAATATATATATATTTTTTTTTTTTTTCAGTTTATTGAATTTAGCAAATGGTTTCTAATAGTCAGTCAAGACATGTATTTACTTTGATTATTGTAGCTTTATTTTTATTTTATATAAAAATAAACTGTATATTTCAAACCCAGATTTTCTTCAAATTAGATTTAATATAATCTGAAGATATTTTTTTTATTTCTTTGCGAATTGCAGAATTAAGCTGACCAACTTTTCAATCACTTTTCAAATCTGACTTCTTTTTTTCTTTTTTTTTTTTCTTTTTCTTCTACTTCAGATTAACAGTTTTATTTTTAGTCTGTTCTTTGCATTTTAATTTTATTTTGAATCTCTCGTGGATTTATGGCTTAAAGTCATCCAAACTTTAGAAAAATATTTATTTCGGGATAAATGCTTAAATAATTTTATGTGAAAATAATCAGACACGAAACAGAAAACTGAATTGACACATTTCAATTTATACGTTATTAAAAAAAATATCAATTCTCTCTCATATATATATATATATATATATATATATATATATATATAGTAAGATATGAAAATATATTATGACAATTAAGCTACACAGATTCTTCCATGTTGAATCGTCAGACAATGTAGCTTAATTGCCAGAAATATATGTTTAGAATTTCCTATGGGGGATGAAACGCCGATGCCTCTATATTGCTATAAGGAAGTTTCCATAACATACTACTTAACTGTTCACATGTATTGAATACTGTTGAAGCAAATATTGGAAATCGATTTTTAAAATATTACATTCTTATAAAATTTATGTTGATAAATAATCTTCCTTTATATATATCTTTAACTACCAAATGTATGCTCTTTCAGTTCATATATTTCTGTAAGCCTTGAAAGATGATATCATCGGGAACGAAGATATATCACACTGACCCCTAAAGGAGGAAATAATACCTAAGAGGATAGTATCACAACGAACGCCTCCACCTCAAAAAAGGAAGAGTTAATTCTTGGGAGAATGATATCATGACAACAGAAGAAATAGTACATTACCCCCCCCTCTCACAAATGGAGAAAATAATTAATGAAGGGCGATAACTTGAAGGAGGAACATATGCTATACAACCCCAAAAAGAAGGGGGCAATGACTGGAAGAATCGTCTTATAAAAGGAGAAGATAAGTATGATAGCGTAGCATCCAAAATACTTTACTACCCCCATCCTCACCCCTAAAACAGAGACCTAAAAGTGTTTGTGGGCATTTGCAGTTTACTATAAATACGGTATTTCGAAATATTATTTTGTATTAGATTATTGAATAAGTATAACCTATTTTTAGGTTAATATAGTTAGGATAAATAGAAAAAAACTTTTATTTAGATATTAGTTTTTATATTTCTATGTATACTCTATATATTTTACTCTTAAACACTACTACTAAGTATAAGTGTGAGTAATATGGACTATATTTAGTATTTTTTTTTTAATATGTGCGCAGCCTCCCATCTGACAATTTGAATATCTTGTTACCTTAAATCTGACCCATAGGCAATGAAGAAAGATGGATTTTGATCGAAGTTGGAATAACGATTCCATCCATAGGGTGTAATAGCGATATATGTTAATCTGATGCTTCGGAGGCATAAAAGTGATGCAAAACTGTTCAGGAAATTAATTTTACGAGTATACCGACATAAACCCAGCTCAAACAGACAGAAGTAGATAGAAGCCAGAAGTAACTGTAAGAAAGAAATAGTGACAGCTAAGAGAGAATTTACTGAAACCACCCAAAAACGCATCGAAGCTCAGAAATTAGGAACTCGTGACTTCTGGAAAATCTACAACAGTGTAGTAAATAATGGGCAATCAACAATTCCCCCCACTATCCAACAATCATGAAGTTGTTTTCTCAGCAACCGAGAAGGCTAACATGTTTGCCAGTCGATTTGCCTCCAACTCCACACTAGACCCTGCCAACCACCCTATCCCAGACATTCCTTTGCAGACAGACGCCACACTTGACGATCTGAAAATCACCCCTTCTCAGGTGCATGCTATCATAAAAAATCTTGACACTGCAAAAGCATGTGGACCTGATCTCATCCCAGCTGTGCTATTAAAAAAATGCTCCGCCAAAGTAGCTCCAATCCTCTCCAAACTTTACAACAAATGCCTTAATGAATCTTGCTTTCCTGCTTGCTGGAAAACTGCTTCTGTAGTACCAGTTTTTAAGAATTCTGGCGAAAGAACTGACCCAGTAAATTATCGCCCCATTATCCTCCTCCCACTTTTTGCCAAAATATTTGAGTCCATAATTAACCAAGCTCTAGTCCATCACCTTACAGGTGCTAAACTTCTGACCGACCAACAATATGGATTTAGGCAAACCCGTTCTACAGCAGACATTCTAATTGTAATCTCCGAGCGTATATACCATTCAATTGACAAAGCAGGGGAGGGTAGAGCAGTAGCTCTAAATATATCTAAGGCTTTTGACAGGGTATGGCATGAAGGTCTTCTCAGAAAAATCAGATCATACGGTATCACTGGAAGAATCTTTAACATAATTAAATCCTTCTTAGATAAGAGAAAAATCCAGTTTGTCCCCGATAGCCGTGCATCTAAACAATATGATATAAATGCAGAGTGCCTCAGGAATCTATCCTTGAACCTCTATTATTCCTAATATTAATAAATGACCTACCTGACAAAATTTTCTGTGAGATGAGTATATATGCTGATGACACCACACTCTATAACAGACACGACAGGAAAACAAATGAACATATATCTAAAGAAATGGCAGAAACACTAGAGGATGACCTCCAATCTGTAGTGGAATGGGGACAAAAATGGATGGTCACATTTAATGCTGCCAAGACTAAACTTGTTTCCTTCAATAACTACAAGAAATCTTCTCTACCACCAATAGCAATGGCCAAAGACTCTTTATCTGAAAGCACATCTTTTAAACTCCTCGGCCTAATGTTCACAGGAAAAATGAGTTGGAACAATTATATTGCGAGCATTGCCAAGACTGCTGTAAAAAAGGTAGGTTCTCTCTACCGTGCTAGAAAGCTACTAACGCCCGAAAGTATCCTGTACCTCTATAAGGCCACCATTCGCCCATGTATGGAGTATTGTTGCCATATTTGGGCTAGTGCATATGCCACTAGTCTCTCACTCCTAGACAAGGTTCAAAAGAGAGTCGCCAACCTAATAGGTCCTGAACTGTCATCCAAGCTTCAGCCTCTGTCCCATCGACGCAATGTAGCATCCCTCTGCCTGTTCTACAAGTACTTTAACGGTGTATGTTCCGATGAACTGCAAGCACTTGTACCCCCTCTACGTAAATACCCCCGACAAACCCGACAAGCAGTACAATCCCCCCCCTTCACAGTAGAGATCCCTAGATGTAAGAGAGCCTTCTACTCCAGTAGTTTCTTCCCCAGACTTTGGAACTCCCTGCCAGGTTTCTGCTTCCCCAACTGTACTGACATGCAGAAGTTCAAGTGCAACGTGAACCGACATCTTGCTGTTCAACTCCCTACCTAGTACCCCTGTAGCCTGTGTCCCTAATAGTAGCCCGCTACATCAAAGTGGCAATGTGCCTTGTTTGGGGTGAAAATGAAAAAAAAAAATAAAAAACAAAATACTTCTATTTATATAAATCAATAAACTAATATAAACAGTTATATACACAGCTATGGTGAAAATTATGAAGTACTTATAAAAAAAACTTAAATGGTTTAAACCTACGCATTTAAAGGTTAAGAACTGTACAGTGACCAGTTGAGAGCAAATGTAAAATATTTAACAGTGAATTGTAGTATTTATTTGTTTTAAAGCAGTTTTAGCTGAGTTTCCAATATTCGAAATGATTCATTGTCATACTAAAAGTCGTTTCTTATTTTTCAGGTAATATTTGATTCCTGCCAGTGTTATAATAGTATATTTATTTGAAAATGTCCGCAAAGAAGCAGCTTTCAGAGATTAAAAGGGCACAAATTGTTGCTTTATCTGGTGAAGGATATTCTCAGGTAGAAATTGCCAGGAAGATAAGTTCTTAAGAGTTTGCTGCTGAACTTACAGAGAATGCAAACAAAAACATATCAGCTTGAACAGTAAGAAGAAGGTTATTAGAAGAGGGATTAAAGAGATGCAAAGAAGTCATAATAAAAAACAAACGACAAGAATTTGCAAAGAAACATGAAAATTGGACACCTGATGATTGGGCCAAAATTGTCTAGTTTGACAAAATTAACTTTGAGGAAAGTTAACAGCTTCTATTTCCTAAACTTTGAAAGGAACAATTGAAATTTTTATGTTAATACACATCCGTAACATCTATAAAAAAATGATAGCAAATTATAATTTTTTTCATCAAATTTTAGCCACCCCTGGAGCGGTTTATGTCAGCTGTAGGGAAAGAGAGACATTTTATCCTGATTGTGTGGTTCCAACTCTCAAATTTGGAGGAGAAAGAGTAAAGGTTTGGGGCTGCATGGTTTCTTCAGGCACTGGACTGTTGTACACATGTTATGGCAGAATGGATTCCACAATTTATGCTAACATGCTGAACCAGGTTTACAAAACCTCTTTGACTAAAATATATTTAATAATAACATTCTAAGTGATGTAATCTTCCAACAAGACAATGCCCCATGCCATACGTCAAAAGTTTCAATGGGTTGGTTTGAGAAAAAAGGGATTATAGTGATGAAGTGAACCCTCTCAATCTCTACACCTAAACCCCATTGAAACTTTGTGGTCCCATCTAGGGAAAAGGGTGAAAATGCACAAATGTTAATCAAAGAAAGAATTAGATGCCAAAATTCATAATATATCTTACCACTTGTAACAATTTAGCCAATAATATGCAAAAACGAATAAAAGCTGTTTGAAGGTAAAAGGGGGACATGCTTAAATAGATTTATTAATGTCGACTATTCTTAACCTTTAAATAAGTTTGAATCATAATTTCTATTTTTCATTTTCAATTTTGACCATGGCTGAATATATATATAATTTTCACAAAATCAAAACAACAAAGATCAGGGTGATAACAACAAGTTGTGTATTGTTATAATTGTTTTGTGACCATTCGGACAATTTTAAACATTATGTTGTTTGAAAATATTCTCAATAAAATGCCCCTTTTCAGACGTAGGAAAACGCTATTTAATATACAACAGGGAATACACTTGGAGTCTCCGATTAGAAAACCATGCGGTTGAACCTACCTACATGTGTTACTTCACAGTTTGGTTTCACTGTTTTCCGTTTGGTATGGAATTCCATAAACGGAAAACAGTGAAACTTATGATTATATATATATATATATATATATATATATATATATATATATATTCAAAACTTACTATCTAGCTCTACTTACATATCGAGTACTGGTGAAGTAAATGCTGACAATATTTACATGTGAGAACTTGTTTACGTGTGACTTGAAGACAATCAGATTGTAGTCAGCTGGAAAGCAGGCAAACGGAAGAGAGTTCCACAGGTGTGCAATTCTAAGAAAGAAGCTTTGTTCATGGAATCTACATTTAGGTTTAGGCACAGATAAAGAGTGTGGGAAATTGTTGATAATGATTTTAGCTAGACAAGTGTTTTTCATGAAAGTTTGGTGAGTGGGGACCATAGAATGAAGCTCAGCTGAGCACTTGCCATGAAAATAAGGATAAAGCAGAGGCAAGCGCACAATGTCTCTTCTGCGGGAAAGAGGTTGCAGGGAAGAGAAAAGAGCATCCCCCACTAAGCTACGAAGTATATTTTGAACTCTGCCAAGGCAGGATAAGCTGCTTCTAGCAGCTCCTGCCCAGATGTGGCAACAGTACTCCATCGTTAGCCATACCTGGCTTTTATATAGGTAGAGAATTGCATCAGGAGTGAGATATCTTCTGGAACGGTAGAAGGATCCCACCATTTTTCCAGCGACCTTGGTAATGGATTTGGTATATGTGTTCCATTTCAGGTCAGGAGTAAAGGTCAAGCCCAGAAGCTTGTCAAAACATGAAGCCTCGCCAAGACGAGAGCCATTCATTTCAACCGATGCCAGATTGGCATCAGAGCATAGATGGTGTAGAGATAGAAGCTTGGTTTTAGATGCATTAAAAGTAACCAGCCACCTCTTTCCCCATTGTACCACATGCTCAAGATCAGAGGAGAGAGAATTAGAGAGAACTTGGTCGTTTATGGTCTTTGATGTGCTACCATAGATTGTAGTGTCGTCAGCATAAATGTCTGCTTTAATCATATAGATAATGGCTTTTATTGCATTACTGCAGTACTGGTTCCCTACTAATTACAACTTGGTCACCTTTAAGTTTAACATGCAGAAGTAAAGTATCTTGGTTCGATTATGCTCTAAATACAAATATTCATTTCGCACATGCCCCTGTCTTATCAAAGAATCTACTGTTGATTTTATATGCCGTTCCCTTCTGTTTGTGTGGTGATAAAAATTCTCAAATGCACTTGTGATGTAAAAGTGTTAACTTTGGTAAAAATCGTACTGTTTGGTTTTTTAATTGGATTTTTTCAATTACTGATTTTCAATACATAAGGAATTTTAATGCCAAACCTATCTAAGAACACTCCCAAACACAAAGTACATTTGTGTGAAATTTTAAATTATTTTTCAGGAACAAATATACATGTAAGGGAGGTTACACATTTCAAAACAATGTTTTAAAAATATGGCGATCCATTTTTTTTCGGTCCATTACAATGTGGTAATGAGATATAAAAAAGATATGTAACAAAAAGTGTACTTGCCTGGGTCCACCAACGTAACTATAGTCGGATGGCTATCTAAAATGTGTAATCCAAATTCCTCATCATCCGCTTTCGTTAAATTCATAACTTCTTCACATTCTGCAATGCAAAATAAAAATACAAAAATATATTTAAAAAAAGAGGGTTAAAGATGATAAATTAATGAGCATCATTACATCATTCGGCCTCACTCAAATTGAATAGTTGCAGCTGGTTCCACATTTAATACAGAACAATCACGTTGACACACCGGTTCTCGCCAGATCACCAAAGTTAAGTAATGTTGAGTCTGGCCAGTACCAGATAGGTGACCGTTTGGGAAGATGAGGCGTTGCATGTACCGCGAGGTAAAAAATACCAGGTTGGGAAACTGGCAGAGTGTATCCTTTTTTCAAGGGTAGATGGGCCTCTCTTAAGCCATGGTACGTGATGACGTCACGATAAAAAATACCCTTAATAGGCTTGGTGAAACATCAAGTATTTCCAGCCATTAGAAAAAACGTGAAAGATTCTGCGGAATTTGTTCATCTTTCACCTGCACCCACTGGCATTGGATGAAAACATCATCATCCTCCACATTTAATATTGGGCAACACCGTGTCTTTAACGAGTGTGGTCTTGAATAAACTAGCTTTATACTCACTGAACCTTAACCTCCCAGATTTTTAGATACATCATGCACACACACACACCTGCCAATAAAAAATTGAACTCATGAAATCGTTAAAATTCGCAATCTTTTCTGGCAATCCAGCCATATCTTGTCAAAATAAATTTAAGTCGCTGCGTGAATTTCAGTTATGAATGCCCAACAGTCTTTATTTTTTCGCTATTAGATGATATGTGGGGGCACTTTGGAGGTCATCTCATCAATAATGGTGAATGGGCATCACACTCATCAGATACAATTTTCATGCTAAGAATTGTTGAAGCATAAGACAAACTGATGTTTAAGATGTTGGCTGCCACTAATCTCTTATGACTATCTTAAACTACACCTACTGTCCTCGCTGTCATACGCATGAACATCATAATACTTTATTTTCCTGATAAATGTACATTAAACTATGTACGACACACACACTTTTGATGAGTCATTGTGCACCTAAGAAGTATACACAATGATTTTATTATTACTAGTTGTACTCACTAGGAGTTCTCACATAGGCCATTATTACTCACTGACACCAACCAGTAGTGTTCACTGGAGTCTAGGTGACAACAAGTCTCACCAGATGTCCAGTACTTTCCACCTCTTTTGATAACTTTTGCAAATGACTTTGCGTTATCACGACAGCTGCTTGCCATTGACATCTCACTGACAATAACTATTGGTCTTCATTAAAATATGAGTAGCAATATCCTCCTCAAAATTCAAGTCCTTTTTGCACTCACTCAGCGGAGGTCTAGTGTTTACACTCGTCAGTTTTTCCATCTTCCTTGACCCTTCAAAACTATTTGGTGTAATGCCAGTCAATGCCAATACCATCATTTTATTTTTGTGAGGAAAGGAAAAGGTAGTTGATTTACAATTTTGTGGTTTCTATTATAATTTTTTTTTTTTTTTTAGTCACTAGGAATTTTTATGCAAGTCATTAACTATGACTTTTTTGTTTTTACAGAGAAGCCATCACTTATACGTGCTAACTCCTCTCTAAGAGGCCACACGAGGATAAGGTGGTCTGTATGACAACAGCTCAGTGATCGTTTTTGGTGAGAATTGGGCAGAATTGGACTATTTAAGCATACAATGAAACAAGTACTTGTTCACATTGAACTTGAAGACAACCATGTCGGAGTCAGCTGGGAAGCAGGTCAGTATCACAGTTTCACACTCAATTAAAATAACCAGCAGTGTTCTCTTGGAGTCTGAGTAACAATAGTACTCCTCAGATTTCCAACACTCGCTACTTATTTTATTAACCTTTGCAAAACATTTTGCTTTATTGTAACAACCGTTTACCATCAATTTCTCACTAGCAACGCCCACTAGTCTACTCTGAAGTTTTAATGATAATAAACCTCTCAATCTTCCAGTTGTGGTCTGATTAGTGCTCTCACACTCATTTGACTTTTCACAATAAATTTATGTGGTATCAGCCAAGGTTGATGCCACTGACTCTGTTTTCTCTTTTCCATTTGTCTGTGGCTAGTAAGCTTTTGTTGCTTATGTGGTTTAGTTTCTATATACAAGGATTTTCTTTGCTGTTTTGGCTATTTTCATTATTGCTGTTTATTTATTATTTCCCTTTGGTTTTAATTTTTCATAGACTTTTTCCATTTTATTAGGACTGTTCTTAGTGCTCTTATAATTTTTGGTATTATAATGATTTTCTTCATGTCCCATGTTCTTATAATTTTTGGTATTATAATGATTTTCTTCATGTCCCATGTTCTTATAATTTTTGGTATTATAATGATTTTCTTCATGTCCCATGTTCTTATCATTTTTGGTATTATAATGATTTTCTTCATGTCCCATGTTCTTATCATTTTTGGTATTATAATGATTTTCTTCATGTCCCATGTTCTTATCATTTTTGGTATTATAATGATTTTCTTCATGTCCCATGTTCTTATCATTTTTGGTATTATAATGATTTTCTTCATGTCCCATGTTCTTATCATTTTTGGTATTATAATGATTTTCTTCATGTCCCATGTTCTTATAATTTTTGGTATTATAATGATTTTCTTCATGTCCCATGTTCTTATAATTTTTGGTATTATAATGATTTTCTTCATGTCCCATGTTCTTTTAATTTTTGGTATTATAATGATTTTCTTCATGTCCCATGTTCTTATAATTTTTGGTATTATAATGATTTTCTTCATGTCCCATGTTCTTATAATTTTTGGTATTATAATGATTTTCTTCATGTCCCATGTTCTTATAACTTTTGGTATTATAATGATTTTCTTCATGTCCCATGTTCTTATAATTTTTGGTATTATAATGATTTTCTTCATGTCCCATGTTCTTATAATTTTTGGTATTATAATGATTTTCTTCATGTCCCATGTTCTTATAACTTTTGGTATTATAATGATTTTCTTCATGTCCCATGTTCTTATAACTTTTGGTATTATAATGATTTTCTTCATGTCCTTATAATTTTTGGTATTATAATGATTTTCTTCATGTCCCATGTTCTTATAACTTTTGGTATTATAATGATTTTCTTCATGTCCCATGTTCTTATAACTTTTGGTATTATAATGATTTTCTTCATGTCCCATGTTCTTATAACTTTTGGTATTATAATGATTTTCTTCATGTCCCATGTTCTTATAACTTTTGGTATTATAATGATTTTCTTCATGTCCCATGTTCTTATAACTTTTGGTATTATAATGATTTTCTTCATGTCCCATGTTCTTATAACTTTTGGTATTATAATGATTTTCTTCATGTCCCATGTTCTTATAACTTTTGGTATTATAATGATTTTCTTCATGTCCCATGTTCTTATCATTTTTGGTATTATAATGATTTTCTTCATGTCCCATGTTCTTTTAATTTTTGGTATTATAATGATTTTCTTCATGTCCCATGTTCTTATAATTTTTGGTATTATAATGATTTTCTTCATGTCCCATGTTCTTATAATTTTTGGTATTATAATGATTTTCTTCATGTCCCATGTTCTTATAATTTTTGGTATTATAATGATTTTCTTCATGTCCCATGTTCTTTTTAGTTCTCTAGCAAGTTCTACATATTTTCCCAGATGAAGATTAAATCTGAACAATATAGCGAGATGTGTGTAGAACTGAATACTTTTTTGGTTTAGTCACATTGAAAGAATAGATGCGAGTTCTTGGATTAGTAGATGTAGATAAGTTGAGGTAGTAAGATCTGTTGGTAACGAATACCTAGGGAAAACATGGGAAAAAGTGATAAGTATAGATTTGAGAGAAAGAAGGATAAATAAAAACCTGACCAGAGATAGATTAGTTTGAAAGTTGACCTCTAAAAGCCACCCAGCACAAGCCAGCCTGTAAAACTACCATTAAACCGATGATGATGATTAACACTTTGGTTTATTTACAAACTCTAGTTCCTATTTACTTGATTCCCTATGAGGGCAGAATCAGATACAAGATCGGTTTTTAATGTAGTGAATATCTCCAAAAAGGGACACACTGAATTTGTACCAAAATGAAAATCCTCCCTGACTGAGTACAGAAAAGGTGAAGTGTAATATAAGAACAGATACTACATTTTGCTCCTAGCCAAAAGATCAAAGTGTCCATATTTATTTGCCTCTCTCATCAAGGCAGAGTTAGGCACAAAGTCTAGAAGTATTCATCCTTCAGTGATCGAGAAGAGAAAAGATTAAGCATCAAAACGAATACCACACTTTGCTCCTCGCTCAAAGGTTGTCAATTGTTGTTTATGAAGTATAGTTTCTTATCATAGATTCGAGCGAGACATAAACTCCTAGAAGTGATACTGCCTAGATTACATGGCTTAACTAAGCAATCAACTATCTACTTTTCACATGGTGTTCTAGATAAATTTAAGGTCACTCTTCATCATTCATCCCAGATAAACAGTGCACCTAACATACTCTCCATAGACTTCTCTGAAATTACGATATTGCAGTCAAGAAATATGGAACAACACACAAATCTCATGAAGACATAAATATGTCTACCGTTATCAAAGCTCCAGACCATTTCTCTTGGTACTTGCCATTTGTAACAGGAATATATAATCAGCTTACGACTGCACTATTTATTACTTTATGTAAGCTAAGCTTAGATTAATCTATCAAAGGGAAAAATCTTGATAGGAAGATTGTGTAGCATCAGTCAGCAAAGTTAGAAAGAGATTCCAAACTTTGTTATCTATTAATTATAAACACCAACAATAAAATTTGACTCGTAATTGTTTTGCACTATAAATAGGTTTCTTGCTCACAAAAGAGACGATGTTAATCTCTCTCCATTCCATTGTTATTTTGATTGTGCTTCAATCTTTGCTTCCTCTTTGAAGGACATTAACAGCAAGTACTCGTCATTCTACCATGATAAAAAAACTCAAAAATCTTCCCATTCTCATTCAATGTGTCTAGCATCAGGCAAATTTTTTATGGACAGAGCGAGCTTCTTTATAAGCGATTTCTATCTGTGGAACACATTGCTGCAGTACTGTTTCCCCACTCATTACAACTTGTGCACCTTTAAATCCAATGTCAACAAATTTTTGTCATGAACCATCTCCATAAACAATAACATGCAGTCCATTGCACTGAAACAATGTTAGTAATTTCATAGTCTCCCTCATCTTTAAGCTGGCAGTCTTTTCTGTCTCATTCGACTTTATCCTTTAGAGTTGTTTTTGACTTCGCTAGAAGGTGATTCAATTATAAAACATGCACCAGTAAGCAATATTAGAAAAAGATTCTAAACTTTATATATATAAAAGCGAAAACGTGTGTATGTATGTATGTTCGCTTTTTGTGTATGTGTGTAAAAGGCTTTTTCGCTGGACTTTTCAGTCGGCTCATTCCTTTTTAAAACTTTTTATATCACGTCTTCATGATAATATATATGAGTTACGAACGGGGGTCGCCTGTCTATTTAATTTGCCCGACTTTCACACGCTATTTTTTCCAGATTTTTAGAGCGTCCGGTGTATCGTTCGCTTTTCAGTATAAAACAAGCGAAAACTGGCTTGCAGCCGTGTCATGTTTCAAGGTCAAACATCACGCGACTTAAGGTTCTCGCACCTGTTAATTTCATTTTATAAACGTTAAATTAAGAGGTTTTTCATTCCTCCTCTCTCCTGGCCGAGATGGCTAGAACCCAGGTTTTTTTTTTCCATTTCGTTTCTATCTCCACGTCAAAGGTTCAGGGTTTAAGCCTACTTTCCTACTAAAACTTTTTTTTTCTTTTACACCTCCAAACACCTGGCCAAACGTTTTGATCACCCCCCCCCCAACACACACACACACACACCTACAAACACCCGAGCCACGCCGGGTACACCCCGTTAGTCTATGTCTGCCTACAACTTTCGACAGAGGCGACGGATTTTCACAAGATCGGTATCATTTTGAAGCTCCACTCTTCAGACGACAAATACCGAAAAATTGGCCAAAAACATTAATTTCTGCATCCTTAGCTGGGCACTTTTGTACAAGCAGGGTCGTTTTCTTTCGCTGACATTTTTTGAAAGTCATTCAATCCTCGCTTCCAGGACGTCGCATAAAACGCGTTATTTCGACCGCCCATGACGTCACAACCATGGTGGCCACATCGTTAAGACTCTTTTTTCTTCTGATGTGAGACGGGTTCGAGCCGGCTTACTGCTATTTTTTTTTATGCTCGCAATTTTCCCCCCTTTTTTTTTTTTTTTTGGCTCAACCAACACCCTTACACGCACCTCCACTTTTTTTCTGCCTTTGCGTCACGGGTTCTGAGCCTTCCCTTACTACTACAACTTTTATTATTGCTCAACATACACTTTAAAACATCCGGGCAACGCCGGGCACCCAGGCTAGTTAAAAATAAAAACCAACAATCAATTTATCCTGTCCTAAATCATTCGAAGGAAGATTTGTCATATAAGTTACAAAATTTGATTTACTTGTTACCCTGTAAAAATTGTAATTTACAATACATTTATTTTTATTGTTTATTTTTATTTATTTAAAAATTGTAATTTACAATACATTTATTTTTATTGTTTATTTTTATTTATTTAAAAATTGTAATTTACAATACATTTATTTTTATTGTTTATTTTTATTTATTTAAAAATTGTAATTGACAATACATTTATTGTTTATTTTTATTTATTTAAAAATTGTAATTTACAATACATTTATTGTTTATTTTTATTTATTTAAAAATTGTAATTTACAATACATTTATTGTTTATTTTTATTTATTTAAAAATTGTAATTTACAATACATTTATTGTTTATTTTTATTTATTTAAAAATTGTAATTTACAATACATAGGAGAAACAGTGTTGCCTTTAATTCATATGCTTACTTAAAGGTAAGCCAAAATACCTTTAAGTAAGCGTATGAATTTACATAGAATTAGTAATGAAGGCTGTCTCTGTGTTATTACAAAGAAATATGTAGCCAATCGTCTTTTTCCATACAAATTATTGAAAAATTAAAAGATAGTGGATATAATAGGTTTGGTGAAGTAGATAAATGTATACTTAAAATGCGTCAGGATAAAGAAGATGTAATGAGTAAAAAAATGTGAGTAATCTATTCGTATGGTTTAAATATTGAAGTCAAGAAAAATAAACATATAAAACGATTCTGAAAAGGTAGAACGATTATATCCACGTTTGTCTACGTACGGTATTAAAGATAAGACATATGTAAATAGAAATAATAGAGAATCTGCCATTTCATGCGAGAAATTTAAAAAGAAACTAGAGAAATTATAATTACTAAATTTTCTGAGTTTTTCAATTATATTAGAATACTTAAAAAAAAAAAGAGAAAATATTAAGGGAAATAGCATCTAAAATATTACAACCAGATGTGTGTGTGTGTGTGTGTGTGTGTGTGTGTGTGTGTGTGTGTGTGTGTGTGTGGGAGAGCACTAACCCTATTTGGGTTTAACCGGCTTCCTCCAAAGGAGGAAGTTTCATGAAAGTATGAAATTCATAAGCGGTCTCGAGTCGCATGTATACAATCAAATGTGATATACTATTGAGCAAATTCTTCTTTCCTAGATATTAACCAGAAATAAGAATTCGCTTAATAGTATGGATATAATCCATACGAAATTATATAACCCACCGGTTGAAAGTATGAAAAATATATTAAAAAAGTAATAACCTCGAAATGTCTGCGTAGTTTTGTATGAAAATAGAGGACTCGACGATATAAATTTACCTAAAATATTTAATAATCCAATATTCATACAATCAAAACCAAATGAACTTAAAATAAAGGAACAGCATCCAACAGTTACATATATAGCAAACCATACGAAATAAGATTTTTAATTATAAAGAAACGGTAGAGAATATAAATAATAATAATAATAATAATAATAATAATAATAATAATAATAATAATAATATTCCAGAATGTGAATGTAAAACGCCTCCTTTCTGTAAAAATGACATAGAGCATATAATTACAGGAAATCTAAAGATAATAAAAAAAAAACCCTCTAAATTAAGATCCAAACTTTAGAGAGCCTAAATTATAATAAATGTGTGAAGAAAGTAAATAAAGCACTAGATAGTTGTATTATGTAAAGTTCGTAATGCCTTTATGGACTCTACTTTTGTATAAGCAATATCGCCTGAAGAGGTCTCTAATTACTTGTAACTGGCTGACCGAACCATGCTCATGACTGTGTAGCGACATATAAATGCTTATGTAAAATAAATGAAAAGTATACCTTGCCTTAATTCGGTAGTGAGCACTCTTGTATGGACCTCGTTAAAAATTAATTAGTGGTTTCACCCCTGTAAAATATTAACCTGGAATAATTATATATATATATATACACACACATACTTACAGAGAACTGGAAAAGTAGGTACGCAGTTATGTAAAAAGAAAACGCGAACAACAATGTATTTACTATACAAACAAACGAATTTAGTTAATAAGCCTAGTCTTAATCCCTCACCTACACAAACTGTTTGCTGTCAGAATTCACACATTTATGTCATCGAGAGCAGACTCATGTACGCTGTGGACGGAAAGATCTTTATCAGCATCATTTTCCTGACACGACTGCAAGATGAACTAAATCACAGAGTCAATAGTTTGTGACTTGTGTGCAAAAGCTCTATTCTTTGTACAACCTCACTCTCCCCTAAATAAAACAGTCCATAGGGGTTAGATCATGTTAAATGAGGGCAACTGATTTAATGTGTTAATATCTTAATAGGTTAAGTATCATAACATTAACCTACTTTTGCATTCCTCTCTATCATCTTTATTCTAATATATAAAGAAAAGCCAATCGAATTCTCAAAATCCATCTAACAAACAACGATTTGATTCTGACAATCCAATTCATCTTTTCCTTCTCCTACAATGCTATCTGTCAGAAAATAATCCACTTCGCTTTAGTTTCTTTCAGAAAATACTTATTCTTATTATGCTTCAATTTCTGGCATGTTTTACTGCGCCTGAGCACTGTACATAATCATGTTCACATTCGCTTGTTGTACATGCTGGCATGTGTTGGACGGCTTTTAGAAATTTACTTCCAAACTAACAAGGTCTTTATTCTGGTTCTCTTAAATCCATCTTTATCATTTCGCCCAATTATTTCTTGACCATATCAAATCATCCTGCTACCTCAATTGTTCTACCTTTCCCTAACCCAAACAATTTCGTCTATTCTTACGATGTGACCAAACCAACAGACTCTCCTGTTTTGCTTATATCCAGATTTAAGCTTCATCTGAGGTCATAAGTTCTATGTCTATCTTTAAGATTCACATTTCCTATCCATTGTATCATTGCATGTTTTAAAAATGAAGGTAGATAACTCCTATTATACTCTTCAATTTAAAATGAGTGATCTTTCTGACTGATTTTTATTTAAAAATGTTTTATATTAGCAGTTGTGGTGTCTGGATTAAAATTTACCTGCATGTAACATGCCTGTTTTCACTTCCATAAATCATTATGTGCACACACATGCCAGATAGACTCCCCTCTTCGTCGACAGCAGTGAGATCTAACGTTATCACATATTTAGAGAATTAAAAATTAAAAGAAAAAAAATAGCACTTTTCCTTTTTTGAAACTTCTTTGCTGATTTTAATTTTTTTTTACCATTTTTTTTTTTTTACTTTTATTCCCCGCAGACGAGGCACATTGCAACTGAGATGTAAAAGCCTACTGTGAATTAGAAAGCATTCCAACAGGGACATCCTAAATGAGGAGTTTTATAGGCAGATGTTTGTACAAATTACATTAACATTTTTACCTGTTAGTACAGTCAGGAAAACAGGTAAACAGGATTCTGGGAGGGAATTTGAAAGGCTAGCATTATGAAGAAAGTATCTTAGAGTAGAAAGCCTTCTAGCATCTTCCACAGTGAAGGGTTGGAATTTTGTTGCTTATTGGGCTGGACAAAGATATTTACATTCAGGGATGGGGAGGAAAAATGTTGCGAATTCATTGGAGCAGATTCCATTAAAGTACTTATAAAACAAGCACAAGGGTGCAATATTGCAGTAATTGGACTTGGTAGATAGTGTGGAATATATCAGATTAGAGGCACTTTTTTGGACACCTTGTCTAATAGGGAGTAAGTAATGGTTAATGCCCAAGCTCATAAGTAACAATAATACTCCATGCATCGGTGAATGGTGGTTTTGTTGGATATTGGCAGGTGTGTGACGTTTTCTAACACGGTAAAGGGAACCAACTTTCTCTGCAGCAGATTTGGTAATGCTTTCTATGTATTTATTTAAATCCACGTTGCATATGAATGTAAGACCCAGAAGTTTAACTGATGTACTCTTAGGTAGGGTGCTATTTGCAATGGCAATCAATGGTTGAAAGGATTTCTTATAATTATTAAAAGAAAGAGAGATTTGTCTTAGTAGCATTAAAAACTATCATCCATTTACGTCCTCATTATTTTTTTAAGAATTCAGACATTGCCTGGATATGTGTGCGTTCATTATGCCTACGTATCTTTTGATGATTTGTATTTTAAGGTGGTTATTTAAAAACGTTTAATATCAACAGTTGTCTAGTATCATTTCTCTGTATGCAATACGTCCTCAATCATTATTGGTCTGGTTTAACTTTCATATAATCTTTAGTCTTCCCACATATTTGGTGAGTCATGGCCCCCAGATTAAGAAGTGCAGGCAGAGCAGCAATTATAAGGTTAAAAAAATGAAGACTAGTCAAAACATATTATGAATTTAATGCATATAAACTGAAATTATGTAATGATTGCAGTTGAGAAAGAAAAACTTTTGTTCGTTTTCTTTCACAATTCAATCACAAATTTGAAATTATCTTGTGTATCGCATTAATATGTTTTAGTGTAATATGAATAAAAAGAAATTGAATCATTTTAATAAGAAACAACTTAAATTGCATTACATGGAACGATGAGATGAAAACGACAGAATGCGAATAAGAATTTTAATACGAAAATAAAAAGAACTAATCAGAAAAAATATAAAAAAGTAAACTATACAAGAATTTGCTCAAATGTAAAGTATCTATTATATATATATATATATATATATATATATATATATAATTATTGCATACATGTCAGTGTATATATATATATATATATATATATATATATATATATATATATACATACATAATAAATATGTGTGTATATCTATCTCTCTCGCTCTTATATATATATATATATATATATATATATATATATATATATATGAAAGAGAAAGAGAACAGTTGCATACCACATTTATGTTACCTGGTCAAAATTAAAATCAACGTATAATGAAACTAAACCTGATTCCAATTATGAGAAAAATCCGTTACTGGCTTTTAATTCTAGAAAATGTATAAAATTCAAGGTTTAATCTTAAAAGGTTTCGCATAATTGGTTATTATAGACGATGGATTAAATTCTATACAAATCTTATACATTCGAATTGACGTTGTGAGCATTCCATGCCCCCCTCCATAAAACTAAAAAGAAGCTGACATTTGGGGAATGTTAATAAATGTCTTATATCTGTTGTTAAAGGGTTGCAAAATTTTTTATGAATGGCTTCCACTTTCTCTTTTTCCACTTTGCATAAACTAGTTTAAACTAAATATATCCTACATTTGAACCCCTATCGTCTAAAGCTATGGTTCAAAATTCATAAGGATCGGTTAATTAGTTTAGGAGTGAAACTCTTATATACACAACTATATAAACTTACACATATACGTAACTTTATATAAGATGCTATACATGCATGCATAATCATTTATAGAAGACTAGCTGGACGCCCGACGTTGCCCGGTCGTACAATATGCTTAAACATGACATTTTAATTTATGCAAATTACATATGTATGTATTATAGAATCAATCCTCTATTGATTATTATATATTATGAGGAATAATTTGCCCGGTGGACTAATTCCTCCGCCTACCCTAAAAAAATTATTAATAATAATAATAATAATGATAATGTCGTTCATCAAATTTCGTCTGTGTTTTTTTAGAATATCACATCAGCTGATATTTTCGTTTGATAATGAATGCCCTGGAAAAGTCACTTCTGATTAATGTTTAGTTTTAAAATATGCAAACAAAGAAATGATTTGCAGCGATTTTAAATGGTACCTCTTCGTTTATCATAAATTGAACTCATTAATAAGAAAAAAATTAAAATAAAATGTTGAGGTACACCCGGACTTGAACAGGGGATCATTCGATCTGCAGTCGAATGCTCTACGACTCAGCTATATCTTCAGGTGATAATAAATCTATTTTTTTTTGTTTTGTTTTTTCAAGAGGGAATGATTTGCTGAGATTTTTATTATTTACCTTGGCTGGTGTAACGTAAAATATTCCCCTGTAAAAATTCTTCTGTACGAGCCTTTTTCAAGTCTCACACAAAACACACATTCATATTTCAAGCTGTCATATACATACGCACACACAAACATACGCGCCCACGTCCACACATGTACACTTATTCACGTTCGCGTACATACACTCACATTCACGTATATATACGCGAACACGAACACGCACATGGACGACGTCACTTCCGCTTTCTAAGGAAATACACATGCGCAAGATACACTCTGGAAGCGAGTATAAAACATGGAGACAAACTGTTTCTAACTCTTTTTAGGACCAACTCTCAACGAGAGAGGTTGGGCTAACAAGCCGCCGCCGTTTTGGCGAGCGCACACGTACCTCACGCCCACTTCCTACTATGTATGGGGCACGAGCTAAAGACTGTATGTATACATTCTCACTCTTTCTCTCTCCATCTACTACTGGCCACTAAGAACACCTTCGCATAGCTGACTACTAACTGATGACAACTCTAATATCCTCTTCTTTGTCTACATGCTGGACTACCATTCTCAATTTTCCTACAACATTTATTTCTCTTCCAACACGCGAACAAACAATAGTGACCCCGAACTTGAGATGAAAACACATTTCCTATTCTTGCTACAACACCAGTCCTGTAACGAACATGGGTTACATACGCGCGGACATGTTATAACTAAAACGTTCATTTCTTTCAACAGCAAATAAACGACATTTATCTTATCCATTAATTGAGTCTTTGTTTCCTTCAATTCCCATTCGTTTCATTATTCTTTTGTAACGGGATTGGGGTATTTATATATCCTAGTCCCCTACACTTCTTTTTATTTATAAGAGAGAAAGATTGTTTTTAAGATTTGATTTTTTTTTTTTTTTTTTGATTTTCGATATTTATTAGATGAATTTCTGTGCAAAACATATCTAAGAACACTGCCAGACATATAAATTACCTTTGTCTGGTTCCGAAACGCCTGAGCCTATGAGGAAGAAACTCACACGCACACACAAAGTGACTTTTATATAATAGTAGAGGTATGAAGCATAAAAGACAAGATTATTTTTAGTTATAGTCGTGATGAGCACAAACAATTATTTAATAATACTTTACCTTTTTTTATTGCTCGTCAGAAAGTTTATGCTCTGTTGATGCAATTGTGTAGGCAACGTGCGACAATGCTGGATGCAGTTCTCGTGCGAGCAAAAGTAATTTTATTACAAAACAAGAATAGGATTGCATTTTACTCTAATGAGAGATGAATAAAATGTTTGAGAAAACAAAGCCATCCTAATGCTATTTTGCTGAATTTTTTATTTTTATTTTTTTTGTTTTTACACATTTCTTATTCTGATGATTCAGGAAGAAAAGCTATTCCATTGAAAAATTATTGTTTTGCATAAAATATATCCCTTTTTTAATCTTTAATAATTTTGCGATGAAGATTCATAATTTAGATTACTTAGATCGCTATTTTCATCTTGAATATTATTCTTACAACGTTTCAGTTGATGTAACTTCCAAACTTCTTCAGGTGCATATAGTCGAACTTGGGAACCTATACGGAATTTCAAACAGAAGACTATATTTAATCTATGTGAGTAGCTTATTCTTTGAGTCCTGGATATAACCTTAAATTACATCCGATAGTGAGACCCCAGCTTGCGGCCTTTGGGGAGTGTGGAGCCACCCTTTAATCGCCATTGCTCCCAGGTCCACTCTGACGCGGTGTGGTAGTACCTGTCAGGGTCCCAACTATGGGTTAAATAGAAACCGACTTGGAAAAAAACAAATATATTCTATTAAAAATATTTTCTTCAAAATCACTGGATTCGGCATTAAATAACATGAAAAGGGTTGATATGCCGTAAAACAAACAACTAACCAACAACTATTATTTTCATCTTGGTAGTTATTTTCATAAGGTTATGATCAATGTACCCTCTAACCTACTTTAATGGAATCTGTTGGAACTTGGGAATATTTTCGGCACTTGTAACCCCAAACCTTCTTCAACCACATCTATTAATACTAATACCAAGTTTACATGCCATAAATTGATTCAAATAATACAGTGGATTGTTATTGTTCTCTTAGCAATCTATACGGATTTTCAAACTGAACCCTTTGCTTAATTCATGGGCAGGGGGTCTCATTCTGCCATCAATGAACAGATAGAAATGTTCATTTTTTAAAATATTTTTTTTTAGTTATCATCACATGTATTAATGATGGATCCTATTACTCAGACATGGCTGAGGGGAAAAGAATAATCTACTTGCATGGATTAAACAAGAGATTAAGTTCATTTTCAAAAGTTATTGAATGGGAGTACTGGAAAACTGCAAGAAATCTTATAAACCGTGTGCCCCCCCCCCCTCACACACACACCAAATCAAAAAGAAAACAACTGAGGCTAATACCCCACAAAATAGCCATAAAATGTCAGGGAGAATGGAAAGACCAAATAAAGAGAGCACTAGCCAGACCTCTACTGTGAAGAGTACTAAGACATTGGAAAGTCTTATTGTCACCGAAATTCTAGTGAAGACTAATAATCGTTGCCAGCAATCAATCAATGGTAAGTGGCTGTTATGATAATGCAAAGGCGTTTTCAAAGGAGATGGAGAGTATTGAAAATCTGAGGAAACCTGTTGTCACCCAGACTCCAGGGAATACCACCAGTTATCAGTGAGTAATCTCTGATGACGAGCTATGTGAGAACTTCTAGAGAGTACAAATAATAAAAATAATAATGGTTATTATATTTCAGTATTAAAATTGTATGGTAGTTGATTTAAAACATTGCTTGTAAATAAGTATATAGGTACTTAATAAGACTATTTTTAATGCAGGAAAAACGAAATACTGAATTAGAAGTTGAACAAAAACAAATAATTGAAGATATATTTTTCTTTAAAAACTAAACTATTTAAATCTTTCATTTAGAATTAATAAAATGTGGGATAGTGAAAAATGGATTGATATTTTGGAAGGAACACTCCCTTTTTCAAAAAAAATAAGAATTAAAAAAAAAAAGTACATGAGACAAATTCAAGGGCTGATATGCCGTTAAATAAATAAATCAAACCAATTCTTCTCACCTGTGTTTGGTTTGGTTGATTTGTGTGTTTTTAAGAATGGAATTGTACTGAAGCAATTTGGTTCATTTTTATTTTGGTAGGTAAACATCTTTCGTTATATTTCCTTTCAGATATGGACTATTCAAAATGAAGAATAATAAGAAAAGGAAAGCAAAAAGAAGATTCCTGGGAATTGATTCTCTTGCAAAGCCCAAGATTGTCTGTTAGGTTTGAGCTGTCTTTGATGTTCAGCACATTGTTATGAGAAGACTCACTGATCCAAATCACAAAATACTTTCGAGTTGCAGAAAACGACAGAAAGTCATAAATGGGTTTTTATTATTGCCCATTTATATCAACAGATACTCTTTTATGGCCATCACATTTCCATTTCTATCCCCTTGAAGGATCACACGCGTCTTTAACAATTTATTGTCTTCGTTTTTTTTTTTTAATAATAGGTCGCTACTTAACAAGACTAAATGCCATTCGAGGATGAGGAGTATTGAAATTGATACGTTGCCAGTTGAATGATGAACATATGAGAGGATTGCTGCACGGTGAAAATCTGTCAGATTATCCATGCTTAATTTACTGCAATTATTTAATCCCATAAGGAAATTAACGAAACTTCTCTTCTATAATCTCACAATGAACAACAACAAATATCAGTCGAATATTCTCATTCAACTGTCTGTCCTCTTCAATTCATCCTTCTTAAAATAGTTGTTTTCCTCATATGTTAATGAACGGCACTTATAATATATATTTAGTGTCTTCTTCCTCCCCTCCCCTCCTTCCCCTCCATTTATGCCGGTGAAGAGACGATATCCAGAAATATTTTACTTATTTCTCGATGGTTTTATTTGTAAATATCGAATAAATAAAAGGAAATCCTCTCCGAAACGATCGTACATATAAGTATGATTTTGATATGTTTTCTCATATGAAAACTTTATTAATAGTTTCACAATTATTAATCTATTATTTTGAAACAGGAAATATTCAAAAACTGACATTGCAATTGATATGAAAAAAAATATTCTGTTGTAAAACAACTGTTTCAGTTAGTTTAGCATGAAAGGGATATTTTAGCACAAATTATATCTTACAGATCGTCCTCAATAAGAATTTAGCGCCAAAAAACATGTTCTATTTTATTGACCAGCACGAGTATATATATATATATATATATATATATATATATATATATATATATATATATATATATATAAATTTTTGTTTTTATTGGTGATGAGGGATCCTCGACATGTCTGACATTAATCTCTATCTCAGAGATTTCAACACAGAGATATTTTTTGAGAACCTAACCATCTCTTTAAGTGCAATTGTTTGGATCTCTCTTGCATTTGGTTCACTCGATATATTCGCCAGGTAGATTTTGACATTATTTTTCATGAGCCTGATAGCTTCTATAATTTACTAGAATAATAGAGATCTTCCTAAGATTCCAGTTTCTTTACATGTACATGAGACCTTCGTATTTAATTATCTTTTCTTTACTTCAGTATCTCTTCTCAGAAATCAAGTGGACCCTTTTCTATGGCTAACAATTAATCTATATAAAAGATACATAAATATCTATATAAAAGATACATAAATATCCAAGTTTTTCGATAAAGTTCTCTCTTATCTCTCAAAACATTAAATTAATAGAAAAGTGAGAACACCCAATTTTCCTCTCCCCAATTAACCAGTTATGTTATATCTTTCTTGTAATTTTACTGAATTCATCTGGTCTGATAGAGTATCTAGCAAAGTTTTGTTACTTGAGGCACTATTGCACCATTTCTTATATAAACCAGTGCATAGCTATATCAAGATGAAATTATTTGGGCTTTGAATTCTATGTTATTTTGAATGTTTTGTTACGGTTTACTTGTAGGGTGGAGTATCCTCGTTTCAGGTTTTCCTGACAAACCCCTGTACAGAGAGATCTTAGACACTAAAGAACAGTGCCTAGTAGACATTAAAGTCATATAAATTAACTAATTAGCATGGCGACTACATAAGTGCTCAAGCAGTCAAGTGATGTCTCAGGCTAGAAAATGGATTGTGAATAACAATGAAACACTTTACAGCACAAATTTTAGTTTTTATGATTGGCCATCTTGTCTTCTTTGCAATTTGTTCATAGTCTTTCTCTATTCTATCGTCCTTTCCACAGTAGATGCTCAGATGAACTCCAACCCATGGTCCCTCCCTTGTAAAACTTTCACAGCAAGAACTCGCTTTCCTACCACAACTCCAAAGAACTTTCATTTCTTCTCCTTTGTGCTTAACATTAAACGGAATTTCCATTCATGGAATACATTATCATAAGATTGCATTCCTGCAAACTACAACATTTATTATGTTTTCTTATCTCCAGTTCAACGAGATTGCATACTGGCATGAGCATTCTCATGATAGTTTTTTAAGCCTTACTACTTTCTTGCTGGATTATGACACATTGGAAGAAGCTGTTTTGTTTGTGAAACCATCAACATAAAATTGCCCTACACGGCTAACAGACTCTTTCTGTCCAGTTTTTGTTTTTTCATCAGAGTTTTTTTTTTCTAGATTGATTGCCTTCATCATGGGTGAGGAGCTTCATAAACTGTTTGTATGGTGATCCTTTAAAATATCAGAGGAAGGTTAACATCTTGCCCAATATTAACTTGGAACTGTGCAAGGTAAGGGCTTGTAGCTTTTTGAGGTATTATACATACTCGAATATCTAAATATATACAGCACCTAGTATTCACAAATGACCACTCATCTGGTACTGGCCACACTCAACGTTGATTTACCTCAGTTGTCAACAAATAGTTGCCATAAATCGTTCTTATAAACAATCAAATTTTGTTAATTCAATTTTTATTTTTTTCTAGAATGGCCATTTCTGAAAATATTTTTTAATTTTACTCTTTCTCCACCCCAAACAAGATGTATTGCCACTTGGATCTAAGGAGTTATAATTTAGGATCATGTCTACAGGGGACTGTAGGGAGTTGAGCAGCGACATGTTTGTCCACATTATATTTGAACTTCTGCACATTAGTAGAGTCAGGGAAGCAGAAAACAGGGAGGAAATTTCAAAGTTTATCAGACAGATGAAAGAAACTGTCCAGTTAGTCGGGAGTCTGTTTGTCAAGGAGGCATAAGTGTTAGGAGTTCATCAGAGCACCTTTCATTGAAGTACTTGTAAAACAGGCAGATAAAATCAAATTCAGTAAAATGGAAAAAAAAAGAGAAAACTTACCCAAAAACTTTGCGGAAAATCTCTGGTACTCAGTTTGGCTGTCCTTTCTCAGAACAACTTTCTTATTTCTGTGCAAGAATTGTCTGCGGAAACTATTCTCGGATAGAGTGGTTGTGTTAGACTCTGTTCGTTTATGATTAGAAGGCACTTTTTCATCCGGCTTGTTGTCAGAAAATACTTCTGAAAAGAGAAAGATTAAGAAAAAAGATAAAAGTGAAGTAATATCAAGGGACGGGGGAAAAAAAGATGACAACGTCTGAAAGTGATCATTGTGAGTTCAATCCCTGGTGAGGGGACTTCATAAAAAATACCTGAGGCTAGATAGACTAAATAGTTTGTAGAGGAGTAGTACTATAGGAATCATAAATAAAGACTTATGATAAACTTTCTGGGGCTAAAATATATAAGTATGAAAACCTAGTGTCTATTTGTATGAAACCGATTGTTAATACATATTTAAAAATATTATATAAGCATGAAACACTAAGGTCTATATGTATAAAAATAAGTAAATATTTATTTAAAAATTATATATATATATATATATATATATATATATATATATCACACACACACACACAAATATGTATATTAGCATGAAATACTATATATATAAGAATGATATGTAGCAATAAGTAGTGATCTGTATTGATTAGTACAGTAAGAATGTATATCCAAAACAAAATTTGATCAAGGCTTCTAAAATTCATACTAGATTTGACTGTGCATAAAGTACTTGGTAAAAGTAAATTACATTCTTCTGGAGGTTGAATATCCAATCCTGAGTGCAGGCAACACCCAAAATACAATTGCGAATTACATGCTTCTTACCAGGCAAGGCTGATGGAACAAGAGCATGAATTAATAAAGGATTCCATTCGAAATTCTGTGCAGATTCCCACGTTTAACTGAAAGATTCCAGAATTTGACAAGATACACGTGAAGAAGGTTACATTGACTAAATCGTTGTGTTTAATTATATGCTAGATAAGAGCAGTAGTCCAAATAATACAAACAATACAACTTTCAGATTAAGCTTTTTTTTACATAGGACTAACCACTTATCAAGGCCAGAGGCCACTCGAGGATAAGGGTTAAAAGTGTACAGTAGTCAATTGGTCAATATAGTAATCATTAGTAATGGAAATTCGGTAAATTTGTTAACTTAAGTGGAACGGCTCATCAAGAACTTGTTTATGTTTGACTTGAAGACAACCATATTGTAGTCAGCCGGAAAGCAGGAAAACGGAAGTAAATTCCACAGGCGTGCAGTTCTAAGAAAGAAGCTTTGTTCATGGAATCTACTTTTAGGTTTAGGCGCAGATAAAGAGTGTGAGAAATTATTGATAGTGTTTTCAGCTAGACGAGTGTTTCTTGTGAACGTTTGGCGATGGGGGACCATAGATTAAAGCTCAGTCAGGCACTTTCCATGAAAATAACGATAAGCAGAGACAAACTCGCAATATCACTTCTGTGAGATAGAGGTTGCAGGGAAGAGAAAAGGACATCTCCTACGAGGCTACAAAGTCTATTTTGAACTCTATCAAGGCAGGACAAGTCCTTTCTAGCAGCTCCTGTCCAGATGTGGTAACAGTACTCCATCCTTAGACGTACCTGGCTCTCATATAGATAGAGAATTGCATCAGCAGTGAGATATCTACTGGATCGATAAAAGGATCCCGTCATTTTTCCAGCGGCTTCGGCAACAGATTTGATGTATGTTTTCCATTTAAGATCAGGAGTAAAAGTCAAGCTCAGAAGCTTGTTAAAACATGAGGCCTCCTCAAGACGAGAGCCATAAATGTTCGATATTTTCTAGAAACAAAAGCATGTAATAAGGATTCTAAACATAAGGTTTCATATCATTATTTCTCGATTTTAATTTTATTTATATTTTTTTAGTTTTACATTTTAGTTATATACATATATAAATGTACATATATTATTTTAGTATTACCTTATAGTTATATATAATGATTGCCGTAATCGTTCAATGTCTTGACTGTTGCACAGGTGGTCGGGTTTTAACCCTGGCTGGAGGTAGTTGCCTGTCTAGCCGCACTGATGAGCTGTGATATAGCGTATGTATACTGTATGTGGATAACTATATATAACTACTTCATTTACTCACATAAAATTAATATACGAAAGTATAAATTGGTGCATAAACTTTAAGTATTTACTTCAAAAGTGCTCAATACGTAGGTAGAGCTAGTTCGTAAGTTATAAAATATATATGGCGATTAAGTTACACTGAATATTCCGCGTTTCATCCACTCTAGGACTCTATATATACAGGAGTCTGTTCGTGAGACATTTTAATTATGAAGAAACGTATTTAATTGAAATATTCATGTACGCAAGTGTTAAGAATTACAATAAAAATGTGATAAATGCTTGTTGCATAGCCAAAAGTCTCTTATTTCTTCTATAGGTCAAACATATTATCATTTTTTTTTATTAAAGCAAATAAAAAGTAATCTTTAATCTTTTTTATTTTAAAACGAAGATTTCAAAACTGCATATTGAGTTTCAAATGTTAAAAACCATATTTAATTATTAAAAGATTTAATCAAATTAATTTTAGTTTTTTAAAAATTATTTGTTGCAAAGTGCAATAAAAATTGATACAGATCGTCTATAACGGAAGAGATGAAAAAGTAAGAAGCAAAACGAACGCCAATTAAGATTCTTGGGGTATTCATTCATAAAACGGCTGCACTCACGTTACTGTACATTAAACGACGTTAAAAAAAACTGTTCAAATAATTTGTTTTTATTTTAAGACGCAAACACATTTTGCAAGACATTTCTTTTTTTTTTTTTTTTACACAGTGATCACCACTTATCAAGGCCCGGAAGCCATTCAGGGATAAGGGTTATTGCAAGTACATTACGTTAGTGTGGAGATTTGATGAAGTGTTTACTTAAGGGGGCGGTTCATTAGGAATTTGTTAACATTGGACTTGAAGACATCCAAGTTGTAATCCGGAGGGAAGCAGGCAGACGGAACAGAGTTCCACAGGCGTGCAGTTCTAAGAAAGAAGTTTTGTTCATGGAATCCGCGTTTTGATTTAGGCACAGATAAAGAATGGGGAAAATTTTTCACAGTGGATTCAGCTAGATGGGTGTTTTTCGTGAAAGATTGGCGAGGGGGGACCAGAGATTGGAGTTCAGAGGAGCACCTGCCATGGAAATAACGATAAAACAAGGATAGGCTCGCAACGTCTCTTCTGTGGGAGAGAGGTTGCAGGGTAGAGAAAAGGGCATCCCCCACTAAGCCACAAAGTCTATTTTGTACTCTGTCAGGGCAGGATAGGCTGTTTTTAGCAGCTCCTGCCCAGATATCGCAGCAGTATTCCATCCTTGGACGTACTTGGCTTTTATATAGATAGAGAATTGCATCAGTAGTGAGATATCTTCTGGAGCGATAGAAGGATCCCACCATCTTTCCAGCGACCTTGGCAACAGACTTGATGTACGTGTTCCATTTCAGATCAGGAGTAAAGGTCAAACCCAGAAGCTTGTCAAAACACGGGGCCTCACCCAGACGAGAGCTATCCATCACAATTGATGCCAGCTGGGGATCAGAGCGTTGATGATGTAAGGATAAGACTTTGGTTTTGGATGCATTAAAGGTAACCACCACATCTTTCCCCACTGAATCACGCGCTCGAGATCAGAGGAGAGAGAATCAGAGAGAACTTTGTTATTTACAGCCTTTGATGTGTTGCCGTAGATGGTCGTGTCATCAGCATAGATGTCAACGAATGATTTAAGTATGTGTTTAGGGAGGTCATTGATGTAGATCAGGAAGAGAGTTGGGCCCATGATTGACCCCTAAGGGACTCCAGCATTTATATTGCAGGCCTCCGATTTTTGTCCATCTACCACTACTCTTATGAGCCTATCAGAGAGAAATGATTTAATGATTGAGAAAACATTTCCAGTTATACCGTAGCTGGAAATCTTGTGAAGTAGACCCTTATGCCATACCTTGTCGAAGGCCTTTGATATGTCAAGAGCAATTGCCCTAGAAAGGAAGCCTTTGTCAAGAGATTCACTAATCCTGTGAGATATAACCGTCAGCACATCTGTGGTAGATCTTGCAGAGCGGAAACCATATTGTGTGTCACTAAGAAGGTTATTCCTGCTGAGGTGGTTGACTATTTCTCTATTTAATATGGATTCCAGCAACTTACTCATAACACACAGGAGACTTATAGGTCTGTACTGAGAGGGAGATGACTTATCACCTGAATTCTTAAATACAGGGCAAACTGATGAGGTCTTCCAGGGAGTCTGAAAGCATTTCTCCTTAAGGCAGCGCTTAAATAGTTTCGTAAGTATGGGAGCAAGTTCTGGTTGAAGCTTTTTTAACACTATAATTGGGATGCCATCAGGCCAGTTGCTTTACTGGAATCTAGGTTCTTTATTAGCTTGGCGACCTCATGCACGGATATTTGTATGTTACCTAGCTTGTTCTGTGTTATAGGAGGAAATATGGGGAGTTGATGGCCTTCGTCGCATAGGGTAGAATTAGCTGCAAAGTTCTTTCCAAATAGTTTGGCCTTGTCTGACGCTGATGAGATAACCTCTGGTCCATTGATAATGGTTGGGATAGAACGCACACTTCTGTTCAGGATCCTATTTGTTATTTGCCAAAACTGGTGGGATCCAAGCCGCTGATCAGCTACCTTGGATTTAACAGACTGGGCATATAGCTCTCTTGCATTTTTTATTACTCTTTTACAGTGGTTGCTGGCAGACCTGAAAGCAGCTTTAGTCTCAGTGCATCTATTACATTGGTAGCTATGGAAAAAGTGATTTCTGTGCGCGATAGCAGCAGCACATTCTGGGGAGAACCATGGCTGGCTGTTGGGTTTTTGTTGGAATTTTTTAGATGGTATGAATTGGTCTATGCCTACAATTAACCATTCGGTCAGATCCAATACTATAGAGGACACTTCCTTTTTAAACATGGAGTGCAGAGGTAAATCAGATATGAATGTACGAAAGCTATCCCAGTCAGCCATAGAGTATCGGTATACAGTACAGTGGAGGGGTACGTCTGGGGGTTTCTTACATTTCGTTTTTATCTTAACTGATACGACGGAGTGGTCGGAGGATGCTAGAGAATGAACGGAAAATGAACATAGGAAGTTGAGAGAAAAAGGTCTAGGAGGCTTGCATATTGACCAGTGTATCGGGCACATGGGTGAGTTCACAAACAATCTGAGTGAGGTCATAAGCAATGGCAAAATCATGACAAAACCTCCCCTCATCGTCTGTCTTATTTGAATGGGTCAGCCATTCCACGTTATGGACGTTGAAGTCACCACAGATGTGGATGTTAGCCGAGGGATGTGAAGACAGGATGTGGTCTATTTTCTCAGATATGCTCTTAAAGATAGTAATCCGCTGTTGTGGGGCCTATAGAGGGCAAATATAAATGCAGTGGTGTTAGCAAGTGCAACCCTGAAGCACATATAGGGTTAATTAGGATCTTCTTTAGAGATATCCCTGCCACACGGGAAGCCATCTTTAATGTAGGCACATATTCCATGCCCATGGCGATCTTGGGTGTCAGATTTAGCTGTTAAATTAGAGTATCCGTTAATTATGAACTCATCTAGGGAAGTGGTCGGCCCTATTCCAGTTTCACTTAGAAATAATATGTCCGGTTTCGTCTCCTGTAATTGGGTTTCAACCTCTGGAAGGTTGGAACGTAGACCCCTGATGTTGGAGAAGGAGACCTGGTAGTAGGGGTCCACGTTGGAAAATGGGGTTCTAGGTTTAATCGAGTTTTTATCCTGGAGATATTTCATGTTGAGGTTTTGGGATTTGTGGAATAGGTCGGCATACTTGGTTAGAGCAGTACAGAGAGGGAAAGTAAGAGAGAAAAAGACAGGAAAATATTTTTTGTAGCACACGAAAAGGTAAAGCCGTAACAATTACCCACTAGTATGGCATCGAGAGGCCCCACCAGAGACTACTGCATGGTCCAGATCCACTCACCAAATGGCAATACAGCAGTCCCAGTACTTTGCGCCTGCTGATAGGACAGCCTCCTTAGTGGTTAATCCAAGGTTCGGGTCCCTGACTATCAGGCGGATAACATCAGCCCAGACAAAACGTTTACCTCCAGCAACCTTACTAGTGACATGGCCACAAGGACAGACAGAGACAGAAAGATTTCCGACATCTCAGACTACTGGTCACCAAGTACTACCGACTTTTATGCAGCTTTTTCTTCACCCTTTGTCAGAAAAATCACTCATTGAATGAGGACTGAATGACAAAATAGGAAAAGCGAGAGTTACTGGAGCTGCCGATAACACATCCACTGTATTATCTACTCTCTTTGTAAGTGTATATATATATATATATATATATATATATATATATATATGTTAATAGTGACACCCTACACTGACGACTCCCGAAAGGATGAAACCCTAATGTTTGTAGGTATTTAACAATTATTACAGTAAATAATTTTATATCTTTAGTCTTTGTCTTGTGTACATTTTTATTACATTTGAATTTCCGTTTACATTTAAACATTATGATAACACATCGGTTTTCATTAGATCATCAATTTAAAGTTCAGCAATGTTGAACCTGGCCCTACTAGATGGGTGACCATTTGGGAATATTAGGTAGGAAGATGATGTTCTTATCCCAAAGTCCTCTCCGCAATAAATTAACATTGTCAAGGTTTGTGGACTGATTACCACAAATGACCCTGTTCAGCCCTAGAGGGTGCACGCTCCCAGACTTAATCTTTTTTGCTTAAGAAAAAGGAATATGAAGAGGTATTATAATGAGATATCTGGACATGAAATTGATAAAGACTACTAGACCAGCGAATCAAACAAGCTGGAATAAAGGAAGAAGTGTACAAATCAGATGTTCTGCTATTATTTAGTTTATTTTGAGTATTATTCTCCACTTGGTTGTTACTTTCATAACGTTTTAGCCGATGTAACCTCCAACCTTGTTCAGGTGTATATTTTCGAACTCTGGAACCTTCTAGTTCCTACTGACTTGCCTTTCCAATAGAGCAAAGTTCGACACAAAGTTGGTTTTTAGTATGGGGAAAATCAAACTCCCCAATATTGGGGTACTCTGGTTTGAGACAAAAAATTGAATTACATCAGTTTAGAAGGATTTCTCAACCACTGACAGAGAACCGAAAAGATGAAGTGTAGAATAAAAACAGGGTAACGTCCTAAACTAATGCAGAAACTACGTCCTTCAAATGCATCTTTTTAAACTTCAGAAGCTCCATGCTCATTTTTACAGAATATTTCTATCTATACTAATAATGTATAATAATATAATAATAATAAAATCTAATATATAAATCTTACTATGTCTGTGTGTGTGTCTGTTTATCTCCGTTTTTTAAATTGTATCTCCTCCAAGACAGATGGTCGCTTGACAGCGTGCAGTAGCTCAAAAGATTGCATATAGGGTGCAGAATTTTATTAGAGGTGTTTAATTGGTTAAAACAATTGCTAAGATCTTCAAAAAAGGGTTCAAACTTGAAAGAAATAACAATTTGACGAACGTAGCGCCCATGGCGTCGGTGTAAGCATGCGCACGATCTGTAACAGAGATTTATTTATTTAGTAAATTTAAAAGTGTCTGAAAATAGTTGTCTCTTTAGTGCAGCTAGGAGCATCATCGATTACTAACACCAGTCTTGCGGTTTCGAGCTCCACCATTTCTTTTTTTTTTTTTTTTTGTTACATTCCGATATTCTTGAGTTTTAAATGTTACGTAATAATTATATAAGAACATTTTATATTAAAAAAAAACATACGGAAAACTTATATATATATAACGAAAATGTCATATTCCGAATATATAGGATATATTATATATCGGCTTATTCCAATACTCACGTAAATAGATCTAGTAATGGAATTTTGTATTGGATTCATTACTAAACTAATTACCAGATCAATATGAATTTTAATTATGTGTATATGCTTATATATTTCTATGTATTGAATTCACTCATAAACTAATTAACCGATCATTATTAATTTTAAGGGTGTGTATATGTTCATATATTTCTATGCATTGTATTAACTCCTAAACTAATAATCCGATTATTATGAATTTTAGTTATGTGTATATGATTATATATTTCTATGTATTGAATTCATTCCTAAATTATTAACCGATCATTATTAATTTTAAGGATGTGTATATGTTTATATATTTCTATGTATTGGATTCCCTCCTAAACTAATTAACCAATCATTATGAATTTCATTCAATTATATATATTTGTATATATGTATGCATTGGATTCACCCCTAAACTAATTTCCAATAATATAAAATAATATAATAATAAATATACAGAATAATATTTAAACTTATGAATCTCCATATGCAGCATCATGAACTTGGAAATCTTTAAAGAATTTATAAATGAATACATTATTAAATCCACAGGGGGTAGATTCATCTCGTTCGGTCAGCCAAATGTTAATTAATCATTATGTTATTATTAGGTATAAGTAAGGATTGAACCTTCAACTTCCAGAAGATTCTCACTTAGAACTGATTATCAATCAATGAATTTAGCCATTACCCTACATAATACAAATTATTAATTCTCGTCTCAAACATTGTGATCATCATTTTTACTATTTTCCTTTTTCTATCTGATAACTGTAATGATTCGCTGGATCGATAGGAAGAATGAGAATTCACTTTTTCATGAATAATTATTAAAATTTTGCGAAGGCATTTGTAGCTACAAATCAAATTGATGTATCGCGATGTGATAAAAAAAAATACATATTTAAATATGAGTGTGAAACTTTTAAATCAATTACTTGAGTCTCTCCAGTGGATTCTGTGCTGCTGCTGGAATATTTCAAATATTCCAGCATCCACTGCACCACGGGTCAGACTGAAAATGAAACCAGAAGAATGAATCGAGGAAGGAATTATGTAGATATTTGTGGAATGAATATGTATGTATATAAAAATAAATAAAAAAGAGTTTGGGAAAATACAGATGTATATGGGATGAAGGAATGGAATGACTTTTCACTGGGAATGGGGAAAAATATACAGACTAACGATAGAGAAGAATAATCTAAAAAATTAATGAAAACGAAAAAAAAAAAAGAGTATAATTCCACTTCCATAGGCAATACATTATATATATATATATATATATATATATATATATATATATATATATATATATATATATATATACTAGATTAAGAGGATAAAAAGTAAAGTTACACAGGAAATTCATTGCATTATCAAGTCAATAAGGCTTACAGAAAGAGGAATAAAGGAGAAACCTCTTTAGGCCAAGGCATTTTGAAGCTAATTCTTCTCGTCAGAAAAGGAGAAAAAGCTGTCAGTATACAAAAGTAAACGTAAAAAGAAAACACCGACTTTGAAAACATCCAGATTAGAAATGGAAATATTATTTTAGATTACAATTGGGAAAAATATTTTATAGGGGGGGGGCATCTGATGAGAATAAAAAAAGAAAGGGACAGAAAAAACAATAAATGCTACAAGAATATATAAAACAATATATTAGAAAATGAAATACCAAGAATTATTTTTAATTTATAAATATATTTTACAATTTTTCAAAACCTATAAATATGTGTGTGTGTGGGGGGGTCTGTATCTCTGTGAAAGAAACGTTAGTGAAACTACATAAAATCTAAAAGAGTATTCTGATGTAAAATTTACAGAGGAAGATAATAGAATAATTTCCAAATATTTAAGAAGGCTTAATTTTTTAAACATTCACATATATTCTGCTTTTATAAAATTTAAATCATATTTTATGAGGAAGACAATAGAAGCGGCTCACAATCTCTAAGTGCACTCCTAACCTAAAGGAGGCGTGAAGCTTGTAATATCAACATATATATACACTGTCATGAAAGGTAATGTTCCTGGTAAAAAATGAAATATTTACCATTTCCTACATAAATAATAACATGAAATAAACATATAAATATAAAGAATAATATAAAATTTATATCTTGATATAAAATATATAAAATTAAATATACATAATATATGATAATATAAATAGATGCTAATACTGTCATAACTTCAGTCAGTAAATCAGCTCTGAGAAGGAATGCTAAGTTGGGGCGACTTTACAACTATTTATGACTCCAGCCAATTTCCTGGAATAAAATCTGGTCGTAAGGAATTTCCTGAAACAAGCCTATTGCAAACTCCCTCACAAAATAAACGGACACTTGGTAAATATTAATTTTCTCATATTATATTCTGACCAAAGTAAAAATATATTTTTTCTCAAAGTCTATTGTTCCATGACAAAAACTAGTGACAAAGAACTTGAGTTTGTTTCCATTTGTTTAATAAATTCTATTTTCTCTCTTAAACTCCTTTTAGTTTTTTATTGTGTGTTTACTCTTGCACGTAACACACACACACACACACATATATATATATATATTCGGATGATGTCAAAACATCGTTAAATTCACTACTCGTTCAGCAGCCGCCAATAGCATAATGGTTAGGAGCCTTGACTGCCGTACAGACGGTCGGGTTTCAATTCTGGCTTGAGGTAGTTGCCTGTCTAGCCGCACTGATGAGCTGTGAAACAGCGAAACAGTACTGTATGTGGATGACTATATATATATATATATATATATATATATATATATAATTGGCAAATCAAAGTTATGTCATACTGTGAATTACTGCTCGTTTCGAATCAAGAAAAATTAACTCAGTGTTTTGAGAAGAATCCAAACATACTTGAAACAAATTATAATAGTTAATAAAAATCGTCGTCAGAGCATTGTTGTCAGTTGAAAGGCGTACACCATCGAAATGAATTCCATGCAATAAAAAAGTATTCAAAAGTCCATGAAAACAATCTTTAAAAAAATTGGTGAAATGTGAATTGACTCACTTTACTCAAGAGTTGAACGATACCAACTTTCCAAAAATAATTTGTTCACGCATCGAAAACGTTTTATTGGATGGAAGGTTAAAAAAAATACAGTTCATTGGGTAGAAGCTTCAAATTCAATAAAAGATTTTTAAAAAAAGAACAACTGCAAAGAAAATATAAAAATAAACTGTTACATTTAATATTCAAAAGCCGACACTTTCTTTCATTTCGTAGATTTTCAACTGTCTATTTATAGCTCTATTAAAAATTTCAAATAACTATTTAAAACAGCTACAAATAAGTGGTCAACTATAGACAAGGGCGATCTGAAGACTCCCTTTTCATTAGGTGCTACACCGAGGTGTAGGGTAGGGTGCCACTCAATTCCTAGGGTACTCCACCTGCTCTTGGTCTTCCTTTCATAATGCTGAATGTTTAGCAAAAGACACTGTGTACCATTTCTAAGTCTTCAGTATAATTCGATTTTTGTCTTCCAGCCTATTAGCGAAAACTTATTATTTAAAAGTTTGGATACTGGGTTTTACCTTGTTTTAGAATTTGATTTTAATAAGAATCGATTTCATCTATACGAAATAACTGTTTTTAAATTATTACACACATGTACACACACACACACACACACACACACACACACACACACACACACGTGTGTGTGTATACATGTGTCTATACATATCTCCACATATATATAAAAGGCACTTTGTGTGTGGGCCTCTGTGTGTGTGTGTGTGTGTGTGTGTGTATTTGTTCTCTATGAACTACAAAACGGTTCGACCGATTTTTTTTAAAATTCCACACAAATGTGTCTGACATAGATGACTTAGATAGGTGTTGCATAGGAATGACTCTGATAAGTAGCGAAAATTACATTGTATTTAAATGTGACTATTCAGTTATTTACTTTTTTATGAAACTATTTAAAAAACTACTTATTATTTTTACAGAAGAATGTATATACATATATATCTAAGTAAATACCCGTTGTGGAATAGGTACAATTAGTACCACCAACAGATCAGTTTTGCAACAGTCTTACGTTCCTTTACGAAGAATATTAAACCTTATGTTTAGAATAATATTTACATTTTGATTAAAGTTGATTACATGATTTTGATTCTAGAGATTGTCTACAATTTAAAGCTAAAGGGATCTTAAGAAAAGCTTGAAATTTAGGGAATCCTGTTTCATTAGTAGCTAATGACTATGAGTCAAAGTCAAGGCAAATCTGATATACAGGGTGGAATGATAAAATTGTCGCCCTAGAAAAGACAACATGATTGCATTTCCCTTTGATGAAAACTGGCTTTCGTTTTTTTTTTGCAGACCATCTACTAGTTGGCCAGTTGTGTACAAATCCCAAAGGCGATAGGAGCCTCCTTTGATGACTGAAAGTGACACAATGTTCAACGAGTGAGAATGGATATGCGCCCTCTACAACTTATGCTTTCTACTGATCCGCGTTATGATGACAGGATAATTGCAAGCACCCTCAAAATGCAAATGCAGACAACAAGGATGTGCCCTAGATGATGAAAATAAGGTTTTCAGTCATGGTTATGTCTTTGGTGTGGTTTCATCTGAGGGCCACATCATACCACCTCACATCTTCGAAGTTGGCTTGAAAGTCAACAGCAAAGTGTACCTAGATATGCTGAAGAGTGTGGTGAATCCCTGGTGCAATCAGATAGTCACTGGCAGACCTTGGGTGTGGTAGCAGGACTCAGTGCTAGCCCATGAATCCAAAGAGACCCAGGTTTGGCTTCGACAGGAGTGCTACAACTTTGCACCCTTCTCTCACTGCCTTCCTCGCCCGACCTTAACCTGCTGAACTACTTTGTTTGGTCATACGTTGATAATCTCACCATCAGAACCAACCACAACACCAAAACCAGCTTGATCACCATTCAACAAGCTCCCACCGTTGATTGTGAAAAAGGCATGCTCTCAGTTCTGGACTCATATTGAAATGATGATTGAGGCTGAAGACGGCTACATTGAATAGATGTTAGCTCTACTACATAATTGAATTGACTTATTTCAATAAAAGTTTTAAAATAAAACTGTAGTGTTATTTTCTTTAGTGCAACAATTTTATCCTTCCACCTTGTATTTGAATTTTCAAATGGAAAGTTTGGCACATATAGTGCGCGTTGAACTCCCTTAAAAATACTTCTAAAGAAACTGAAATTTGATTAATATTTATGAATTGACTTATAATATATAGTTAAAATTTCACAAAAAACAGATGAATTTTCACAGAGGACTTCCATTGCATTTTTGCTTAAAATCAAACTAAATATAGCCAAAAATATACATAAAAGCTGTGTTCCAAAATTCATAATGACAGGATTAGTAGTTTAATTGATTATCCTGTACATATAACTATATACACATACCTAACTTTAGATATACATTTATATATCCAGTGAAAGAGAGAGAGAGATACATCTACATATTTCTATATTTATTTTTACAAGTAGTATTCCTGCATTCTTAGATTTATAAAAATTGGCCCCATCAAATCTAATGGGTATTAATAGTAATCTTCATTTATAGCTTATAAAGAACTTCTTAAAGATAAATTCTCAGATCTAAACGGCTTTGGCGAACAAAATTATCTCTTTCTGACGAAATGAGGCGATAGAAAAGACTCATCTCTTTGATTCTAAGAGAAGAAATTAGCCAAGAAGAGTCTTTTTCAAAATGCAATTCTAAAGACGGTAAGTGGCATTTTCAGTTTGTTTTTTCACAACATTTCAATAGATCCAATGCACTTACATGTGTGGAACGAACATGCGCAATTCAATGCAGAAATATGCATTTGGAATGCACGGTAAACAATTTTATTTTCATTTTATTATTTTTACTTTTGTCCCATCTAAACAAGGCACACTGCCGTTGAGACATAAGTGGTCACTGTGACTCAGGGCCAGATTTATAGAGAGCATACCAAGTGGGAAGTTATGTAGCAAGATATTTGTTCACATTACATTTAAATTTATGCATGTTGGTATAGTCAGAGAAACAAGGAGAAAGAAAGGAATTCCAAAAGGCAAGCAGTCCAAGGAGATATATTAAATAAAACAATGATTGCAAATAATTGTAAATTAGAAATTTAAAAAAATATTGAGTTTATACTATAATTTCTACCCTATGATTATACTTTACTCTATAATAAAAACCAATGTGTATTTATTTATATATAAATAAATAAAAATCCGCCCCATCGCTCAAAGGTTAGAGAGTAACAAAGCATGCCTTTTTTTCTCCCGACGAAATCATTATGACAAAGTGAGAAAGTATAAAGCAAGTCAGACAGTCCTCACTGTACCGAAAATGAATTTGGAAAGAAAACCTCCACTCTGAAAAAAAAATGTCAATGGTGGATATAAAAAATTGTATTTTTCTAACTGAAATGTAGGATGTACTACTACTACTACTACTACTACTACTACTAATGATAATAGCAACAATCCTCAAAAACTTCGAAAAAAGAACGGGAGAGATTGAAATCAGTGTAATAACTGATAAGATACAACGGATAACAATCATGAAAACGGCTGAAATATTAAGAAAAACGGCTGAAATATTAAGAAAAACGGTTGAAATGTTAAGAAAAACGGCTGAAATATTAAGAAAAACGGTTGAAATGTTAAGAAAAACGGCTGAAATATTAAGAAAAACGGCTGAAATATTAAGAAAAACTCGTCATTGCAGAGACTAATAAGAATGAACTACAAACGATAACCAGCCATAAGAAACTGCAACAAAACACATTACCCCCCCCCCATTATCCTCGAGTGACCCCTGGGCCTTAATCAGTGGGGACACCTTTGTAAAAAAAAAAAAAACGATAAAGGAACATCGCATGGAATCAAGAAAATTGAAACCGGATAATTGTAAGCTACCCCCTACCTCTCAAATGTACTGTCAGCATCAACTGGCACCACACGAAATAATTCTGAAGGGTCAAGGAGGATGGAAAGACCAAGGAAAGAAAGCACTAACCAAACTTCCACGGGACGAGTGCGAAGAGACTGAGACTTTGGGGAGGCTTATTGCCACCCAAATTCCAGTGAAGAATAACAGTTATTGCTAACGAGAAATCAATGATAAACAGCTGTTGCAATAATGCAAATCCGTGTGCAAAAGTTATCAAAAGAGTTGGAGAGTACTAGATATCTGGGAAGCCGTGTTGTCACGCAGAATCCAGGGAACCCCACTGATTGTTGTTAGTGAGTAATCTCTGATGATGACGTATGTGAGAACTCCCAATGCGTAGTAATAATAATTTACAATTGAAATAAAAAAAAAGGTGGAGATTCCTGAAAATATTAGGAAATTTGTTGCAACTCAGATTCCAAGGAACACTATCGATTATTGTCTGTGAGAATTCCTATAATGGAATTAACAACTGTTTAAAAAGTGATTATTGAATAGTATTTTGGTGCTAAGCGATTAGTGGTAGCAACAATGATGGTATTATGATTTTTATTTGAACTTATAAATGAAACTTAGAAATCCTCAGTCAGACTTCCATAGTCAAGTTATCATTTTTTGGCAAGAACACATTTTTGGACTTTTAATAATTGCACTTTTTTTGTTCCATTGTTTACCTTCAACCCGCTAGTTATCCGTGGTTAAAGCAGACCATCTGTTATGACATTTCGTTTCTGCCCAATTTGCTAAAGCATCAACAAAGATTAAGCCAAAAAGTGTTTGCTTCCATTTTTAAGTGTGAAATCATAATAAACAGTTTCCACAAAATTATGAGGAGTTCGTTAATGTATATTTAATGATTGAACTAGAAGAATACCCGTCTCAGGACGAGTAAAATTAATTCCATGAACATGATAGTTTTGCACCATTTTTATGTCCCCTTACGAAAATTAAAATCAAGATATAATGACTACAGGGTAGAATGATAAAAGTGCATCCTAAAGAAAACAACATTACAGCTTTATTTTAAAACTTTTATTCAAATAATCAATTCAGGTAACTTGATTCTGTATTAGAGTTAATATTTATTCAATGTAGCCGCATTCAGACTCAATCACTGCCTCGATACGAGACCAGAACAGGGAGCATGCCTTTTTCACGGTGGGAGCTAGGCGAATATTTATAACTAAACGAAGTAGTCCAGCGGGTTCAGATCGGGGGAGGAGGAGGGGCCAGTGAGAGAAGAGTATAAAGTTATAGCACTCTTTCTCTAGCCAAGCCTGTGTCTCTTTGGACTTGTGGGCCAGCACTGAGTTTGTTGCCTTACAAAGTGTCTGTCAGCTGCCACCTGATTGCACCAGGGAATCACCACACTCTTCAGCGTATCCAGGTACATTTTGGTGTTGACTTTCAAACCGACTTTGAAGATGTGAGGTGGCATGATGTGGCCCTCACTTGAAATTACACCAAAGATCATAAGCATAGCTGGAAACATCGTTTTCATCACTTTGGGCACATCCCTTTTATTTGTCGCAATCCAACGATGCATTTTAAGGGTGCTGGCAATGGTCCTGTTGTCATAACTTGGATCAGTATAGAGCATGAGTTGTAAAGCGGCACATCTATGATCTCGCTCATTGAACACTGTATCACTTTCAGACATGATAGAAGGCTCGTATCGCTCTTGGGATTTGTACACAACTAGTAGATGGTCTGCAACAAAAAAGAAAGCCAGTTTTCATCAAACGGAATTTATCATTCCACCCTCTACTCTTACCTTGAGTGTCATTTTCACAACGTTTCAGTCGATGTAACCTCCGACCTTCTTCAGGTGTATTTTTTCGAACCCGGGAATGTTTCTGTCATATTTAGGAATCTAGATGGAATTTTGAATGGAATCCTTATCTACTTTATGGGGTAGCATGCTCTCATACTGTCAGCCATGACTATCCAGTCCTAAGTAATTCACAATTGTATTTTTCTGTCGTCCACATTGAGAATTGAGCATTCAACGTTCAGGAGAATATCACGTTTACAATTGATTTCTCCAAGGACTTCAGTCATATCTCATGGAATGAGAGCATGCTACCACCGTTCCGTTTAAAATTCTATCTAGATTCCTGAGTTTGTCATAAACATTCCCAAGTTCGACAAGCTACACCTGAAGAAAGTTGGAGGTCAAATTGACCAAAACGTTGTGAAAATAACACTCAAGGTGAGAACAGTTGTCCGAAGAATCTAAATATGAATAACCAATCCTCATCTCAAAAATTCAGAAACATAAGATGTTGGTCGTTATCTTGGAAAAGAAAAGAAAAAAGTTACTAGCTCAGTAGATAGTTTCGGTATTCTTGGAGTTGTTTTTCATCTAAAAAATCAGAACTGTAACAACAATTTTACTTAAGCAACTAATAAAGAATGATATGCAGTAAAAGTAAAAAATAATGAATAAGATAAAGTAATAATAATAACTAGCAGAACCCGTGGAAATTCCACGGTAGTTTAAAATTTTAAAAAACACACATCAGTAAGAAACGCATCACATAATCAAACAAAAAAAGGGGTAAAATGGCAGTTCAAGTTCATATGGGCTATTTCACATGACCCTCAAGGAAGCAGTGATTTGATAGCACTTTGGCCAATCCACATGATCTTTAAAGGGACCATTACCATGCTGACACTGAGTATGAGTTTCTTATTAGTCTCAATAAGAGTTTTCAATTATTGTTAGCATTATTTGCTTAACAAGAGAATTGAATTAATTCATTAGCAATATCATGGATGGAAGAAAAGATATTTTTTTAATGTGTCACACGATTAATAATGCCATATAATTGTTTGAACAATTAATAGTCTTAACAGATTAGACATTGAAAGAAGAACAAGATGTGTAAAATGAGATTAAAAAATTATTGAAAACTTTTCTTTATATTTTAATGTATTTTAATGACTTTTTCATCTTAAACTTTAATTCAAGCAGTAAGGCCAGGCATATAAAATCAATAGTAGGTTCTTTGATATGACAGGGGTGCGTTTGAAATGAATGTTTTTGTTTACAGCATAATTGAAGTATGATACTTGACTTTTGGCATTTTAAACTTTAATTTAAGCCATTATATAAAAAATAATTTTATAAAATCAAAAATAGGTTCTCTACAGTTAAAAGTAGGCATTCCTCTCAGCGCACCACAATGAGTCCTTAACTTGAGCAGGCAATCAATCGATTTTTATTGAAAAATTGGCGATTTCACCGATTCTGATGACAATTAAAATATGTGAATGTGAAACATTCATTAATCATAATTCAATCCGGGGCAACGTCAGGTTACCCTGCTAGTAAACATTTGTGCGTTCAACTTGATTTCACCTAATTTTCAAATATAACGTCTGTTTTGCCATTAGACGCCTGGAGAACGATGCAAGCAAATGAATTGGTTCGCTTTAAGTGACTGAAATTTAAGATCTAACCTTGCACTTTTGGGACATTCTCAGCAACTGCAAGCGGATTTCTATATTCCTTTAAGCTACATTGGATTTATTTTCCAGCTAAATTGGATTGTTTTTCACTCTGAAATTACTTGCACATTTCGGCTTACATTGAAATTCCGACTATTTGTTTTTTTTTAAACAGTTTGTGGGCTTTTCTTCCAACTTTGAGAAGCTGTCACTTGACTGTAGAATCATGATCAACCATACCTACAGCTGCTGCTGCTGCAAGTCAACCTTAGTTTCCTTTGGGTCCTTCACACTATTTCTCATAAGAAATCTGCCATCATGAGCAGGGGTTTTACGTTTTCAATCACAGCTTCCCTTTCTTTTTATGTTGTAATGGCCAGATTTGATCTTTTCCTTGATTATCCTTGCCATCAAAGATTTTCCTGCATTTAAAGTCTCTCCAATTGTCCTTACACTCATTTCAGTATGTTCCTTCACAGACACAATTTTTGCACGTTTTCTAGGAGTAAGTACTGGAAATAGTCAAATCTGCAGTCAGAAGGTAAAATAGCCAGACCTTCACTATTCCTGTGTACAGATAAGCAACCTCTTTCTGTCAAGTTTGCGGGTCTACTGACTCAGCATATTGCCTATACCTATATTAAGTACTTCTTACAAGTCACAATATGTCTACACAGATCTAAAAGAGAAAAGACGGTTAGTTTACCTGACAGAAAGCATTAATTACAAGAGATGTTTCAATAAATAAACAATTTTTGAGATTGTCCCAAATAATTTGCACAAGACTATATATATATATATATATATATACATACATACACTAGCATTTCAGCCCCGCGTTGCCCGGGTGTTTGGAAGTGTATGTTGAGCAAAAAAAAAAAAGAAAAGGGGGTGATTTTTTTTTATTTGACCCCCATTATGACCCCTTAACATTTATTGTTTTGGACTCAAATCAAGTTATTAAGTTAGATCCATGTCCAAGGAACATATATCTAAAATTTAAAGTGTGTAGACCCAAAATTGTTGGAGGAGTTTGGTAGAGTCCTCAAAGGTCAAATCGTTGAACAGCCAAATTTCTGGCCGAAAAAGGATTACAAAGATTTTTCTAAATCTTAGTACTCTGTATATCAAATTTCGAATCTGTAGACTTAAAATTGACAGAGTTATTGCGTAGGGAAAATGTACACAGACACACACAGACACGTTCACTTTTATATATCTACTAGCAATGGGTGCCCGGCGTTGCCCGGGTGTTTGGGGGTGTATGCTGAGCAACCCCCCCCCAAAAAAAAACGGTAATTTTTTTTAACTTTGACCCATATTATGACCCCTTAATATTTATTGTTTTGGACGCAAATCAAGTTATTAAGTTAGATCCATGTCCAAGGAACCTATATCTAAAATTTCAAGTGTTTAGACCCAAAATTGATAGAGGAGTTTGGTAGAGTTCTCAAAGGTCAAATCGTTGAACTTTGACCTCTTAACAACCGAATTTCTGGCCGAATCTCGATCACATCGATTTTCCTAAATCTCAGTACCTTGTATATCAAATTTCGAGTCTGTAAACTAAAAATTGACAGAGTTATTGCGTAGGGAAATGTACACAGACACACACACAGACACACGCGTTCACTTTTATATATATATAGATAACATTAAGCATTAGCAATATATATGTCAATGCTTCCTAGATGCTAATCTAATGAAACTGAAGAGTTTATAAAATACTGCTCAATAAGATGTAGAGCTGCATTATAGTATAAGTGTCTTTATGTATGCAAATATTATTGGCTACAGATGTGCATTCATGGTTTAGCTGCAATTTCATTCGAAATAATACTTCATCAATTCATTGTATCCGCCTCACTTGATGCAATGGCCTGATGACACTGGATTTCGAATGAGATGAATAAATAAAATAATTTATACTATGTGTGTGTGTGTGTGTGTGTGTGTGTGTGTGTGTGTGTGTGTGTGTGTGTTCAGACAGTTCCTTCTCAATGAAAACATTTCATTGAATAAATTGGATATGTTTGGCTATTTAATACTTTTCTGAGATCTTTCCAGTCTCAAGATGAGGTTGTTGATAAGAGGGTCTAAATAATTCACACCAGCTTCATTTATTCTTGATTTATCTGGCGCCATGTACTTTAAACCCTTCAAGGGATCATTTTCAAGGTTGATGTTAACAAATCTTCAAAGAAATCTAAATGTGTATTTCTAAAAGTTTATACTCTAAGTGATCAAGTTATAATTTTATTCTAAGTGATCAAGTTATAATTTTATTCTAAGTGATCAAGTTATAATTTTATTCTAAGTGATCAAGTTATAATTTTATTCTTAGTGATCAAGTTATAATTTTATTCTTAGTGATCAAGTTATAATTTTATTCTAAGTGATCAAGTTATAATTTTATTCTAAGTGATCAAGTTATAATTTTATTCTAAGTGATCAAGTTATAATTTTATTCTAAGTAATCAAGTTATAATTTTATTCTAAGTGATCAAGTTATAATTTTATTCTAAGTGATCAAGTTATAATTTTATTCTAAGTAATCAAGTTATAATTTTATTCTAAGTGATCAAGTTATAATTTTATTCTAAGTGATCAAGTTGTAATTTTATTCTAAGTGATCAAGTTATAATTTTATTCTAAGTGATCAAGTTATAATTTTATTCTAAGTGATCAAGTTATAATTTTCTAGACTTTATTAAATGGAACATAGAAAATCTAAGAAAGTAATAAACGCACATAACTTGTCAATTGTAGTTATATAAATTAGAATACCCCTAAAGTAAAATTAATTGATTTTTATTTTGATCCAAATTCAATACATATTTTTAATTCTAGAAAATTTCTTAAACGCTTAAGCTTAAGGAGTCTTAAGACGAAATTCAGAGACTCTTCCTTAACTGTTCTTTGAGTAGTATGGATAAAATTGAAGGCAAATTTTGAATATTTTAATTTTCAAATGGGAGGTTTTGCCTATATTATGCCACTTAAATACTTTTAAAATACTAAAAAAAAAACTGAATTTTCAGGAATATTTCTTAGTGTTTAATAGCTTTTGCTAAATTTTCATAAAAAATCAGAGTTATCTCAATTTTCCACACGTTTTTGTACTGAAGTGTGAAGCTAAATTAGACTAAATATAGATTACTTTGCACCCCTTGTGCTCAGCAGTTGTATTCTAAAATTCATAGTTATTTTAGGACTTAATTCTATATATATATACAAATATATAAAGATACCTATGCACAAACATAACTTGATATATAGATCTATAAATAAAAAAAATTATATATATATATATATAATACTTGTTTATTGTTATATAAACATGCTCACATCCCGCTGCTACAAATAGCCACTTGTTTCAATCAAACAACAGGTATCATCTGGCAGCAACTTGACTATTCAAAAGTTCAATGAATAACCTTTATTATTATTCATTGAACTTTTGAATAGTCAAGTTGCTGCCAGATGATACCTGTTGTTTGATTGAAACAAGTGGCTATTTGTAGCAGCGGGATGTGAGCATGTTTATATAACAATAAACCAGTATTATCAGCTCCTTTTATTGAGCACTATCTAACAACCTCGTTGAATTCATTAGTCCATTACTTTTGAATAAAAAAACCCGAGTATATACCTTTTTTTTTCTTTCATAACACGAGCCGCACGATGCATGAGATACATCTGCCATGCTTTTAATGCTAGGTTAATTAATGGTGTCTTTTAAATTTAATAAAAACCCTTCAAAATTTGCTGACGGGGAGACCTTGCTTATTAAAAAACTATATGTAATAACTATTGTCCGTAACTTGATGTCTACCACAATAAAAAGCACTGTTTTCCGAAACGATCGTACAGATAACTGATTTTGTTGTTGTTCCTTCTTATGAAACGGATTTTTAATTTAATTATTATTTGATTTTTAAATTTTAAATTATCAATCACATTACTTAATATATATATATATATATATATATATATATATATATATACTAGCTATATATATATATACATACTAGCTATATATATTTATATACTAGCTATATATATATATATATATATACTAGCTATATATATACTAGCTATATATATATATATATATATATATATACTAGCTATATATATATATATATATATATATACTAGCTATATATATACTATCTATATATATATATATACTAGCTATATATATATATACTATCTATATATATATATACTAGCTATACATATATATACTAGCTATACATATATATACTAGCTATATATATATATACTAGCTATGCATATATATATACTAGCTATGCATATATATATACTAGCTATATATATATACTAGCTATATATATATACTAGCTATACATATATATATACTAGCTATACATATATATATATACTAGCAATACATATATACTAGCTATGCATATATATATACTAGCTATACATATATATATAAACTAGCTATACATATATGTATAAACTAGCTATACATATATATATAAACTAGCTATACATATATATAAACTAGCTATACATACATATATACTAGCTATATATATATACTAGCTATATATATATATACTAGCTATATATATATATATATATATACTAGCTACATATATATACTAGCTATATATATATATATACTAGCTACATATATATACTAGCTATATATATATATATATACTAGCTATATATATATACTAGCTATATATATATATATATATATATATATATATATATACACTAGCTATATATAGATATACTAGCTATATATATATATATATATATACACTAGCTATATATAGATATACTAGCTATATAAATATACACTATATATATATACACTATATATATATACATACTATATATATACACTATATAAATATATACTATATATATATACACATACTATATATATACACTATATAAATATATACTATATATATATCCACATACTATATATATACACTATATAAATATATACTATATATATATACACATACTATATATATACACTATATAAATATATACTATATATATATCCACATACTATATATATACACTATATAAATATATACTATATATATATACACATACTATATATATACACTATATAAATATATACTATATATATATACACTATATATATATCTATATACACTATATATATACATATATATATACACTATATATATACATATATATATACACTATATATATATACACTATATAAATATATAATATATATATATATACTAGCTATATATATATACTAGCTATATATATATACTAGCTATATATATATATATATATATATACTAGCTATACATATATATATACTAGCTATACATATATATATATATACTAGCTATACATATATATATACTAGCTATATATATATACTAGCTATACATATATATATACTAGCTATACATATATATATACTAGCTATACATATATATATACTAGCTATACATATATATATATACTAGCTATACATATATATATATATATACTAGCTATACATATATATATATACTAGCTATACATATATATATATACTAGCTATATATATACTAGCTATACATATATATATACTAGCTATACATATATATATAAACTAGCTATACATATATATATACTAGCTATATATATATACTAGCTATACATATATATATAAACTAGCTATATATATATACTAGCTATACATATATATATATACTAGCTATACATATATATATACTAGCTACATATATACTAGCTATATATATATATACTAGCTACATATATATACTAGCTATATATATATATATATATATATATACTAGCTATATATATACACTAGCTATATATATATATATATATATATATATATACTAGCTATATATATACACTAGCTATATATATATATATATATATACTAGCTATATATATACACTAGCTATATATATATATATATATATATATATATATATACTAGCTATATATATACACTAGCTATATATATATATATACTAGCTATATATATACACTAGCTATATATATACACTAGCTATATATATATATATATATATATACTAGCTATATATATACACTAGCTATATATATATATACTAGCTATATATATACACTAGCTATATATATACACTAGCTATATATATATATATATATATACTAGCTATATATATACACTAGCTATATATATATATACTAGCTATATATATATATATATATATATATACACTAGCTATATATATACACTAGCTATATATATATATATACACTAGCTATATATATATATATATACTAGCTATATATATATATATATATATACACTAGCTATATATATATATATACACTAGCTATATATATATATACTAGCTATATATATACACTATATATATATATATACATTATATATATATACTATATATATATATACATTATATATATATACTATATATATATACACTATATATATATATACACTAGCTATATATATATATACTAGCTATATATATACACTATATATATATATATACATTATATATATATACTATATATATATATACATTATATATATATACTATATATATATACACTATATATATACTATATATATATACATATACTATATATATATACTATATATATATACATATACTATATATATATATACATATACTATATATATATATATATACTATATATATATATACACTATATATATACACTATATATATACACTATATATATATATATACACTATATATATACACTATATATATATACACTATATTAATATATACTATATATATATACACACTATATATATACACTATATATATATACACTATATATATATATATATACACACTATATATATACACTATATATATACATTATATATATATATACACTATATATATACACTATATATATATATATATATACACTATATATATATATACACTATATATATAAACTATATATATATACACTATATATATACACTATATATATATATACACTATATATATACACTATATATATATACTATATATATACACTATATATATATACTATATATATATACTATATATATATATACTATATATATATACTATATATATATATACTATATATATATACTATATATATACTATATATATATACTATATATATATACTATATATATACACTATATAAATATACTATATATACACATACTATATATATACACTATATAAATATATACTATATATACACACTATATATATACTATATATACACTATATATACACTATATATATACTATATATATATACTATATATATATATACTATATATATACTATATATATACACTATATATATATACTATATATATACACTATATATATATACTATATATATACACTATATACATACACTATATACTATATATATACTATATATATATACTATATATATACACTATATATATACTATATATATACACTATATATATACTATATATATACACTATATATATATACACTATATATACTATATATATACTATATATACACTATATATATACTATATATATATACTATATATATACTATATATATACTATATATATACTATATATATACTATATATATATACTATATATATACACTATATATATACTATATATATATACACACACTATATATATACACTATATATATACTATATATATATATACACTATATATATACTATATATATATACACTATATATATACTATATATATATATACACACTATATATATACACTATATATACTATATATATATATATACACACTATATACACTATATATATATACTATATATATATACACACTATATACACTATATATATATACTATATATATATATATACACTATATACACTATATATATATACAATATATATATATATACACTATATATATATATATACATACATACACTATATATATACTATATATATACTATAGATATATACTATAGATATATATAATATATATATATATATATATATACTATATATATATACTATATATATATATACTATAAATATAATATAAAGGGTTTTTTGCAATTATGTTTGTTGTTCCTTTGTTATTTATTTTTTCTAAAATCCGATTGCTGCATCGGAAAGGCCAGTTAAAAATGCATAATATACTTTGTTATTTTCTTTAATTTGATCCCTCTTTTAGAATTTATTAGACAAAATTTAACTTTTATTTTACCGTGCCAATAAATATGATCATCACTGTATATATATATACTATATATATATATATACTATATATATATATATACTATATATATATATATACTAGCTATATATATATACACTAGCTATATATATATACTAGCTATATATATATATACTAGTTATATATATATATACTAGCTATATATATATACTAGCTATATATATATATACTAGCTATATATATATATATACTAGCTATATATATATATATACTAGCTATATATATATATATACTAGCTATATATATATATATATACTAGCTATATATATATATACTAGCTATATATATATATACTAGCTATATATATATATATATACTAGCTATATATATATATACTAGCTATATATATATATACTAGCTATATATATATACTAGCTATATATATATACTAGCTATATATATATATACTAGCTATATATATATATACTAGCTATATATATATATACTAGCTATATATATATACATATACTAGCTATATATATATACTTGCTATATATATACACACATATATACTAGCTATATATATATATACTAGCTATATATATATATACTAGCTATATATATATATATATACTAGCTATATATATATACTTGCTATATATATACACACATATATACTAGCTATATATATATACTAGCTGTATATATATATACTTGCTATATATATATATATATAGCTATTATATATATATATATATATATATATATATATATAGCTAGTATATATATATATATATATATATATATATATATATATAGCTAGTATATATATATAGCTAGTATATATATATATATATATACATACTAGCTGTACATATATATAGCTAGTATATATATATATATACTTGCTCTATATATATATATAGCTAGTATATATATATATATTTATATGTATATATATATATATATATATATATATATATATATATATATATATATACTAGCTATATATATGTCCTCAATACTTGTGTATACACAATATTTTTAGGTGTTCCATTTTCTGTTCAGATACAGAGATTGTGTGATTTGCTGACTGTAGAACACGGAACATATACTTGCACATGTGAGAAGCAATCAGGGTGTAGATGTAAGTCACACAAATGTAAAAATTGTCCCAGAGTCTTGTTAATGGTTATTGCAAATGCCAAGCGAATTGTGAAGTGTATCATCTTAAATTAAAATGATCTGTGTTGAAATCATTCTATGCACGTTCGCTGCCCGTTCCTCCTGAGGTTGACAGAGGGGAAACTATAAAAGCTTACTTGTACTATGGATATGTATGTAAGCTCGCACTGGAAAATCTCGAAAATTAAAAAAAAATAGCCGATTGTTTTGTTTTTTTGCATGAAAGTGTAATGTTTTATCAATAATAAAAATAAAACTGTTTAAAGAATAAACCAACAGAGTACGTGGGAGACTGATTATTCAGAATGAAAAAGAAAGAGGAAATGACTGTAAAAATGTTGTAGGATAAGATTACAAAAAAGGAATTAGTTTGCTTAACTGTTTTTTTCTAATCGAATAAATATCCTTATTTTCGCACTTTTTTTTTTTTAGAAAAATATTTCTTTCAAATATAATAAATGAGAATATTCATAAACAGTTTTGGTGCTTTTTCGTTATTGTAGTGACATTCGGAAATTTAAATATTGATTTCCAAGTGAAACCAATGATATCTACCGAATTGTCATGTCACAGTAATGAAATTATCCAACAATTACGAAAAACGATAAGCTACAAATCAATTATTAAATAGTTTTCAAAGAAATTAGAAATTTTAGCTATTTCCCTTGTGTTTACGTCACATGCCATGTGACAGAACAAACATAGCCGAAATCATTTTTTCGTTGAAGAAATTTAACTAATTATGACATGCCAATTAAGCAGATAACATTGCTTATTGTTGAAATTTAGAAAAAATATAATAGTTATCGTTTGTTTTTTTTAATTAAAAATAAACTTTTCGGCTGTCAGATTTCGTTACAATAACAAAGAAGCACCCCCTTTTTATTGGCCGACCTGTACAAAGAACGCTTCTCATATATTTTTTTCTATTTTCATCTATTTTTTTTTCAATTTTTGGAGCGGATTATTAGCGATTGCAAAGTAACAAATTAAAACCAAAATGCAAAAAATCCAATATTTAAAAATTTTCAGGGTGTGCTCACTTTTTAATACAAAGTTTTAGTAAATCGACCCCCTTTATTAGAAACACGAAACCAAATATGGTTAGGAGAGGTTCTTTTTTTTTCTTTTTTTTTTTGATATTTTCAGCTGATTATGATTGATTAGACAACTCATCTACCAGATTCCGGAAAAATATTAAATGCCAAAAATTCAATATTTAAAGATTTTTTAGAGGTCGTTCAATTTCTAATACAACGTAAGTAGATTAGAAAGTTTGTGGTGGTTTCACGATGAAACTTGTTATAACTCAGTGCCAATGTTATTTCTTAAAGTAAAAATGATATTTATGTTTGGATATAAATTCCATCTTACTCTAAATAATTTAGGTTAATGAAATAGGAATTAACCACAATTAGTAAAATTGTCTTCAATAACCAACAATTAAACAGACTTTAATAAATTGGTTTCCTGTATTTCAATATAGGAGATAGATTTACCAGAAGATTTTCTTAGAAACTGAATGCCCACTTAGAATCATTAAATATTGAATTTTTTTTTGCATTTTTTTTTACATTGAAAAAGACGAAAAAAGAAATATAAGGAGCGTGTGCATTGTACAGGTAAGCTTTATCAATTAAATTTTTAACGCTTTTTGTGTCAAATATTTTAATATTCACTTTTATGAACATATTTATTTTAAAAAATGAATTATATACGAGACATTTATAAAACTAAATAAACATAATAAAATTTTATAATAATAAGATTTTACTGATATTCAGTCATTTATTATTGTGAAAATGTGTCTATACATATTCATTCTACACTTTAAAAAATGTGAAAGTTTAATGTTTCACGTATCATATGACCAGTGAATCACCGGCGGTGATAGTTCCCCATATATTAGTAATAAATGAACAATATATATATATATAAATTTTAGTTACGGTTTTCTGTTTTACATCCTTATATAGTTGAATTCTCCTTTATAATTGTAAACTTGAGAAGTCAGCTTATGCAAGTGCTAAATCTATTTCTATTTAACAAATTTTGTTAAGGTTTTTTTCCATCCTTATATAGTTGAATTATCTATTCCAATTGTAAACTTTTTAGAAGTCGGATTATGTAGGTGTTAAGTCTACAATAGGTTCAATTTAGTTTTTTTTCCGGGAATTTAAACTGCATTCTTTATTTATATTTTCACTTTTTTTTTTTTTACTCAAAGCTTCTTTAGACCATATATATATATATATATATATATATATATATATATATATATATATATATATATTGTGTGTGTGTGTGTGTGTTTCCTTGCATAAGATTCACTTCTAAACGAAAGAACCACTTATTATGAACTAAAGAATATATTTTCTAGGCAACACTGTCAGTAACGTGAGCACATAGTGCACCCTCCACAACCTCTACTCTCAATAAAAACACTTTTACATTTTAAAAAAGAAAGAATTGCTCTGCATCAAATTTCGAGTTATATTATGTAATAAAATTTTAACTGCATTTGTGCATCAGTGTAAACATTAATGATTTGTATATGCACGGTAAACTCTATAGTAATGAACTTATCGTTACGAGTTATGAGATATGTACTCTAGTTATGTGGCCAAATCATTTAAAGGGAGGCAGAAACTGTCCCCCGCCTGAAAAATTTAAATGAGCAAAATATTATCTACCAAATAAATAATGGTGAAAATAAATTGCTTCATCCTTTACAGGAGGGATAAAGTACATGTGTGTATCGTATATATTTAAGTATAAAAATGTGTAACTAAAATACATATTAAAATTTTTTTTTTAATTCCATTTTCATCCTAAACAAGGCACAGTGCAACTTTAATGCAGTGGCTATTATCGGGGACATTGCAGGGACACTATGTAGGGAGTTGAGCAGCAACATGTCTGTTCACGTTACACTTGAACTTCTGCATGTCGGTACAGTTGGGAAAACAGGAACCCGGAAGGGAGTTCCAGAGTCTAGCAGTTCTGGGGAAGAAACTATAAGAGTAGAAGGCCTTCTTACATCTAGGGATCTCTACTGTGTAGGGGTGGGATTTTGCTACTGGTCGGGTTTGTTGGGGGTAATTACATTGAGGGGGTACGAGGACTTGTAGTTCGTCAGAGCATCTACCATTAAAATACTTGTAGGACAGGCAGAGGGATGCCACATTATATTACTTATACCCGGGTTCTTGACAAGGTTCAAAAGTGTATTTGTAATCTGTAAATTGTTAGCTCCACTCTTTCTTTAACTCTGCACCACCCTGTCTCGCAGACATAATGTTGCTAGTCTCAGTCTCTTCCCTATATTATTATGGCATGTAATATTCAGAAGTGTTTGATTTATATCTGCTTCCTTTGTTTCAACTCATTTGAATAGTTGGTCTATTGGTCTTTTATAAATTTGCTGTTCAAGTGCTTTGTTGTAGTAAATTTTCCGATTCCAGTAGCTTTTTTCCCCCCATAAAACTTTGAGCTGCTAATTGTTTTTCTCCTACACTCCTTTCAAGACTAAGATCAATGGGCGTATCATGGCTTTACGTTTAATTCATTTTCGCTCTTTGTATCAAGTGGCTTCATGCCTTGTCTGGAGCAGCTTCCATAGAAAAAGAATTCTGAAGATTATTAAAAGCATTTAATTTTGCATTATTCGGTTTATTCAGACTACTGTTCCCATATTGAATGTTATTTGCACAATCTTCGACCTTCTTCAAATGCTGTGGTGTTATGAATAGGGCTATGACAACAGCATATTCTTTTCATTATTTTGACTCTCGAGTGTGCATCCGTTAATATCTTATATGCTTTTATATAGAGTGATGTGGTTCTCGGTTGATTAACTGTGTCCAACTGTGTCGGATATATATATTCGAGAGTCAAAACAATGAATATTCTGTTGTCATAGTCCTAGTAATGAGTATAAAGTGCTAAGTAATGATCAGTTGTAAGTGACAGCTTCCTGGAAGTTGAAGGTTTGACTCATCAGTACAGGCGATACTAAGCATAGAATTAAGAATTACTTCTACTTGATCGTGGCTGATGGAATAAGAGCAGGTTACTCCTGTGGATTAAATAAATAATGCTGTTCAAAATACCATATAGATTTCTGAGTTTGACAAGATACACTTGAATAAAGTTGGAGGTTAATTTGGCTGTTTTTTTTTTTGTTTTTTTTACGGTATATCAACCCTTTTTAGGTTGTTTACTACTGAATTCAGTCACTTTGGAAAAAGTTTGTTTGCTTCAAGTTCTTTATATCTTCAAAAATTTATTCATGGTGTTTGGTTTGATTGTTTTGTAGAGAAAAATTGTTAATGTTTTTGACTTTGCAGAACATCATTGTGTGTTGCAAAAGGAAAGGAAAAAAACCTAAAATAACATGAATATTTGGTGCGTTTTCGGTCAGAAAGCCGGTATTTATACTGGCTAAAACGTTGTGAGCATAACGTCCAAGATGAGAACAGTAGTCTGTACAAATTATTAATCTTCATCTCAACAATTCCAAAACATAACATTAATTCTTGCTTAGGATGCAGACATTTAACACAATTTCTTCATATCTGTCATTTTGATAATTTCTTTTTGTTTAATGTCTCAACGCTATCTTTTCGTCTGATTAGTTTGTTCCATTAAGAAATTCAACGATTATTTTATGACTTGCCATTATTTTATCAGGAATTAATTTAGGATAAGACATGTAGGAATGCAACGATTACACATCAAATAAAAGTTGTTATCAAAATTGTTTATGTAAAATATTAATTTGTAGCCATTTATATAATTAGAAATACATTTAGATAATTTATTTACAAGAATGCTGAAAAATTCAGTTCAACAATTTTCCAAAAATCATATTAGAATCGAAAGTGCGTGATTAAATTGCATGATTGACTGGAAAAAATAGGGTTGCTGTCTTCGTTAAGTTAAAGCTCTATATTTCTGAGCTTGGAACCATATTTATCTCTCCCATGGTAGGAAACGGTGACACAAGGGTTGGAAAGTATGACTTGAAGAGCCAGCGCTTTAGAGGAAGAACAGAATGCAAAAAAAAATGTTTTTAAACATTCTTAGATAAACCCATTAGCATTTCGCAGTAGGGGCACCTTAGGCGATTAGCAATAAACTAACTCTCAAAGGGAAAAGGCAAAGCTTAGGAGGGTGAAACTACTAAAACTGCACAGTACCAACAACATACTGCAGTCAACATGAAAAAAAGCCATTCCAATAATGACTTATACTCTGTTGGCTTTAGTGCTGAGAGTGAGCCTACCCACTCCATTGAAACTTTTCATTTACCTTTTATCTTGAAGGTTAGACACAAGGTCAATTGTTAGTTCAATGAAAACGTTTTCAGTTTGTGTTGTAAACCACTTAGCCATCATACTTTTGAGATTGTAGCCTTTTGTGAGAAATAAGAGATCAAAGTGAACCCAGAAAAATACAATATTTTTCCCCTTTTGATGTTAATATCTTAATAAACAACAAAACGAGAGAAAGAAGGGGTTTGTGTTTCTTGGCTCAGTTGTTTCAGAATCCTCATCTGACATAAGCAGAAGAATAGCAAGTTCTGCATTTGGATGTTTAAAGAAAATATAGAGCAGGAAGAACATATCAATGTCTCTGAAGTTAAGACTTTACAATTAATTGATACTTCCTATTACTGTATATGCAAGTAAAATATGAATTATACAGATGAGAGAAAGATCACTGTCTTACTAAGGTCTGTCTCTCCATTCTTGTGCTTTCAATGACAATAAACCTTTCATTCTCTAAAACATTGCCAATCGCTGGATAATCCAGAAAAATACATGTTCTTTGTTCAATATATTTTTTACAGAAAAAATTTACTCTGTTCATCGAGTATCTGCGCTAAGACTCAGAAAATTTTGTAAGCACCGAAATTATTTATTTTACTACTTTGCTTAAGTACCAGAAATTTATCTATTATCATATAAAAACTGATTTAATCAACGTATGTTCCTAAGTTCTTTTTCCTATACACTTTAATGAACCAAAATACATATTAAAATATCTCTTGGTTCTGGGATTGAGTTATGTTTCAAATAAAATCCATTTTAAATTCTTTTGGTGAGCCGTAATTTGTAATTAATTGAACAAGTTATTCATCTCTTATTCAGTTTTCTATGCATTTTCCCCATCCTATCTTATTGTATGTTGATTATAGTTTTTTAAGTTTATTTTTAATGGAAATCGCTATAGACAAGGCATGAAACCACTTGATGAAAGGAATTTAAAAAATTGCTAATACTTCAAGGTCAAAAATTAACCAACGATAAGTGCTAGATGGATGCATTCAGACTCAGAAAACAGCAATTATTACCCCTTTGTTAGAAACATCGATCACGGAATGTGAGGACTAAAGGACAAAATAAGGGAAGTGAGAGTTATGAGGTTGTTGGAATTAAACTTAAGGGCCACTTTCTATTCTTTGTGAGCATTTACATTTTTTTTTTTTTTTTACATAGGTATCACCTCATTATCAAGGCCCAGAGGCCACTCAAGGATAAGGGTTAAAGAGTGTACAGTAGAAATTGGACAATATAGTAATCATTAGTAATGAAAATTTGGTAAATTTGATAACTTATATGGAACGGCTCATCAAGAACATATTTACTTTAGACTTGAACACAACCATATTGTAGTCAGGCGGAAAGCAGGAAAACGGAAGACAATTCCACAGGCGTGCAGTTCTAAGAAAGAAGCTTTGTTCATGGAATCTACGTTTAGGTTTAGGCACAGATAAAGAGTGGGGGGAATTATTGATAGTGTTTACAGCTAGACGAGTGTTTGGCAAGGGGGAATCATAGATTGAAGCTCAGTCGACCACTTTCCATGAAAATAACGATACATCAGAGACAAACTCGCAACATCTCTTCTGTGAGATAGAGGTTGCAAGGAGGAGAAAAGGACATCTCCTACGAGGCTACGAAGTCTATTTTGAACTCTATCAAGGCAGGACAAGTCCTTTCTAGCAGCTCCTGCCCAGATGTGGCAACAGTATTCCATCCTTGGACGTACCTGGCTCTTATATAAATAGAGAATAGCATCAGCAGTGAGATATTTACCGGATCGATAGAAAGATCCCACTATTTTTCCAGCGGCCTTGGCAATAGATTTGATGTACGTGTTCCATTTAAGATCAGGAGTAATGGTAAGAGTGACTCTTTCTTTTCAAGTAATTTACAAATGTGTCCATACATGTAAATTAGATAACAGAATATTTACATCTATATTATCCATAATGATAGTATTTGTGAAAAGAGATTTTTTTTTAGTTTTTTGGTGATGCATGAAGAATTTGTTAAAAGATGTCACAGTTTATGAATTTTGGAATGAAATCAAACTGGAACAAATAGTTTTAGTGCTTACAGGTGTCAGGTAGGTTAATAATTAAAACCATTAAAAGTATTAGTCTTTTTCTACTCTGTTGTTATTTCCATTAAACTTCAATCTGTCATTCCTTCCTGTAAAACTATCACAGCAAGGACACATCTACCAAAACTGCAAACTTTTCTTCATGTGTACTGAACGTCAAGTGGAATTTGTATGAATCGAATTTTTCCAAGAACTTCCCATCTTTGAAACATATTACCATTGGATTGCTTCCCTGTAAGCTGCAATATAATCGTCTTCAAATCCAATGTCGATAAAGCTTGTCATAAACCATTCTCATAAGTAATCAAATTTTGTTCATTCCATTCAGAATTTTCAATCCTCTCATGATATTCTTCATCATTTAACCGACAATCTATTCATCTTATTAACTCTTATCCTAGAGCAGCTTTATTATCATTATTATAATATTTGCTTTAACGCCCATTTTACATGCTGACATCTGTTGGGTGACTTCCAAACTAACCTATCTCTGGCCAGGTCTCCCTTTACCTTAAGTCTATCTTTATCACTTCCTCCTAGGTTTGCCTTGGCCTACTCCTGTTAACTGATGCGTATTCACTTATCTGAATACATTGTCGTTGTGGATCCAGGTTCTGGATTGTCTACCGACAAAATCACTTGAACGATGCTGTTAATTTATAAGGTTTATTTATCCAAATAAGAACAGTCATAGAGAGAGAGAGAGTGAGAGAGATAGAACGAAGATGAGAGAGAAAAAATAGCTAGAGAGAGAGAAAGAGAAAGAAAATAGATAGGCAGATAGCTTGTCTGGCTAAACCTAGACATCTTGTGCCTTTTCCATCGGGGACAGCATTCTTTACATGTCTTTTCTATTTGAAGAGTCACCAGAAAGCGACATAGAAATCTCCATTATGAAGTCATATATTTTCGTCAACTTCTGTTCTGAAGACACCTTTGACCCTTAGGTGTCACTTAAACTTTTTCATTCAAATAACGACTTTGTTATGTAAAACCAACCCTGCTACCACAATTTTTCTGCCTCTAATAACCCAAGAACTCTCATCCATTCTTTTTATGTATTTCCCATACTAAGACATTTTGTAGGATTCATTGATTTCAACACACAAAACTGATTGAAGCTAAAAATACCGACATATTCTTTGTTTCCTTTTGCATTAAAAATAAATGATTATTCTTCTAGAAGAATATAACTTAGTCATACGAGTGGATTAGTAGAAGTATAATAATTCCAAAAATGCTAATGGTTAAAAAGTAGTTGTAGAAATATTTTCTAAAGATAGAATTAAAAGATGGTTCGGTTGTCTGGGTATGTGTCTTTGTAAATGATCATCTATCATCTAACAGGCAACCAATAGCTAGTTTGGATGAACGCCAGGCAAAATGCGTCAACACCAATCACTGCCAAGTTGATTGTGCAGATGTGCAGATGTGAAAGTCACATTTCACATGTAAGAAGTGCAACAGATGTAAGATATCAAATGGATTAGATGCCAGACAGATATTATCATAATCCCATCTTGTGAACCCTGCTAAACGAAACAGTTATAGGAAAATCTCAAATTCGTTTTTATTTAGATTGCGGCCATCTTAATTGTCTAAGTGCAAAGAGAATCTTTTGTTTACTTAGATTAGTAAAGTTAAAGCTTATGTCCTAAAAAATAAGAATGGATATGATTATGTTTGTTGCTTTTTAGCTTTAAATGTGAAAACGTTGAATACGCTATAAAAAATAAAACAAAACGAAACAATCCATCATTATCACCATTTTAAAACCTTATCCTCGAGTGGCCTTTGCGCCTTGATAAGTGATGACTCCTATGTGAAAAAAAACAACAACAAAAAAGCAACAAAATCATCTGCCGGCATACGTTTGACAGCTTTAAGAAATTAACTTCCAAAGTAATCTATCTCTGGCTAAGTCTTTATTTATCTCTTTTTCCCTCAACTCCATTTTTATCACTGTTTCCCATGTTTTCCTTGGCTTTCTCATATGAGAAGCCATCAGTCGGGATCTTTCTGTCGGCATAAAAAACCAAGAGTCTAAGCTATTTTGGAGATGACTTCTTTCTTGTTGGCCGAAGTGTGTTACAAGTTTTGTGCAGTTCAAGGAGGTCAACTTTCTAGGGCTTTGCCTTCTTCCTTTGAGGTCAGTTTATTGCTAATCATCTGAGACACCTCTAATAAGGATTGCTGACAGGGCATGTTTTTGCGGACCAGAATGCTCTTCCTGTATGACATTCGCTCTTCAAATCCCACTTTCTTCCCCTTGTGTCACATCATTCCACCGTGAGAGGCAGATAAATAATTTCTGCTATGAACTAAACCTGTTACTTCAATTATTCTACAACTACTAATCCAAGAACTCTTATCCATTCTTTCAATGTGGTCATACCATCGAAGTCTTCTGCACACATCACCATTTTCAGCCTTCCTTTGATGCCATCCAAAATAACCTGGCCAAATTTAACTTCCATACATCATCACACTGTGCAGACATTGTTCTGGGATTGTAGAAATAGAGTGACTCTCTCTTTTAAGCTAATGTATAAAGTGTGCTCATTCACACGTGTAAATTGGATCGAAAAATCATTGAAATCTATAGTTTTATATTCACAATAGAAATAGCGAAGCTTATTATTTTTATTTATGCAAGAATCATTTCTTAATAGATATTTCCATATTTACTTGCCATAAAAGCAGAGTTAGACCGTGGCTACCTAGAAAAGAAGGCAAGTGAACTGAAGAATCATGTGACGTATGACGTAGTAACATCAAGACAGAGGAGATCTCTTTAGCATCATAATATTTTCTGTCTCTATGTGGCACAAAATAGACAATATTATCTCGAGCATTGAGTATGTTTAATATTTTAAAGTTATTTTCATTTTTCGATAAACTGTGGTAAACTAAGTTATTTTTTTAAATGTATTTAATTAAAACTTGAAATAATTTTATGACCTTAATTAATAACATTGTAAAAATGGGTCAAACAGTCGAGGTTCGATCCCAGCTAAAGAGCTGTTATATAACCAAACAATCTGTTTATGAATAACTTTATATATATATATATATATATATATATATATATATATATATATATATATATATAATGTGTGTATATATGGTAGTTTCTTTCAGTCTTGACAGACTATGGATACCCACTGTAAGGGTGCCTGCATGTGGAATTTTTATGGCAAGAGTTGTGCAATCTCCAACTGCACCTCTCCTGAGTCACTGTTGTTAAATACCAGTGGCAAGTGGAGGTTCAAGACGACTGGAAGTAATGCTAAGATAAACAGAGAGCACATACAGCGCCTATAATTCTTAAATGGTGACCTATCTCAAATTAGCCAGGCTAAACGTTGCTTAACTTCGGTGATCCGACAAGAATCGGTGTGTCAGCGTGATTATGTCATATATTTATATATAAAGAGAGAGAGAGAGAGAGAGAGAGAGAGAGAGATTCACATCGCGTATTTCCAATATATAACAATATATATGTCAAAAATATTGATGTGAAAAAGGTTTTATTTAAAGAGTTTTATTCATCATCATTTATATCGTACTGTCGAATATTACACGCCACTTTTTCTACATATATATTTTTAATGTGATTTTATTTTGCTTTTTATTCAAATGTTGAATAAACAAATATATGTTTAATATATTTATACAATTGAAAGCATAAAAAATACATTTGTGTATTGAATTGATGAAGAAAACTGATATGTTCTCTGGGCCATGCCAAAGTTTTATTTTCATAAATACATGATAGCAAATGAACATCATAAAAAACAGACATAAAATAAAGCAACACACATTTTCTATGCTAACATTTTTATGTCCTATTTACGTATGGCGGGAAGGTAGAGAAGAAGGTGAAAGAAAATCTTACGTCTTACTGTTACTCCATCATGCGCCCGAAAGTTCGGAACATTAAAATTAGGCAAAGTCAATCCAACTAATATGATGACTTGCAAAAATGGCTCGCAAAAAATCGACCCCTCCTTGTAGAAAACTGCCTAGTTGAGCATGAAGGAATTAATGTTTTTGGCCAATTTTTCGATATTTGTCGTCCAAGACGTCGAGCTTCAAAATTATACCAATCCTGTGAAAATCCGTTGCCTTTGTCGAAAGTTTTAGGAAGACATACATACATACATAATACAGACAGTAAGACAAAGATAGACACAAGGTCAATTTTTAATTTAAGGAAAATCTAAATCCCTGAAAAGGGGACTAAAAATTAAAATTGCCAACGTTTAGAAGGACCTTTCTTTCATTAACTGAGGACAGAACAGATACTACACTTTTGATCTCAGCCCACTATAGGAAGATGTTAAACAAAGTTAGAAGGTAGTAAATGAAAAGCTAACGTGCAAGATATGTGTGCACTTTAATTTCCAAAAAAATGTACGCACAACCCCGTCGACATTCTCCAATTCGGTCGCCTCAGACAATTATCAACAAACCTCTTCTCAACAAAAGGAGAGTGGGTGTCCTCTAGAACTGCACAGAACTATCCCTCAGCCTGGTGGAAGCAAGGCCATTAGCTCTAAAAATAGATCACGCTTTAGCGGACTGATTGTTAAGGACATATCTTCAGATGATATGAACAATCAATTAACACGAACTAATAACAAAATAACATTTGTTGTATGTTTACATTAGTAAGGCACAAGGTTAGGTGAGGTTTTGAAGAGCCGACACACGAGGATAAATGCAATATGACTTTAAAAAAAATGTCTGATTGACGCATCTAGCAATCCCTGATAGCTGTGTTTCAGACGGTTAGCAAGAAACTTCATTCTCAGAGAGAATGGAAAATACGGAAGGGTAGATCTCCTAGGACTGAACAGAACCATATTTGTAGGATAATATGGATGAATTCGGGTTAAATAGCAAGTTCAGTTCACGAGGGAAGGCCAAAGAAAATATGGAAGGAATTTATATAAATAGACCTGGGAGAATAGTAACACAAACACTTGGCCAGAAATTATTTTGGAAGACAAATTCTTAAAGTCGTCCAACTCATGCCAGCATGTAAAACCGACGTTAAATGGGTAATAGTGATGATGACGGTGGTGACGTTTCTGATAAGGGTGGTGGTGGTCACATGTGTATGGATGTTATTCAAAACGAGAACAACAGTCCGAATGATGCAATTAACACAAATTATTCTATCGTCATCTTAAAAATACTAAATATATAATTTGTAAATTTTTCAATGATATAATTTCGCAATATTGAAGGTAGGTTTGAGAGGGAGGAGGATGTCTTTTTTTCCATCTTCAAAAACATGAAAATATTCATATTCTGGACGACAAAGGATGACAAATCAGGCCTGACATTTCAGAAATTAATCACCCTATTGTGGTTTATGTATCATACAACGATAATTTTCTTTTTTATCATCTATTTTTTTTAACAATTTTTAGACAGATATTTAATAGATATTTTTTTCTTCCTTTTTAAAATTGAAGTTGTTGCATAGTGTTATGCAAAACATGTTCAAGGGGAGTTGTATATGGTAGAAAGGTCAAAAGTCAATGCAAGTATTGTATCATGAAAAAGGTTCATAAACAAGTTATTAGGGCCTGACTATTTTTATTGATATGCAGAAAAATAATAAAGATTCAACTTGGTGTGCTTAAACAATGAAACATAAAAATAACAACCAGTTATTTCTCAGATGAATTAATAAATCACGATATGTGCTACCCCCTCTCTCTCTCTCTCATATATATATATATATATATATATATATATATATATATATATATATATATATATATATATTAGCCTGGGTATACGGCGTTGCCTGGGTGTTTGGAAGTGTGTGTTAAGCAAAAAAAAAAAAGGTGGTAGTAGGCAGGCAGGTTCAAACCTGTGACGCGAAGGCGGAAAAGAAAGTGAAAGAAAATCTGACGTCTTACCGCTACTTCATGATGGGACCGGAAGTTTGGAACGTTAAAATTAAGCAAAGTCAATCCAACCGATACGATGATTTGCAAAAATGGCTTGCCAAAAAATCGACTCCGCCTCATAGAAAACTGCCCGGTTGAGGGTGAAGGAATAAAAAGTTTTTGGCCAATTTTTCGATATTTATCGTCCAAGATGCCGAGCTTCAAAATGATACCAATCTCGTGAAAATCCGTCGCTCTCTTGAAAGTTTTATACATACATACATACATACATACATACATACATACATTTAAACAGACAGGTGGAATTTATATTATTGATGTATAAATATGCAACACAATCGAACTATTTTTTATGTATCCCTATGTCAAACTCGTAAACAGTTTAAGTAAGCTACAAGACATGTTTTCGTTTGATCAGTCGCCGTATGGATATAAGCGTTTGACTTCAGTTCAATATTTAATGTCATTTTTCAGAGTTCTAATCTCACACTGGCTTATTGAATTTTTTTTTTTTTGCTATATCATTTCGGTTATTTTTTAAACCTGACTAACACATTTTTTTAATGCTTTTATCATTTTATTTTGATTTAAATTAAAAAAAGCAACTTTTTTCATTTGAAGTTACTTATAGAAAAGAAGTCTGATCTAAACCATTAACAGGCGCTCACCCTTCCCTCTTAGGGGTACTTAAAACCGATCAGGATTCACAAGGATTGACTTTTCTTTTGAGAATCCATTAAACTGTGTGAATTCATTTGTATCGTTCTGTTCTTTGTTTTCAAACAGCTTTCTTTTTTTTCCAGCATGATGAACAAGAAACCTTTCAAATTAAAGATGGCAGATTAGTAAACCAAGAACTGGCCACCATCAAGAGAGGAGAATCAAGTCCGGTTAAAGCATGGAGCAAGCGGCCATAGTGATGTTATATATGAGCCACTTTGCCTTATTCAGACATATCAGACCTTTGAAAGAAGCGGATGCTATTCGGGATATTCTGATTCAAATTGCAAAAGGTTCAATCAGCCATACTGTTATATAAGCCACACTGGTGATTGTTGGTGAACATGAAATATATCTGTGTAAATAATAGATATTTGTTCATAAAACACACACACATATATGATAAATATATATATATATATATATATATATATATATGATAAATAATATATGTAGCTTATCATAACATTTTACTGTTGTTTCTAAGCATATTTGATCGTCAGAAGTATATTAATAATATTCATAACGTCATTATAAATGTGAAAACTAAGCAGAAAACGATTTCTAAAATATCAAACGTTTTTACAGATGCGTGTGTCATCACATCTTCAAACGTCATTAACGTTTCGAATGCATAACGTAAGAATGTTCATAAATATATGATTCATCAAAAAAGGTGAAATATTAATATTCTATGATCGTACAAACTAAAAACATACATGATAGATATAAGTTGTTTGCGGATTGCTAAACTGCAGAAGTAGCAAGAGAAAATGTAATTGCAGCCATCTGTTTTGTTTTCTGTGTCTTGTTTGTGTTTTTCTCAATTTCTGACAATATCAGTAACAACAATGCTGTGTTTCATGTCAGAAGAATGCATCTCATTTATCGCAAATAAATTCTTGGAAAATAAACAAAATATCAGGTTTAATGCAGAATCTTGTTTCACAAAACTGTGATTTAAATAATATATTGTTTCCATCACTATTAAGGGAATTATTAAACTCGGTTTGATATTATTACTTAGCTTCTTCACATATTCTTTACTAGCTGGATTTTTCCGCTCGTTATTGCTTTGCAACTTAATTCATATTCACTTCTTGTAATCATTGAAACGAAACTAACCCATAAAAAAGACGACAAAACTAATTAAGATAATTTGATTGATAAAAGAAGATAAGAAAATCAGATTACCAATACTAATACTAACTACTACTACGACGACGACGAAGAAGAAAATATTTTTGTGTCTATATTGAAAGTTTTCCTCTATTTATATTCTGATATGTGGGAAATCCTAGCCCAAAACAGATATAACTGGTGTACTGCAAGCCACAAAAGAAGAATGCGAAAAGAAATGTGTTACTCAAAAAACAAAGAACAGTCAGCACCTCTGCTACAGAATCATCCCACAAGTGCTCTACATGTGGACAGAGCTCGGATCAGACTAACGAACACTCTTCAGATCCACAAAACAACTACATGATCATGGTTATCGTTGCAAAGGATGTACGAACATCATATTAAAAGTGAAAGAAATTCTTTCTTTTCTTACATTATTAAGTCCAAGCATCCCTTTCCTTTCTCATAAAGTGAAATTCCCATACGTGATAATTCTTTCCTTTTTATCATTATAAGATATTATTGCAGTTAAGCCTCCATTCTTTACTCATAAAAATTATATTGGCTTTTGTTATTATTTGAGTAAGCTTTCATGATATGAAATGATACACGTAGTTTGCGTTTAAAAAAGTTCAATTTCGACAAATATGTGTTCAAAAGGTGCAAACTTACCTTCACGTCATAAAGCGCAGGTGTTTTTTTTTTAAACGTTTTTTATAAGAAAGAAGAAACCGTTTCTTATATGGCAGGAAATACAGTAATGAGATAAAACAAATACTGCTAAAAATTAATATCTCTCAATAGAATAAAAACTATTTATAATACTTTTTTTATTCAAATAACATTAAAAAAAATCATAAAAAAACTAAATAACGATATTAAAAAATTGGGACAGGTGATCATGGTATTTATTTACATTTTCAATCTGCCTCCATGTTCAAGTTCTTCTAGTAGTTAAAAGGTTAAAACTTTTAAAGGCAATACATCTATAATGCAAGGTTTACGAAAAACAAGCTATAGCCGTATATTTATGTTGCTTTTGTACAATAAAAAAAAGAATATATATATATTATAAAAAATATATATATATATATTATATAAGTAGTTGCTCATTGGCTGATTAGGATGGGCGCGGTGGCAACTAGAATGCGGATTGCCTAACAAAAATACTCAATAGCATGTGCGTATATATAAACGCACTACAACCACAACTTTTCGCAGGAGCCTGGCGAATTCTCACGAGAATGAAACGCGAAATATTCTGTGTAGCTTAATTGCCATATATATTTTCATAACTTACTATATATATATATATATATATATATATATATATATATATATATATGGAAGCTGACACAACCTGTTTTATCAAACTAACAATAGTCCTCTCTCTCTATATATATATATCTATATATATAAAAATGTAAATTTGGTTCATTACAAGTGAATAAAACCATATTTCTTTGTTACCAATTTATTTGAAATTTTCAGACAACCCATCTTTAGAGTCGAGGTATGTTTTTATGCTATTAAAATAAATTTACCTCACGAATTATTAAAATATTAAATAAAATAAATATATTTTCGTAAGCCGTTACTGCGAATCTGTTCTGTTGATAAAACTGAACTTCCAGTTCGATTCATTTCACAGCCACGAATTGATGAAAGATTTCATTTTCTGTTAACTCGATAAGTAAAAAAAAAAAAAAAAAACATAATTCATTTGTTTATCTTCCAAATTTTTTAATTTACACATTTTTTCTTTATTATATAAGGCCAAAAAAAAGTTTGTCGCTTGCTTATTGAGTTTTTTTTTGTTTTTCAATATAAGATTGGTTGGTAAAGTACAGTTTATTTTTGTCCGCGCTATTTTTTAAATCGTATTTCTAGGTTTAATTACAGTTTTATTATGTTTTATTATTCAATTGTAAGGTTAAATACACCCTCCCCTCCCCATGTTAAGAATGGCTTTTTAAATATTAACGTTATTATTACAACACGGATCACTCTCTGCATGAGTACTGTACTTTCACCTAACAATTTAATAAACAAAACATGGTACTTATGCAGAGAAAGTACCATAATAATATAATAATAGAATAATAACGTTATTTAGAAAGCCATTCTTAACATGGGGAGGACGTTTTTTTACTATTCTATACTTTCACCTAACAATTTAATAAACAAAAGATGGTACTTATGCAGAGAAGGTACCGTGCTGAAATAACACTATTAAGAAAGCCATTCTTAACATGGGAAAGGGAGAGTGTTCTGTAACTATTTTATATTTTCACCTAACAATTTAATAAACAAAATATAGTACTTATGCAGAGAAGGTACCGTGCTGAAATAATACCGTTATTTAGAAAGCTATTCTTAACATGGGGAGGGAGTTTTGCATCTATTCTATACTTTCACCTAACAATTTAATAAACAAAAATAGATAGTACGTATGCATAGAAAATACCGTGATGAAAGACATTCTTAACATGGGGATGGTATTTTGTAACTATTCTGTCCTTTCACCTAACAATTTAAAAACAAAACATGGTACTTATGCAGAGAAGCTACACCGCTGACATAATGACGTTATTATTTAGAAAGCCATTCTTAACATGGGGGTAGGGGTGTTTTGTAACTATTCTGGACTTTCACCTAACAATTTATTAAACAAAAGTTAAACTTAAGCAGACAAGGAACAGTACTGAATCATTAACATTATTTAGAAAGCCATTCTTAACATGGGGAGGGAGGATGTTTTCTAACTATTCTGTACTTTCGGTGTTGATGCAGAGAGTGATCTGCGCTATTTTTTAAATCGCATTTCCATGTTTAATTAAAGTTTTATGATATGTTTTTTATTCAATTGTAAGGTTAAAGTACAGATTAGGTACAAACCCCCTCCCCATGTTAAGAATGGCTTTTTAAATAATAACGTTATTATTTCAACAAGGATCACTCTCTGCATGAATACCGATTAACGCTTTGTTCTTTGCTTTTTTTACCGTATTTTTTTGTTTTTTTTCAAGAAAACCTTTTTTTAAGAAAGATTGAAAGTGCACGTTTTTTCTTTTTTTTTTACAGAAGTTGTTTTTATATAAGAAAATATGAATGCTTATAAAGAAATTGGGTACTCGTGCACTTATTGATCCATGCTGAAATAATAACGTTATTATTTAAAAAGCCATTCTTAACATTGGGAGAAGAGGGTGTTTTGTACCTATTCTGTACCTTAACCTTACAATTGAGTGAAAAAAACGGTAAATTTTTAGATTAGGTCCACCTCCACAATTTTCTTTTAAATGACGACTTTTGTAGGTTCTCGACTATGCTGAATACAGAAATCGCATTGAAATTTTGCAGAAATAAGTAGTTATCGAGATATTAAAAATTTGTATAATGCATTGTAATTTCTGGCAGCCGTCTTTTTTACACGCTTGCGCGCGTCATAAACAAATCTGCGCGCGTAACAAAGATGACCGCCAAAGAATACAATGCATAAAACAACTATCTATATCTCGATAACTACTTATTTCTGCAAGATTTCAATGTGATTTCTGCATTCAGCATAGTCGGAAACTTATAAAAGTGGTCATTTAAAAGAAAATTGTGGAGGTGGACCTAATCTAAAAAAGAATACTAAAAAAACATAAAACTTTAATTAAGCTTGGAAATACGATTTAAAAAAATAGCGCGGATCAGTAAGTGCATGAGCACCCATTAATCGACTTACGTGACCTTATTAACAAATATTATCAAAGGCAAGATATGCTACTTTATTACCGAAATGGATAATTTTTTTTGTTTTTTTAATGCAAAATTTCTATTCGGCTCAAAAAAACACAGCGTTTACTGTTATATTTGGAAATTACAAATGGCGGCAGACTGTGTTAACACATTAGGTTTGGGAAAATGAGTTAAAACTAAAAAAATAACTATACAAAATACTGTTAAAAACCACTGAATACATGTCCGCCTATGTCACAGTAACATATATTGAGTGAGTTCCCGACAGTATTTTGTATAGTTTTTTTTAGTTTTAACTCATTTTCCCAAAGTTAATGTGTTCAACAGTCTGCCGCCATTTGTATTTTTCAAATATACAGATAAACACTACATTTTTTCAAACCGATTAAACATTTTACACTAAATAAAAACACTAAAATCTTATCCAGTTAGGTAGAAAAGTAACTTATCTTGCTTTGATTACATTTATTTGTTATATTTATTTTTCAACAACTTTTTCGTTTCTGTGTTTAGTAATACAAACCCGTTTTATTTACTATAACGTTTAGTCGGCTCGAAGAACAGTGTTTATAAGTGTATTTGAAAAATACAAACAGTGATGGACACTGTTGATGATGTTAAGTTTGAGAAAATGATTTAAAACTAAAAAACTATACAAAATACTATCAGAAACCCACCGAATATGTCAGCCTATGTCACAATAACATATAATCAGTAGGTGTCTGACATTGTTTTGTATAATTTTTAACTGATTTTCCCAAACTTAACGTATTCAACAGAGTCCGCGACCATTCGTCTTTTTCAAATACATAGATAAACACTGCGTTTTTGAGCCGATTAAACATTTTACATTAAATAAAAACACTAAAAAATTATCCAGTTAGATAGAAACGTAATTTACCTTACCTTTGCTTTCATTTATTCGTTTTTGAACAACTTTTTCGAATCTGTGTATAGTAACCCCCCCCCTCTTACCGAAATATTAGTTAAAAACTCACATTTTTTAATACAATAAAAAAGAAAACTATTTAGCGTTTCAATGGTTTAGCAACTTTCGGCTTAATCCACTGAATGTTGGTCGAGCCGAAGCCATGATTGATGGTAACACCCGAGGATCCGGATCCAATTCTGCAAGAGTACCATATTTTTTATTTTCGCCTTTTTTTTTTTTTTACTTTTGGGAGTGGATTGCTGTACTAAGAATATAAGAAACATGCATTTTCTCTTTTTATTAGAATTTTCCATTACACGAAATTAAGCCACAACAACGCGTGGCAGGGTACAGCTAGTGTATATATATATATATATATATAGTAGTCATTTGCCGACAGATTGTTTCATTGTATCACAGATTTTCCAGTTCATACAGTGTGGTTACATAGACAAGTGTATAGAACTAGAGTTAAACTTGACCAAAAGCCAGCATTCTAATCAGTTGGCTGTCAGTCACAAGCCGTGATCAAACAGGATCTCAATGTTTATACAAACACTGTCAACTGCGGAAGAGTGCTCTATTTGTTTTCACGAATAGCCTTGCATTATCGCTATTGGTAGTTGGCTATTTCACTTACGACATAGCTCAGTACAGAGGCTTATGTAGTCATCAACAGACAGACTATTTAGCTATATCACAGCTTTTCAGTGGGGCTTGTCAGGCAAGTGCCGTAGGCCGAGATCAAAACGTGTGTGTGCGTCGAGATCTTTCTCATTTGATTCGTGTAGAGGTGAAACTGATAAAAATGAAAATGAGCTTAAAAAGGGGTCTCTCTATTATAATAAGCAATTTTAAAAGAAGACATAATTCCTAGTCTTCTTCTCTTTGCATGTCTTTGAAGCATGCGGTCATGCAACAGTCTCCTACTTTTTATGTAGTCCTTTGCATTATCGCCGTATTCAAGCTCTCTCTCTCTCTATATATATATTTATATATATATATATATATATATTTGAACATCAATTTGAATATCATATATTACTTTCTTTCAAACTTGTGAATCGTTCAATTTTTGTGCTAACCAGCAAAATTATAGCTCGTCTACATAAATATCAATTTACTAACCATTTTCTTCTGAAGAAAGAAAAATTTTGAAACTCGATGGAATAAGAAATAAGTAACTGCATTTTGAATTTCTTGTGTACAAAAATAAATGTTGTAAGTTATTATTTGCAAAATTTATCTCCCTTCACACACACACACACACACACACATATATATTAGTCTGTCTGTTCCACTTTTTCTCAGAAACTAGTACACTGATTTGGATAAGACTTAGCATGGACTTTTGTTATGACAAGGTGAAGCAAATTAAAGATCATGTTATCCATTCAATACAAATTAGGGATTAATAGAGATTACTCACCACAATACAACATTAACTCTATAAATTCTGTCTGAAACTACTAGTTTGATCAGGCTGAAATTTTGCATTCACCTTTGTTCTGATATGGTGCAGTTAACCAAGTATTCTGGTATTCGTTTAATGCACAGTAAGGATTTTATAGAGATTAGAATTTAATACAAAAATTGGTGCTTGTGCACTTATTGAACCACGCTTATTTGAAATAGTATTTTCAAGTTAAATTGAAGTTTTACTATATCTCTTTTTAATTAAATTGTTAGGTGGAAGTACAGAATAGTTACAATACACCCTCCTCTCCCTATGTTAAGAATGGCTTTCTAACTATTAGCATTATTATTTCAGCACGGTTCAATAAGTGCACGAGTACCCAAAAATTAAGCTCAAATTTAACCATATCAAATTACCAATTTGGTATCAAGCACTCATTCTGAGTTGTGACCATAACTTTTTGCCCGTTTTTCACAAGCAAAAAGTATAGTAAAAAATGATTTATATATATATATTTCTTATTGGGGAAGTAATATTATCCACTGTAGAACCATGTATTTAACAGCCGTCCTGTTTTTTAATCTCCGAAACAGTTACATGGTAAGCAACTGAGCATCTTCGTTTTCTATTTACAAAATTTTAGTTAAGGTTTTCCCTTTTCATCCTTATGTAGTTAAATTCTCTTTTATAAATTGAGGACTCTTGAGGAATCGGCTCATACAAGTGCTAAGTCTATTTCTATTTAACAATTTTAGTAAAGGCTTTTTTTTTTCATCCTTATATAAATGAATTCTCTTTTGTAATTATAAACTTTTTAAAAGTCGGATTATGTAGGTGTTAAGTCTGCGATAGGTTAAATTTATTTTTTCTTTTCTGGGAATTTAAACTGCATTTTTTATTTTTACAAGTTTTTTTTTTTTTTTTTTTTTAAATTCTTTTTAAATTCCATTTTCACACCAAACAAGGCACAGTGCCACTTTGAAATAGGGGGCTACTATCGGGGACATAAGTTGCAGCGATATTATGAAGGGAAATGAGTAGCAAGATGTCTGTTCACATTATACTTGAACTTCTGCATGTCAGTACAGTTGGGAAAGCAGAATTCCGGAAGGGAGTTCCAAAGTCTAGCAGTTCTAGGGAAGAAACTATTGTAGTAGAATGCTTTCTTACACCTAGGGATCTCTACTGTGAAGTGGTGGGATTTAGCGTCTTGTCGGGTTTGTCAGGGGTATTCACGTCGAGGGGGTACATGTGCTTGAAGTTCGTCGGAGCATTCACCATTAAAGTACTTGTAGAACAGGCAGAGGGATGCACCATTTCGTCGATGGGACACAGGCTGAAGCTTAGTTGACAGTTCAGAACCTATCAGGTTGGCGACTCTCTTTTGAACCCTGTCCATGAATGAGACAATGAGCAGATGCACCAGCCCAAATGTGACAACAATACTCTATACATGGGCGAATGGTGGCCTTATAGAAGTACAGGATACTTTCATAAGTAGCTTTCAAGCACGGCAGAGAGAGCCCACCTTCTTTGCAGCAGTAAACGTTAGGCTGAGGAGGTTAAAGGAAGTACTTTCAGGTAATGTGTTCTTGGTCATTGCTATTGGTGGTACTGAAGGTTTCTTGTAATTATTGAAGGACACAAGCTTAGTCTTGGCAGCATTGAATGTGACCATCCATGTTTGTCCCCATTCCACTACAGATTGGAGGTCATCCTCTAGTGTTTCTGCCATTTCCTTAAATATGTGTTCATTTGTTTTCCCCTCGTGCCTGTTATAGAGCATGTGCAAAAATAAGGCAGAGGCAATAAGAATTTTAGGCACAAAGTAAAAATGTAGATACTTTAATATGATCATCTCTAAAAGCCAAGATAAACGATCAACTAGATTGCAACCACCGATGCATCGTGAAAAAAATACATGCATTTCTAGACAAACAGATTTGGGCAGTTTTGATCTCAGCTAGAATTTCTAAATTTTCTGCTTCTTTACATCTAAACGGGCACTTTTCAGCGATCAAGATTTTGTAGCTAAAAAGAAAAAAAAAAAGAAGGAAATTATGATAAAAAAATAAAACTTTTACTCACCACTTTCCACAGGTTTACTTGGTGGAGAAGAACATTCAGCCATTTCTTCTTCTGCACACTCAACATCACAAATTGAAGGTAAGCGTTTGGCAGGAGAGGCTGTACGCCGTGGAAGGGTTCCTTCATCTGTGACACAGATCCAACACGAATTACGTGTACTTTCGGCATAAATACCTGTTGACAAAAAACATGTACAAATATAATAACCGGTATGCATAATATTTGGCATGTTTTTATTCAAAATTATACAAAATGAGATTCTAATTTAATAAACGAACATGGTAGAATACTATAGTGATGCACTTAAATTACTGATTCACCCCAGACACATTGCTAAAAAGACATAAGAGATCACTGTGATTAGAGAGCAGCTTTATATGGATCATCCTAAGTAGGGAGTTGTGCAGTAAAATGTTTGTTGAAATGACATTTAAATTTCTACATGATCGTACAATCGGGAAACAGGCTGCACGAAGAGAATTCCAAAGGCAGCTGGTCCAAGGTAAGAACTTATTAGAGTTTTCAAGCATCTGAGGAGCTCTACAGTGAAGAGGTGAGATTTTGTTGCTAGATTAGTTTATCAGATGTATTTCAGTTGAGGGGGAGGGGGTGTACCAGTGCAGTAAGTTCGTTGGAGGATATTCTATGAAAGTACTTGTAAAACAATCATAGAAGTGTAACCTTATGGTGATGAGGCCAGGGGAGGAGCTTGATATATGGTGCAGTGTCTATTAGGTTAGATGCTCTTTCATAAGAAATACGATGAGAAACCGATTGTTTTTGGCACATTGTTAGTATTTGTCAAAATATGTGGTATATGAGGAAACAAGACATTCATTAGGAAAAGGAAAGAAAAAGAACAGAAAAAAAATGGAAAAACATTTGCGAAAATAAGTAGTACTTAATTGGTGTCGGAGTTGATAATGCAGTGGTGGTGTGTATTGCATTGTTTCAGTGTGATTTTTGGAAGATGTTTAATTAAACAGTAACAACCAAACAAAGTTTATGTTTGCAATATATATATATATATATATATATATATATAGAGAGAGAGAGAGAGAGAGAGAGAGAGAGAGAGAGGCAGAGAGTATTTAGTCTTGAGAGGTGTGCAGTTTGTAAGGTCGAAATTGTGGATACAAGTGTTCTATTGTTTTTCCTTTCTGTCTTTCATTAATTTTATCTCCATGATATTCCATTTAATATATATCTTGTGTATTATACCTCAATATAGTCTATCTATAGATAACTATATAAGCCGCTCTTCTCAGGTTAAACACTGTTAGTAAATGATATCGCCTGCTGCTTACTTTGTGTAATGCAAACTATTTGTAAATTAATAAATGGAGCACTGTAAAAGTGGTGGCTAATATTCATATAAAAAATATTGTAGATATATTTATGAGCGCTACTCTTGTGGCTTAGTGGTGAGAACTGCTGACTCTTTACTAGATGGTTAAAGATTCGATTCCTGGCTCAGGATGGGTACTGGTGTAGCCACACTGAAGAGCTTGGATACAACGAAACTGTCTATCTATGGATGACTATATATATATATATATATATATATATATATATACGGCATAATCATGTTGAGAGACAGTTTGTATATGGCATAATCACATTGACACATTGGTTCTCATCAGATCATACAAGTTAAGCAACAATGATCTTGGCTAGTACCAGATGGGTGACCATTTGGAAATACCAGGCACTGTATGTAGGAGGACTTTGACACCTTTCTGCAAAAAAACTACAAAAACCTAACGTCCTCATCTCCTTAACTGTGATATACATGTGACTGAGGACCGCTTGTGAACTTAATATTCCCATGAAACTCCCTCCTCCGAGGGAATCTAGTTTAATCCACCCACGGTAAATGCTGTTGGCACATATATATATATATATATATATATATATATATATATATATATTGTTTATACAAACATTATTGGTTACATATGTGAATACATGTTTCATTAATTTATAAAACTAGTATTTTCAGGCCAATTATTTTACAATGTATCTCTTGAACCATCAATTCCCAGAGAAGCATTACTTAAACTTTATCAAGTACATTATCCGTTACGCCAAGAGTTATTATTACTATTATTTGTACTCATGAGAAGTTTTCATGCAGGCCATTACCAAAGATTTCTCTGTCAACATCCTGTGGTGCTCTCTGGAGTCTAGGTGACAAGTCTCCCCAGATTACCACTGCTCTCATCCTCTTTCGCTAAACATTGCGAATGAATTTGTTTTATCGCAACATCCATTTACCACTGATGTTTTGCTGGCAACGATCATTGGCATTCACTGTAGTTTGAGTGGCAATAAGGAAGATCCCAGTCCTTATATCTGAAAATAATTTCATTTTAATAGTTCGAATTAACTTTTAATTGACTAAGTAACCCATCTATTACTACTATCTATCATTTTCACACTCTCTCAATGTACGTTGTTTGACTTTTCCTTTCTTCTTTTAAATAATGTCTATCACTCTGGCTTCCATTCAACTTGATAGAATTTTATTAAAATATCAAATTTTGAATAACAAATAAATATACCAGATCTAATAATTGTACATGGTTTTGCACACCGCTTATAATTGCATCCATAAATGTCTAATAATCAGAATAGCGTATACAAGTGTACTTGAAAATCCTGAATTGTTTGAGGGCACAACCATCTGCAATGAGTGCCGGACCAGTTCACTCCGTTTGGCGATGGGGGGATGGATAGGCGGAGAATTAAAGATAGTTGCATATAAGATAAATGAGATTGGCGACAGACAGCTTGTTGCAGACTGACAAGTGTGGAGTTTGAAGGCGAGACGTTAAGAAATATAGAATTAAGATGAAAAGGACAGGCCTGCTTTTATAAACCAGATGAATATATAAATATTATCTACATTGTCAAATACGTCTGCACCTTTATGACTAAATTTAGAAATAGACTTTGCGCATGGCTTAAGAAGTTTATGAGCTGCCCAAGAGAAGCTGGATATGTCCAAGGAGTGACCAGATGCTAAAAATACAGGATGACACATCGCATCCATCCATCATGTTATTCTTAATATAATGTCTGATCATATCACAGCTGGCCTAGAAATGACCAGGGTCCATCTTGTCATCTGGGCGTGTCCAGTAATTTTTTCACATGTTAAGCCGAGCAAGACTAGTTACAAAACTAAGGTCAGGTGTTTTGTCTGTTGTGGTCATAGCGGCAGGTCTCAAGAGAAATCCGGGATATGATAAGGAAGTTAATGACATAGCAAGGATATTCAGAGCACATCCGAACTTGAAGCCACCAATCGCCGTTCTGCAAGAAGAGGCCTTTCCCTGCCATAACTTGTTCGGCACACAAAATCAGATTCTGATTCTTTCTTTCTTCCTTTCTCTTTCCTTCACTCTCTCTCTTTTTTCTCGCTCTCTCTTTCTTTTTTATATTTCTCTCTCTTTCTTTCTCTCCATCTCTCTCTTTCAGAAAGACAAGTTCTCAAATATCTTGAGGGCCTTTTTTTCATGGTCGTCTATCTTCTCCGATCTTCGTCTGAAAGGAACTCTGTCCTTCTTACCCTAACCCTTACACACTAATAGATAACCGAGGAAAACCATTACAGCAAAATAAACACGCACGCTTCTATTGTTATCTTGAAATCTAGCGAGAAAATTAAAATATAGAAAATAAACTTTAATGAGACCCTGCCTTGCTCTGAGAGAAATGTGTCTCCATCAGATATACGGCCATTTATTAATTCCTCATTGTTATTACACTGCGTGTGTATGCAATGGTGTTTTTCTTTGTTCTATTAGCAGAAGGTGCTGCCTACAACATAGCATACATCAACAAAACTTAATAGGACAAGAAACAAAAGATGAGTTGATATCAGTTTCATGTTTGACTTAAACTCCCGAAGCTTTAACTACACATTAGAAAGTATGTTTTGCAAGTTAACAAGTTAAACAAAAGGAATTTCAGTGCATATTTATAAACACGCCCCATTATTAAGTACTTATGATTAGTTAGTGAATTATAACTCTTACCAGAAATTATTGTATTATTCAGACTAATGTTCTCATCTGGAGTGTTATTTTCACAACGTTTCGACCGATGTAACATCTGACTTTCCTCGGGTGTATATTGTTAGAAAACATACACTTTCTCTCTAATATTAGATGTACTCGATGTTGTCTACTATTAAACATAGCTGTACTGTACTTTAAAGTTATATTTATTTTATTTATTTACGGACTGTTATTCTCATGATGAAGGCCAGAGGAATAGTTGGCCGAAACGTTGTGAATAAACAAACCAATAAAAGATGAAAAACAGCAACTAATAAAGATGAGACTAATAATCCGAAATAAAAATAAATTAATAAAATTAATATGTCATTCTCATATACAATAGTTGTTTTCCACCATGTTTTGGTCAACTAATCCTCTGGCTGCAAATAAATAAAATAAAATACACAAATTATTTATGTACCATGATTCTAATAAATAATGCCTTATTATCAAGTGCTCATAATTTATTAATTATAATTCTAATAAATATGATAGTAAAATTTATAGCAATAGTTTTTATTAAGAATTTAATGTAGGTGTTAGAATTTACCATTAGCTTCGCAAAATGTCTTGGGCCCACATCAACTAATTTTAAAAGGAAACCCCTTTTTTTAGAACATGTGATAATCGGGAAATACTTTTCGATCATCCTGTAAATATTTGAATATGGTTAGAAAATATCATTATCCACTGACACGTGTTTCGTCGTCTACGACTCATCAGAGTGGCTGAATCTTCTCAGTAAATAGGATATAATATGTATATATGTTGGTGAATTTTCAGTGTTAACTTTAAAGAAAAGTGGAAAAGGAGAGAGCATTTTAATATGAAATGAGAGGCAAAGGTGACAGAGAAATAATTCAACACACAATGTCATTTACTTCTTCAGCGTTTTTAGCATAAATAAACATTTTTGTTCAAATAAAGTTCTTTCTACTATTATTATAGTCAGATTTAAACACAATTATACCGGTATCTCTGTACATGTGTCTGTAGTACTATTTTAGCTAGTTTGTTTCCATGCTTATCCGGTAATTCCATATACTAACTTTTTTTTTTTTCTGAAATATTATTTCATGTTACACACTTCTTAATACATATATTAAAAGAATAGGCGTCTAACAATGGGTAAAATTAATTTCCTGACCACAACTTTTGTGTCCCCTTACGAAGATTAAAAGCAAGATATAATAATACTAAACCTTGTTTAAAACTTTTATTCTAATTTTCATCGAATTCATTATATGAATTTGTTTCTACAATAAAAAATGTAAGAAGCTTCAATGAGAAAACATTGAAATTCAAGACCTCTTGCTGAATTGGAATATGGATCAAATCTAATGCAAGCCTGAAACATTTGAATTTTCAAATGGTAGGTTGTACCAACTTAAAATCTCCAAAATAAACTGGCATTTGGGAAATATTTATTAATTGAGGTTTGATACTTATTGTTAAAATTTCATAAAAATTGGAAATACATGAATTTTCGTAAATTGCTTTCATCTTTTCTTTGTGCTCTTTGCGAAAACTAAATTAACTATAGTCAATATTTATCAACCATTACCTTTAGTAGTTGTGTTCTAAAATTCACAATGATCGGTGAATTTATGAGAGCATACTTGAACAAATCCAAGTTACATCGTAAATATTCCCGTCCTTAGAGACAACTGCCAGATGAAACCCACAAAATAACCAGAAAAAAAACATGCAATAAGGCCTTCAGCTAAGTGGCAGAAAACGTTAGTAGTGATATGGAGATTGTAATATTTAATATTCAGCTTCGGTTTGCTGTGGAAATTGACTTTCACAACAATCAAATCTGAACTCAATAACCATTTTTTATATCATAATGAAAATATATTTATGGCAATCAAGCTACACAAAGCTTCTACAGTTTATCCCTGGAAGAAATCGTCCAGCTACAATGCTTTCCTAGTTTTACTCACTTGAACACTCTTGTAGCAAATACTGAAAATAGATACATAAAATATTATATCTCCTTATAATATGCAGATACATGAAATGATTATATGAGTAAATTATGAAAATATATATAGCAATGAAGCTATTTTCATGACTTGATGTCTAGATCTACTCATGTATTGAGCACTATTGAAGTAAATACTGAAAATAGGTACATAAAATATTATATCTCCTTACAAAACTTTATGTGAATACATGATTATATATATATATATATATATATATATATATATATATATATATATATAATCATGTATTCACATAAAGTTTTGTAAGGAGATATAATATTTTATGTACCTATTTTCAGTATTTACTTCAATAGTGCTCAATACATGAGTAGATCTAGACATCAAGTCATGAAAATAGCTTCATTGCTATATATATTTTCATAATTTACTCATATATATATATATATAAGTGTGTGTGATAATATAAAAAAAAGCAATTCAAATTCTGTGACCGGTAGAACAATCAACCTCCATACTGAAGAACCCTGGAAAAGGATGAAATGGACCTAAAATTAAAACTATGTATAATATTATTTATAGGTTCCTTAATGCTGGGACGGGCGCTTTAAGAGAATTAAAATTAATCTATTAAAATGAATGCATAATGCAAAATTCTGTCTGATCACGTTGTTGAAAACTGTTTATAACAGCTTTCTATAAATGTTCATTAGTAATGACACAACAGATCTGAATTCTTTCCCCCTTCATTTTAGTTGTTAAGTTGGTTGCATGTTTCTAGGGAATCAGACAGAAGTTAAAATTTTGACTTGGGTTTGAGATTCGAATCATGTGAGTGTTAGAACAATAATTCCCGAAAAAGAATGGAGCATGTGTATGTCGGTAAGAAATTACAAAAATATTTATCATAATAGTATATATATATATATATATATATATATATATATATATATATATATATATAGCATATAACGATATAGTAATCTAAGTAAGTTTATATCTACAGAGTAAAAATACAAAGAATCATTACTGTGTTTATATAACAACGCATATATCGAGCTTTTTATTAGGTGTCATTTTTTTTTAAATTTTTAGTTATACATTTGCAGACATGTTTCGGTCAGATTTATGGTCAACCAGATTTCTCAAGAACAATGTATTTTCTTCATTAAAATGCAGCTGTATTAAAAAAGTTGTCCCGAAGTGGTCTGGCTATTTCCATAACTAGCTCTACTCATGTATTGAGCACTATTGAAGTAAATATTGAAAATAGATACATAAAATATATCTCCTTACAAAATTTTATGAGGATACATGAAATATATATATATATATATATATATACACACACACACACACATCAAAACATTTGTAAATGTGTGTTGGTCAAAACTATGGTTAGCCAAAACTATGGTTAGCCAAACCCTTTTAAACATTTTTTTTATTCATGGCTTCATTTAATTGCAGCTCAAAAAGTATGTCTATCCTTGACTTTGATCAAAACATGTATGTAAATGTGTAGCCAAAAATATTTGAATAAGATCTTATGCCCAATAACATATATATAGCATTCTTTATAGACTAGAAACCTTTTGGAGCACTTAACTAAAAAAATTCCAATTTTCTCTTCATTACATATGCCTAGAGAAAGCTATTTATATTCCCAATGGAAAAAACGGAATGAGGAATCCCTCTTGAGCACTAAGATATTCAAGATTGCTAACTAAACGTGAGAGTGGTTTAACAGAATCCTTTTCTTCATTTGTATGCCTCATAGCCAAGTTACTTATTTAGAGAATTTACCCCGAAAACTGTAGATGGATAAACACCATTTTTCCCCTTCATCTTCTTCTGGTTAGAACATTAATACTTGTTTTATTGTGTCAGTCTGTTTCGATCTCTCAAAGAATATCAACAATGGTGGAGTAGAACTGCAGGGCGTTGTAATGTAATCATCTACCATTCCACTCTCTTGTAAATCGTTTGCCACTATGTCAAGATTTTTGTTTACAAGCAGTTCTATCATTCAATTTGCTCGTGACTTCAAGACATGGGAAAATTCTGCATATTAGTATAGAAAAGGTCATGGGAAGAATTCTTTTTAGAAATGGTACTTTCCAAATTTTCTTTTTTTTACTTTTCTTCTTTTGTATCATCCTTAGCAGCATCATACACACTCAAACTCACACATACATTATATATATATATATATATATATACACACACACACACACACACACATGGCAAAAAGAAAGTCTGCACTTGTAATTTTACCAAAAACTGCAAATTTAAGCTAAATTTAATGGAACTGTTTAAACAATCTATACCTCATTTGATCGGCCTTTTATTCTTCGATAATTTTACCTGTTCATATTTGACTTTTAATTGAAATATTCTAGAGTTCACGTCAATTTAAAAAAATAACTTCAAATTGAGGAGGCAAAAAGAAAGTCGGCACAATAGAAAATTGTTATTTAAATGTAACTTTAGGACATTAATGCAACACAAATACAACAGGAACACAATGAACTAGTTAGTATTTAGTAGCATAGCCATTCTGCAATTTGACAGCCTGTAATCTTTTGGGAATTCCTTGAATTAGACTGGGGAAAGGGTATCCCACTTTTAATTTTTGTCCAAAGTTCTTCCAAATTTGAAATTTTATCATTGCATAGCTGTTGCTTGATGTAATGCGATACATTTTCGATAGGATTGAGGTCTGGAGATTGTGCAGGCCAATCCAAACACAGAATATCATATCTCTTCCAGGAACCTCTTGAGATTGCAAGCTGTGTGAATGGGAGCATTATCATGCATGAAGATGGAATTATTATCCAAATTCCGACCAAAGTAGGGTAGAAAATGCTCAGTCAACATATTAATGTACTTGGTTGAATTAATTCGACCTTGCAAGCAAACTATATGCTTTGGACCATTGGTACTAATAATGCCCCACACCAAAACTGAACCTCCATCACCTTGCAGAGTTGAAACTGAGCACCTAGGATTAAATTCTTCGTCTTTCCAGTGACGGACATACTGCCTAGCCTATTGAACTTGCTTTAGTCACTAAAAAGAGTCACGATCTTCATTGCATCTGACGAAGTCCAGACGACGCTTTCTGTTCTTTACAGAAATCATTGGCTTGCGTCTTGCAACATATTCTCGGAAATTAAATTCCTTTATCTGTTCTTAACAGTAGAAAGAGAGCACTTTTTAACAAGATTGTACTGTTATTGGATTTGGGGAGCCATTTCAAATCTGTTTCTTAGGCTGTGGACCTTGATAGCATTGTCTTCCCTGTTAGAAATAACTCTAGTATGACCAGATTTAGGGGCATCACGAACACTGCCAGTGTTTTGGTGCTTTTGCACAGTCTTTCATACCGTTTTCTCATCACATTTCAACCTGTGGCTGATTTCTCAATTGGATAAACTAGAAAGGTGGGGATTAATGAGCTCCTGACGATCACTAAGAGAAAGTCGTGGCATATGGACTAAATGTTACGTTGTATAACCTGGAACAACAACAATTATGATTAGAGATGCTTTGTTGCCTGTTGATGGATATTTTAAACTGATTTAGGGGCGATAATTTAAGCTGATTTTAAGCGAATTTGTTGCTGCAGACTTTCTTTTTGCCTCCTCAATTTTAAGTTTTTTTTTTTTTAATTGACATGAACACTAGAATATTTCAATTAAAAGTCAGATATGAAAAGGTAAAATTATAGACAAATAAAACGCCAATCAAATGAGGTATGGGTTACATTAAATTTAGTTTAGATTTGCAGTTTTTAAAAAAATTACAAGTGCAGACTTTCTTTTTGCCGGCTCTCTCTCTCTCTCTCTATATATATATATATGTCTTATACGCCGGAATAAAGTTTAAAAAATCATCTTTAGAAACCAATATTTCATAAGATACCGGATGTTCTAATCTCTAGCCTAGGCTAAACAAACATGGTTTCGGATTTTCGGATTTTGTGCACGAAGTCTGGTCCCTTAATCATGTAGACCATGTTGCCTATTTGTTTCTAAATAATGCCGGACTCCCAGAAAGTCTTATTTTTGTGAATCTTGTAGAAGACTCTTTCGCCAACTTTATACCGTTTTTTTGTTATCGGTTTTTTGAGGTTTGGCCTATCCTGGTTTGGAAACAACTTATGAAAAATCGATCTACTCTTGCGTCCGAACATCTCAGCAGGTGTCTTCGACATTTCGATGTTTGCATTCGAAGTGACTCTGTAGACTTGTAAAAACTGTTGGATTGACTTATCCGTCAGCGACCCACTAACTTTTTTCAGAGCTCTCTTGAATGTGTCAATGAATTTCTCTGCTTGTCCATTACTTCTTGGTATGGCGAAATGGTTATATGCTCGATTAGATGATTCTCGCAAAAATGTTTAAATTCAGTAGACGTAAATTGCGTTCCATTGTCTGTAACAATGCAGTCTACTACTCCAAACCTAGCGAATAGTTCATACAGGAAGTTGATATTTACCTCGGATGTGGGATTCTTACATTTTAATACTTCCGGCCATTTAGATAGGTTGTCTACAACAATGAGATAGTAGAACCCATCTAGCGGTCCTGCAAAATCTAAATGAATCCTAGACCAAGGTCCGTCCGGTTTTGCCCACGATCCGAATTGAGTTGGAGGATCTTTTATAGGTAATGCGCATCCTCTACACTCTCTGATTTGTCTTTCTATATCCTTATCCATGTTTGGCCAATAAACGAAAGAGCGCATAAGGCTTTTCATTCTTGATATACCTGAATGATCTACATGGAATTCCTTGAGCATTCTTTTCTGTAATGTCGCAGGAATTACGACCCCGTCGCTATATAACAGGATCCAGTTCGTTATTTTTTATCCTTTCTTTTGTGCGTGTAATAAATTCGTCCACCTCTGCCTTACACTTAATTTCATCAAGCGTTACTAGAAGTTCTCTTATTGTGTCACATAACATTTTTTACTTTAACTTCCGCTTGAATGGCTGCTATTACCATATCCTCCAATGGTTCTGTCTGCTTAGGTATTAACCCGTCTGCATGACCAAATTTTTTAGATGATACATACGCCATTTGAAAATTGTAATACAGAAGTATGATACCCCATCTTTGGAGTCTATTCGCCGTATGTTGTGATAGTCACTTTTTCGATCCGAAAATTGTTTATAATGGTCTGTGGTCTGTTTGTAACAGAAATTGCCTACCGTGCAGGAAACGATGAAATTTCTACACCACGAATATAATGCTTAGCGCCTCTTTTTCAATTTGTGAGTAGTTTTTTTTGGCTGCCAAAAGTGATCGGGATGAATATGCTATGAGTTTCACTTTTCCATCATCCATTTTGTGTAAAATGCATGCTCCTATGCCATAGGAGCTGGCATCGCTTGCAACAATAATTTCACACTTGGGATTATAATGTGCCAGAAACAAGTCAGACGTTAAAGTCCTTTAGTTTCCCGAAATGCTTCTTCGCACTCTTGCGTCCAGACCCATTTTTGGTCTTTCCTTAACAGTTCATTTAAAGGCAACCTTAGTTTATGCATATTTGGCGCAAATACATTGTAGTAATATGCCAAACCTAAGAAACTTTGTAAAGACGCAATATTTTCTGGAGCAGGCATATTCTTTATTGCACTCGATCTGTCTGGATCCGGCCTTCTTCCATGTTTATCGCTGATTTGCCCCAAGTATTTTATTTTCTCCATGAAAAATGTACATTTTCCCTGTTTTACTTTAAATCCATAATCCTGGATCCTTTTGAATACTTGGTTTACATGAGCTTTGTGTTGTTCTTTGCTAGCGCTTTTCATTAACACACCGTCCAGGTACACTACTGCGAAATCCAACCCATTTAACATAATGTTTATAATTTGCTGAAAAACGAAGGGGCGACTTTGACCCCAAAGGGAAGCCTGTAAAACTTGTACAATCCCTTATGGATATTAATACATAGCAGCTTTGAACACTCCTCATCGACTGGAACTTGTAAGTATGTGTCACTGAGGTCGATTTTAGAAAAATATTTCCCTCCACTCAGTTTCGCCAATATCTCTTCAGGGCTCGGAAGAGGATAATGGTGATCTTGTAATGCCCTGGTTAAGCTTGTCGCAAAGTCGGCGCAAACCCGAATCTCCTTACTCTTCTTTTTTATGTAAACCGTTGCAGCTCACTCACTGATCAATTTTTCCGATGACATCCATGTTTTCGAGTCTTTCTAATTCACCGTCTATCTGTTCTATAGTGGCGTATGGAACATTTCTTTTCTTTCTGAACACTAGCTGTTCATTTACTTTTATTTCAAATTTTGCTACCGCTTTTGCACACCTTCCCAAGCCGCTTGAAAATATGTCTGGGAAATTCTCTTTTAACTCCCTCTTACATTTTTCTGCCTCCACATTTGAATCTACAACCTTTTAGCAAAATGAGCTTAAGGCAGATCCCATAGTCTAAACTTTTCGAATAGATCAGTTCCAAAGAGGTTGTTTGATTTTCGCATGACAAAATTTCTTGCTTTTTCGCCCTGTTCTGGAAAAAAATATTTGTCAATAATTCTCCTTCGAAGGTAATTTTTTCGCCACTGACGCTTCTCGCTGTTTTATGTGATTTAATCATAGTGGGTCTCCCAAACCTCTTCCATGTCTGTACATTAATAATGGAAATGTCAGACCCACTATCAAGCTGTAGCCTTACTTTCTTTTTACACATTTTGACATGTACATATTTCCGGATATTTTGTTCCTCAGGTTCAATTTTCGTAAGTTTAATGGATGTCTTTCTACCAGATTATTTTCTACAATGCGATGCTTTATGACCTTTCTGGTGGCAGTTGTTACATTGTTTGAATTTGTAGGGACACTCATTGTATCAATGTTTATTTCTACACCTCCAACATGGTCCAGGTGGATCTTTTCCCTGTTTCTTTCTCTGGCTATTTTTTTAAGTCGAATTTTTCTTTTGATGGATCTTTTTAATATGCGACAGTCTGCTTTCCTCTATGTCACGACTGTCTTGTTTCAACGCAATAAACCGTTCACAGTCTTCCGCTAATTTTATAGTTTTAAATTCGGTTCGTTTTCGAGTTTATTTAAAACACGACGCCTGATTTCAGCCCTTGTACAAATATTAAACATTTAAAATTATCTGCTGATAATTCCTCCAGTTTAAAATCGTTGCAATGCTTGTTCACTATACTTGCATAAGTAGTGTAGTCGTTTTCCTCTCTTCTAGTAACATTCATACATTTATATCGACTATGGAAAAGAGACGTTTTTGCAGAAAACAGTTCTCTAAGTAGCGTAACTCTTTCTTGGAAGCTCAACTCACTGGTCTTTTTTGGGAGAATAAAATTCACGAACTTTGTGTACTCGGCTGTTCCCAATTTCCTTAGCAAAAGCCTAACTTTTTTCGCGTCTGACCAGGTACTACAATCCGATATAAAAAATATCCTCATATCGTCTATAGTACTGGACGAAAGTGACATCTTCTGGATTATAATTAAATTTTTAATAGCGGCCCACAAAGCTGTTTGAGAAAATGCGTTATGATTATCATCCGCTTTATAACAGTGTCGCCTCCAGAATTTTTCTTTGTTCCTCCTGTGTTTTAATCAATGTTTCCTCGAAGCGTTTCTGTTGTTGAAGCATTTTTTCTCCAAATGCTTGTTTGAATCTCTTCTCTTTCTACGTGTTGAATTTGCTGCTTTTGCAACGAGAGATTTTGCTATGCCTGGAATTGGAACAATTCCAACAGTGAATCTTTGAATTTCGCATCCATCATACGAATTCAGTTTACAATTTATGCTTGCATTAAATAAATATTCCTTGGTAAAAAAAAAAATCAACCAAGTTTTCTTTCCAAATTCTTTTGTTTGAAGAACAACAGTTTAGCAGTCCTTTTATAACTTAATTTGTTGAACGCTATATTTCTAGTCTTACTAGAAACAATCCAGCGAAATAACATTTGTTTAAGATTTTTTTTTTTATTATTTGCACACGTTTTTACGTAGCAAAAATAAAATCCGTCGCTTTAAATATCCGACGAATTCGTATGGGAAACTTTTAGTTTTTAGGGTTTTTTTTTTTTACCCTCTTTGCCTTCTGCAAAAAATGACTTTATTTTTTACATGTTTGCTAAGCACAAATGACGTATGCGAATAATTATTTTTCACGGTCTGTCTCTTTTTCTCTTGAAAAAGTCGAGCGTGTTTTGTTTTCTTGTTTTTTTTTCAAATCCCAGATGTTATCAAAATAACGATAAGCTTACACGGTATTTGCTAGTTGGTTTTGGACATTTAACTTTGCAGACGAAAATTCTTACCATAGGAAAAATAGCTTCCGGCGAAGAAAAAAATTAACCCTTTTTCCCTTTCTAAAACACTTGGTAAGTGTGTTCAATTATTAAATAATTGACAGCATTCGCGTTTTTCGCGTGAATTCGCTGTAGATTTTGGTAGCAAGATTTTTCCCGTCGCCAAATTACTATTGTAGTAATTAATTCGCTGTTAATCCTTGCATATCCAAATATCTGTTGAAATGACAAAGGTGTTCTGCCGTAAAGATTTTACGAATCTTTATTTCAATCACTTTTGGTGATTCTCAGCAGTGACGGTCGTTTTGATTCCTTGTCACCAATCTATTGTGTCGTGGAACAACAGTGAAAGTAAGAACAATCAAGTCGAGGTTCGGTTAAGGAACAAATGTATTAACAATAATGTACAAAGATAGGAGAGCGTGTATATCTGCTGGGCACTCGGCTAGCAGTTGAAGTGCAGTCGCATCTCTCTTACCGGTGTTGGAATTACTATCGCTATTTATAGAGTTAATCAGTGTAAATTCCTCTGTTCAAGGAAGGCCGGTATAACAATTTTAAATATATTTTTCTTGACTGGCAAATAAAAGTACAATCTCATTTTTAGGTTTTACGTGGAAAAATTGTTGAATCATTCTATCGCTCCAGAAGGTATCTCACCTTTGGCGCAATCCTTTGCGTCTATAAGAGCGAAATACGTCCTAAAATAGAGTACTGTTGCCACATCTAGGTAGAGATGCTGCACAGAGTACCCTTTCCTGCCTGGATATAGAACAAACTTGACTTCGAAATTTAGTGTCCCTTTCCCCTCCCTGCTACCCTTTTCTCACAGAAGAGACGTTACTAATTTTTCTCTACTCCATCATTATTTTTCTTGCAGGTGCTCGAATGAGCTTCAGTTCATGGTACCCGCTGTAAAACATGAACAGCAAGAACTCGTCTAACTATAACCACCGAGAATAATTTCCCTTTCTCTTTCTTTCTACCTAAATCCAAACGAAACTTCCGTGAGCAAAGTTCCTTTCCTAGAAAAGTTTGTCTGTGGGACACAATATCGCAGGACAGCTTCTCAGCTGACTACAACATGGTTGTTTTCAGGTCTAATGTAAACAAATTCTTGTTGAGCCACCTTCTTAAATAATAAAATTGTACCCAATCATCACATTCATTACCAATCATTGCAGTGATGTCTCGCTGTCCATCTAACAGACCCATAAACCCTTATTACAGGATCACTTTTTGGGGCTTTATCCTTAGTGACACCAGTAAAAAAAGGGGGGGGTGAACTAATCAGAGTTAAAGAATGGGAATTGATCAAACTAATTAATTTCTTGATTATAAACTCGACTGACGTTCGATTCTCCTTTTGCACTTTGTATGAAAAGATTATATATATATATATATATATATATATATATATATATATAAAGAAACGCGATTATATATGGAAATATCATTGCGATGACTTCACACATTTCGAAAAGTTTTGTAAATTTGTAGCGTATTGTCTAAAGTTTTGCAAGACCAACTTTGAAGTCTTTGTCTCATTCATGGCACCTTCAAGGTATTCTTCTGATGTGTAAGCTTGCAAGAAACAGGCCGCTCATACAAAACAATCATGTACTCATCATTAAAGCAGCAAAATATAGTAATTTGCAAACCAATTTAAACTCCTTTGAGTAGCGATTAAAGATTTGGACTGTCTATTATAGCATAGCTTCATAAACGGCTCATACACGTATCCGCCACATTATAGATATGTGCGTACGGACACACTCACGTCTACACAAACTCTCACATAAGGAGAGAAAGAGAAATGTTCACAGACAAATGTTTGTGTATACATTAGCAAGAGAGGTAGAGAGAGATACACACATATGATAGATATGTTCACACATATATCGACAAATATATTTACAAATATACATACACACACGATATATATATGTATATATATATTTCATATATCTACATGAAATTTTATGTATTTATTTTCAGTGTTTATTCAACAATGCTTAATACGTGAGTAGAGCTAAGTAGTAAGTTCTGAAAATATATATTGCCATATATATTTTCAAGACTTACTATTTATTCATATTCAAGCAAAAATATTTCTTTTATAGGTATATGAATATAGCATGTTATTCTATGCTATATATATATATATATATATATATATATATATATATATATATATATATATATATATATATATTAGTGGTGGGACGATTCCAAAATTTTCCTGATTCCGATCCAATTTTAGATTTCGATTAGATTCCAGATTCCAATTCTTTTCATATTTATAAATATTTAATTAGATTTTTTTCGTAAATTTTCAAATTATTACATAAATTTCCGGGTAGATTTTTTTTTTTCTCAAATGCTTTCTTTGTTATGTATTGCAAATTGAAAGACAACAAGAAGTTTATTTTGATTTTAAACAACGCCAAATTGTATCAGTTCATCGTTAGTATATAACATGCTACTTGAAAGTTTTCATAAACAGTTGAAAATAATCGGCAATTGGTATGTAAAATGAGGAAACGATGTAAGAACAAAATATTAAGAACGCCCCCCCCCATTATTACGAACGAATTCCTAAATAATAATGTTACTATTTAGAAAATCATTTTTAACATGTAGAGGGCGTTGGGCTTCGTTAACTATTATGTGTCTTCCTTCTATGAATGTTTCAATTTTATTTTAATTATATAAATTTGCTGGGTTATCAAATTGATTTGCTTTGCTGTAAAAAAACAAAATAAAAACAAAAACGAGATGCAAATAATAACTAGCAGGACCTGTGGAAATTCCACAGGAGACTCATCCATATGTAATATATTGATGTTGGTATTCATGGCGTAAATAGAGATGATCTGATGTTATTGTAACTCTTGTAAAAACTGCAAAAGTATTTATCTAAGCTAGCAAGGACGCCTGGCGTAGCCAAGTCGTTAAGTACGCTTAAATATATTTTAATTCTTGCAAATTTCAAATTTCGTATATATTATTATCGTTAATGTTCTATCGATTTTTATATATTATAAAGTTGCGATTTCAAAATTAAAAAAAATATGTCCATATGACTTGGGTGCATTAACTTGAGTTCCTTCAGCTACAATCGAAACTGAAACCAAAATTTATTAAGGATTCTTGATAAAATTATTTATTAAAAAAAAAATGGATCACTGAAGTTCAATTAGCTATACTCGAAATCGAAATCAAAACTTATGAAGAATTCTTGGTAAAATTATTTATAAGAAAATAAATTATTTGAGTGTCATCAGCTATAATCGAGACCAAAACCAAAACTTATGAAGAATTCTTGATAAAATTATTTATTATAAGAAATAGGAATCCATAATTACACAATAGTAACTCGGAAGTAATCGTGACACACAAAATAAATAACACAATAGAAAAATATAGCAATTACATGCGATTTTATGATTTTGCTGATCGGCCTTAGAATTAGTGGTAAAAATTACTTAACTGCTTAAAAAGTTATAATGTACCAAAATGGGATCAGAGTACATTATATTTATATGCACAACTGAATCCCGACTCTAAATTCTAAAATAACGTTTCAGTGTGCTCACACATAATAGCCTAAAAAAGTAGAATCTCATATGTTTTGGGTATTTTAAATGTAAATGAAAGATGTGTTGTTTTTTTAAGTTAACAAACTTCTCAATGTTTGCTCTTCCAAAGTTTTAATAAACTTGTAAGATTTTCATTTATATTTTCACTTCTGCCAAAACCAAACGAAATATAAGGAAACATGAAATATTTCAAAGGATGTGGTGAGCATACAAAAGAAGAAACAAAATATTCTAGAAAAAAGTTCCAAACCAAAAAGTTAAATATTAAAGTCCAAAGTCTCTAATAGATGCCATATGGACATTTATCAAATAGGTGCGAAAACCATTTTAAAATCTGTGACATTGAATAGGCAAGTGAACTCTAGAATATTTACTTTGCTTAAAATAAAAACTAATAAAAACAAATTAAATTAGGTTTGGAATCTGTGACGATTTCCTTGTGTCCAAAAAGATGCCATAAAACTTTATTTATTTCAGAAGAAGCTGATGACAAGCATCCCAATGTACAGCTGGTGCCAACGAAATTTAACCCTCAACTGTCCAGAGCATTTAAAACTTGTTAATAATCATATGAACTCCCTTGAATGAGGACACATAGACATTTTAGCGAATAGATGCTAAACGATTACAAAGACAATAGGCAAGTTATAAATGACCAATAAATAAAATAAATTCAACTCTGCTAATCAATGTTAAAAATGAGACTTATAACTCATTCTGTGGCCCTTCTTAGCATTATGTTGTAAAAGAAACAACTTCTAATAAAAAAAAAATAAAAAATTGTGCTTGTTTCATTTTTTATGTAAAAATTTTTAAGAATCGGTTTGGAATCGGAAATTAGACTATAATTTTTCCGATTCCGATACCCCAAAAGTTCCATTTTTTATTATTCGGATTAATCGTCCCAACACTAATATATATGCTTTCTTTCTATTAAGACACAAGTATATTTAGTAGCTCAATAGTGTATGACTAGAGCAATTAATTTAACAAGTAAACCATCACCAAATATACAAAATAACATTGTATTCGATACCTAGATAAGATCCCCTCGATACCGCTACACACTGGCATTTACCATAAATGTTGCAACTTCTAGTTAAGTAAAACCACTTAGTTGGATACTCAACCAGACCAGAGGAATTCTTCTCCTGGATACCAAAAGATCAAAAGAAACTAGGGCTATGACAAGAGAATGTTCTTTTCATTATTTTGACTCTTGAGTATATACGAGTTAATTTCTTATATATGTTTTCAGATAGAGTGATGTGGTTCTCGATTGATTAACTGTGTCGGATATATACTCAAGAGTCAAAACAATGATAAGACTATTTTATTGTCATGGCTCTAGTCATAACATAGTTAAATGGTGATTTAGTGAGAGAAAAATTAGTGTTCTTAACTTCTCAACGCTTGATAGATAGAGGAGCACCTGGATTGAACACTCAGATATCTATGTATCTCATATAGGAATCAAGTGTTAGATCCACAATGGGACCCCTTGATTTCTAAAACCTTAATGAAGTCAAATAAAAGCATATATATATAATATATATATAATAAATATACAGCATATTATGTTGACATACTAGTTTCTATTAGATCATAAAAGTAAGCAATGTTCAGTCTGTTCAGTACTAAAAATAGGCGACCACTTTGAAATACCAGGTGCTGTATGTGCTCTCCGCTTATGTTGGTATTGTTTTCAGTCGTCCTGAACTTTTTCTTACCATTGGAATCAGGCAATACTGACTAAGGAGAGGTGTCGTTGGAATTGTGCAACCCTTGCTTCACAATAACGTGTAGCTACTCTTAAAGGAGGTATCTATTGTCTCTATTGTCTCTTGAGACTCACTGGAGGTTATGATTGAATATTAATAGATACGAAGTAAATATATTAAGGAATAATCATTTACATACGCTCCCAGGATTCAACATAAGCAATATTGTGTACGATTGTTTCATGAACGATATGGATTTTTTTGTTATTGCTATCAGGTTTCATTATCAGCACAGGGAAATAGTACAAAGTTTAAAGTTGCAACATAGCATGATAGCTACTGTGAAAACAGCAATTCAAGATACAGGGAAAGTGTAGATAATTGAAAGTGTAAGGTAATTACGATTTAATTAGAACCAGTTACAAAGTAATTATATCTAACACTAGCAGGAGACCAACGTTGCTTCGGATTGAATTTTTCACCCTTCTATATTTTTATTGCTATCGAAATCAGTGAAATCATTCACTTTTCAATCAAATCAATATATTACATGCTCTAGTTGGGGACCCAACATAGTGCACTGAGAGATAGATAAAATGCCAACACACAGTAACGTAGTCTACAATACATAATAGTCTACATTGCACTGTAAAGAACCTATTGTTGATTTTATAAAATTATTTTTATATATAATCGCCTTAATTAAAGTTTAAAATGCAAAAGATACATATCATGCTTCACTCGTGCTCTAAACAGAAACATTCATTTCAAACCCACCCATGGCATATCAAAGAAACTACTGATGATTATACATGCCTGGCCTTACTGCATGTGTGGCGATAATGGTTTGCATCTAAGTTTAAAACGAAAAAAAAAAAAAAAAAAAAAAACAAGTATCATGGTTCAATTATGCTTTAAACAAAATATCTGTCATATCAAAGAACCTACTGTTGATTTTATATGTCGGGCTTTTTGGCTTGTGTGATAATAAAACTTCTCAAATGCACTTGTGATGTTAGGCTGTATAAGGTGTTAACTTTGGTCAAAATCGCCTGTTCCTTCATTCATCAGATTGTTTCAATTATTGATACTTATCAAATGCATTCAGATACAAAACCTATCTACCAACATTGCCAGGCACACAACGTACCTTCATGTGAAATTTCATAAAAATCAGTTCAGCCATTTTTGAGTCCATAGGGAACGAACTCACACACACACAAAGTTCAATCATATATATATATATATATATATATATATATATATATATATATATACACACTAATATATAAAAGTCACTTTATGTGTGTGTGAGTTCCTTCCTCATGTTTTTAAACGGCTGAGCCTATCTATTGCAAATTTCGCACAAAGCTAATTTATATATCTGGCAGTATTCTTAGATATGTTTTGTATAGAAATTCATCTGATAAGTATATAAAAAAAAAAAAAAAAAATCCGATCATAAAAACAGCTTTTCACTCATAGATAAAAAAGAATAATTTTTACAGGAAAATATTTTACGTTGCTCCGGCCAAGGGAGATAATAAAATTTAAGCAAATCTTTAAAAAAAAAAAACAAAACAGCTTTATCATAATCTGGATATATAGCTTAGTGATAGAGCATTTGACTGCAGATCGAATGATCCCCTGTTTAAGCCCAGGTGTACTTCTACATTTTATTTTCATTTTTTCTTAGTAAAGAGTTAAATTCACCACACAAGAAGAGGTGCCATTTAAAATCGCCGCAAATTATTTCTTCGTTTGCATATTTTAAAACTAAACATTAATCAGAAGTGACTTTTCCAGGGCATTCATCGTGAAGCCCAAATATCAGCTGACATAATATTGTAAACAAACACAGACGGAATTTGATGAACAACATTATCATTATTAGTTTTTTATTTATTTATTTATTTGCGAATTAGTCCACCGGGCAAATTATTCTTCGTAATCTGGATAATCAACAGCGTTTGATTCTAGAATTAATACATACACAATCTGCATAAATTAAAATATCATGTTTAAGTGTATTACCCTACCGGGCAACGCTGGGTTGCCAGCTAATATATATATCAGCATCTGCATACACATTATCTTTTCTTAATAGACTGATCTAGATAATTTGTTTTCCATGCTTGATAATATCAAGCAAAATATACAGGGAAACATTAGGAGAGAAAACTTTAGATCAATAAAAGATTGCTCGGCAGAGAAGAATTTAAAGGCTTGTTGTGGGCGAATCAGCAATTTGTGTAAAAAGTTTTCCAAGAAAATCGCAAATAAACATCATTAAAAAGGTATACAAAAGAAGAAAAATTAAAAGCTAAAAAAAAGTCGTCTCAGAACGTGAAGTGTTTTGATGCTCAATAAAGATGAGCGAGGAATTAGCTTTGCGCAAAAACTATTCCTTGCTTACTTTCAGCTAAATCACTGTTGAAATATTTTGATATATTTACAATCTCAACAAGGTATATTAACTATAAGCTTAATCTTTAAAATTATCTCCCTTAACTATTCATATAAAGTTTGCTATTTTTATTTATTATTTCACTAGCCTGGGTGCCCGGCGTTGCCCGGGTGTTTGGAAATGTGTGTTGAGCCCCCACCCCCACCCCACCCCCAAAAGGTAGAGTCGAACCCGTACCGCAAAGGAGGAAAAGAATGTGAAAAAAAAGAAAAAAAAAAAAAAAAACGTTACGTTCATTGCCAAACCACAAGTGGCGAAGGTTTAAATTAAGTCTAGTCAATCGAAAAGAGAGGATGACTTTCGAAAATATCGGCGAAACATGCGACCCCTCCTTGTAGAAAAGTTCCCAGCTAAGGGTGAAGGAATTAATATTTTTAGCCAATTTTTCGATAATTGTCATTATAAGGGCCGAGCTTCAAAACGATACCGATCTGGTAAAAATTCGTCGCCTCCGTCAAAAGTTTTAGGCATACATACATACATACATACATTTAAACAGACAGGTGAGATTTACATAATAGATTATTTGGATCATTCGGAATATTGTCCTCATCTTAAACGTTATTTTCACAACGTTTCAAAATCTCCGACCTTCTTCAGATATGTCTCATCAAACTCGGAATCTTTATAGCGAACTCGGGAATCTCTAATGAATTCCGAACAGGACCCTTAATTAATCTACGGGGGTACTTTACTCTCATTCCGTCAGCCATGACCGAGTAGAATTTTCAATAATTTGCAATTGTATCCCTAGTATCGCCTGTATTGAACATTCAAGACGACTTAGCACTGATTATTACTTCGTACTTATATCTGTTTCCTTACGGGTTCTTGCAGATGATACTTAGAATACAATTATGAATTATGTAAAACTTTTACCTGGTTATGGCTGACGAAACGAAAGCATGCTACTCTCATGGATTAAATCATGGGTTCCGTTTGAAATTCTGTACAGATTCTCGGGTTTGAAGAAGGTCAGAGATTACATCTATTAAAACCAATAACATTCGCGATGAGAACAGTTGTCTGAATACTCCAAATAAAAATGATTGGTCCTCATCTAAACACTTCCAAAACAATGTTACGAATGTTTATATGTTTTACGTATAGGATTCACTCCTGAACTAATCAACCTATCATTGTAAATTTTATAGCACAGTAGCTATAGGTAATGTGGGATATATTTAGTTTGATGCAAAGAGGTAGAACTTTTTTTGTGAAAATTCAGATACCTTAAAGTTTTGCGAAATTTGAATTAATATCAATTAGTAAATATTTCTTAAATTTCAGTTTCTATGAAGTAGTTTTAATTGGTGTGAATGGGGTATATATGGACAACCTTCAAGTTGGAAATTAAAATATTTCAGATTTGCATTGAATCTGATCCATGGTCATTAGAAACGGATTAAGCAATGTTCTCTGGATTTTAATTTCGTTTTAAGACTTAAATTTTAGAAATGTTGTGCAAGCAAAATTATATGTTTTTGGTCCAAATTTGAATAAGGATTCTAGATAAAAATTTTAGTAATGCTATATGTTGATTTTAATCTTAATAAGACGACATAAAAGTGGTGCAAATCTGTTCGGTTTGAAGAATTAATTTTATCTTTCCTGGAACGCGTATTGTGCTAGTTCATTTATATAACTTTACAGTGTAGCATATTGTTGAATGCCATACAAAAAGGTGAAATGGCCATCCCAAATATGACAAAAATAAACTCACGTCTTATTATTGCATCCTGGTTTTTGTTGGTCTGCATAGGAGCTAGGGGTTGAAACTGTGGAGAATTCGTTTTCGATGGCTGATCTGCGTTGTGAAGAGGAGGGAGACTGATCCAATTTTTTTGTTCTTCCTCCTTCCATCTCAAACCCATATGCACCTAAATGTAATCCTTTTACCTTTGAAATTGATTTCGTACTTGCTCATATGTTCATATTCTGTTTTGAAACCTTCCTATTGACTAGCCTTCCTCTATAAGGACAGAGTAAGACACGAGGTTAGCTTTTAATGTGGGAAAAATACACCTCCACGAAAAAGGACAGACTGTATTGGGACAAAAATTGCCTCAGTCTAGAAGGATTTCATCTTCATTGACCGAGGGCAAAAAAAAAACAAGGTTGAATTCTAAGGTCTAAATTCGACTAAGTCGAATGAAGTGTAGGTGTAGTATCAAAATCGATACTAGATTTTTCTCTTAGCCTAAAATCCATGCCCCCCACCCAATTTCATTTTAACAACTTTTCCCGATATAGTCTGATAAGGCTGTAGCTGAAATCTGTATTCGCTAAGTCAAAAATGTTTGTATATATAAATATGTATATTAAATAAGCAACTATATATATATATTATAAAGCTGAACGTAAGTGTGTCTAGTCACGAATAGGCTCCTATATGATTGACTATTATAGAAAACTGATCACATATAATGATAGAAGATATATCAAGACACAGGAATGGGTATGTTTAATCTGGCATAATGATGATTCATTAAAATTGTGGAGTCTGTGTACGCACCTGGTCCACAAAGCATGGAAATAAAAAAAATTTAAATTAAAAAAAAACAAAACGTTTACAAGTGTTTTTGATATAGATGTACATAATAATACTTTGATAAGTATGTTTTAACTTAAATAAGGATGGTATGATAAAATTGTGGGGTCTGCGTTCGCACCTGGCCTTCATAGAATGGAAATAGGCACAAACTTTAATAAAGACTTTTCATATCTATCTGCGTAAGTATACTTTGATAATTATCTTTCAGTTTGAAGAAATATGGTATAATAAAATTATGGGGTGTTCGTTCGCGCCTGACCTCCATAGACTGGATATATGTCACAAAGTTTTACAAGGTTTTTTAATATAGATCCACAGAATACTGTGATAAGTGTATCGGTGTTAACAGGTGTGGTATAATAAATTATGGGGTTTATCTACTTTATTTTTACTTTCATCATATTTTGCTTTGGTTTTGATGGCCCCAAATTCGAAGCTATCTCTTTACAACCCTTCCTTTTCATAACCTATCATACTTTCATAAATCAGAGTCCATTTTCTGTAGGCTATTTTTGAACCCAGTCAACGACGGGTACTTTTGCTAGCGTATATATATATATATATATATATATATATATATATATCTAGTTATACTAATATTTATTTATACACACATTATATGTGTATGTTCATTAGATTATAATATATAAAAGGTATACATCGTTTATAATATCAACCAAATTATCTCAAATAACAAGATCAAGGAAGTCATGTTTCCAACTTCAGAGCATATATAATGGTTAGTTGTATTCCAGTTTATATAAATATATATAAATAATTATATATAAATATATTTATATATATAAACTGAAAAAATTATATATATTATTTATATAAATATGTATACATATATTTAAATAAATATATAAATATATTTAAATAAATATATAAATATAAATATATTTAAATAAATATATTTAAATAAATATATTTAAATATAAATATTTATATAGATATATATATATATAAAAATAAATAAATATATATTTAAATAAATAAATAAATATATTTAAATAAATAAATATATTAAAATAAATATTAAAATAAATAAATAAATATATTAAAATAAATAAATAAATATATTAAAATAAATAAATACATAAATAAATATATGTAAATAAATAAATAAATATATTTAAATAAATAAATTATATATATGTGTGTGTGTGTGTGTGTGTGTGTGTGTGTGTGTGTGTGTGTGTGTGTGTGTGTGTCTGTGTGTGTGTGTGTGTGTGTGTGTGTAAAATTTTGTTGAAAATTCAAAGACTCGCGTTTTCTTTTTTATAACCGTTTATTTCTTGGATGTCCATTACATTTCATTATATATATTTGATAAAATTGTTTTTTTTTTTCCAGATTTCCTAACTATTATAACACCAAAATGGTGTGTATTTAATTCTATTAGACAACATATTTTTACCTGCTTAGGCACAAGGGTAGGTGAGATTTTGAGAAGCCAGTGCATTTTGACTTACAAAAAATGCCATCGATAGGAGACGATTAGCAATAAATAACCTTGTTCTCAGAGAAGGTAAAGCAGTCCAAAAACAACAAAGGCACTATTTGACTGATCTGTATCATCATTCTGATATCGTAATACCGTATATATAATAATCTGCAAACACTCACAAACATTTGTAGGTATTTCTAATTTGCATTTATATGTATTTTTAATTGATAATAACCTGATATCTTTGTAGAATACATTTGTCATTTGCAATGTCCTATTTTCTTGTACTCTCTGGTCGTACGTACCCCGACTAATCAGACTATTATCTTAATCCCTTAGGGTCTCTGTATGCTAGAAAGCCTTTTAATCCTGATAATTTCTTCCCTCTGTTAAACTTTGGAATTTGCCCCTTGTTTCTTGTTTCTCTGACTGTACTAATATGCAGGAATTTAAATGTAATGCTAACAGACATCTTGCTGCACAAGTCCCTACATAGAGTTCCTGTAGACATGGTACCACACAGTAACCCCTTACGTCTAAGTGTCAATGTCGGTTTTTCTTGGGGGGAGGGGTATAAGAATAAAAAAAATTATTTAAAAAAATAAAGATGAAGAATTGCAGTGTACGCATGAGGAATTGAAATTAGTTTCTTCGATGAGAGGACAAAATGATGACTACCTCGAAATTATTATGGTAGATAACGAAGCGTTCACCTTGAGGCCAACGAGGAGAGCAGAGGTGCAATGATAATGACTAACTCACTGTTTACAAGCAATGGTGATAATGAAAGGTTGTGATAACGCAAGGAGAATGAGCAGCCATGGCTTACCATCATCTAACAATCCGACTAATTTTGAGAGCAGTCTCATAGAGCAGTCTGCATGTTTTAAATGAGAGGGCAGGCTAAGGAAAAAGCACAAATGGAAAACAGAGAAATCTTTTACTTGTTTTATAAAAAAAACAAGCAGTAATCATCTACTTTTTTTTTATTATAGACTAGCAGGAAGACCCGACATTGCTTAGTATTAAATAAGGATCACTACTTTGTACTATTTTTTATTACGCTTATAGCACCACTAGTAGACAGACCCAGCCTCGTCTGGGGTTGAATGAGGATCAACAAATGTTCCACCCTCTCATACTTTGATTTTTATCGATATCGGTGAAATCGCCAATTTTTCAATCAACTCGATTGATTGCCGGCTCTAGTTATTTGAAATTTAATCATGGTTCGATTGTGCTCTTGTGTATTGGGAGGAAGTTTCATATGCCTCCCCACAGTGACAGTCCACAATACATTGTAGTCCACATTGCACTGTAGAGAACCTACTGTTGATTTTATAAAATTATCCGTAAATAATGGCTTGATTTAAAGTTTAAAATGCAAAAGTCAAGTATGATGGTTCAATTGTGCTCTAAACAGAAACATTCATTTCGAACACGCCCCTTATCTTATCAAAGGACCAACTGTTGATTTTATGCAATTATTTTGACATAATCACTTGAATTAAAGTTAAACGTACAAAAGTATCATGGTCCGATTGTGCTCCAAAAAACGTTTGTTTCGAACGCGCCTCTGTCCTATAAAAGAATATGCAGTTGATTTTATAGGCTGGACCTTTGTGTTTGTGCAGTGATAAAACTTCTCAAATATACTTGTGATGATAGGTTGTATAAAATTGTTAACTTTGGTTGAAATTGGACTTTTTAAATTAATGGGATATTTTCAATTATCGACTTTCGATACTGATTGAATGCATTCCGATACACAACCTATGCAAGAACACTCCCAGATACATCAAGTACTTTTGTGTGAAATTTCCTAAAAATCAATCCAGCCGTTTCTGCGCCTATAGGGAACGAACTCGTACACACACAAAGTTCCGTTTATATGATAGATAGAACATATATATATATTTATATTCAATAAAAAAATATCTATAAATATCAATCGATGTTTTGATGAAAATCTATGCTTATATAGAAAATGGAATTTGTGTGTTTTCTTTCACGCATTCTCACTTTAAACAAGGTATATTGCTACGTAGATACAAAGGGCTACTATTTAGGATTGTGTCTAGCAGGAGATTGAGGGGAGTTAATCAGCTAGGTGTCTGTTCACACTGCATTTGAACCTCTGCAGGTTAGTACTGCCAGGGAAGTAGGAAACAGAGAGGCAATTCCAAATACTAGCAGTTTGAAGGAAGAAACAATTAGAGGAGAAGGTTTTCTAGCATCTAAGGCGCTCAACAATAGAAGTGAGATTTTGCTGTTTGTCAGCTTAGTTGGGAGTATGTAGTTCAAGAGGGGGCACAAGTGCTGTGAGTTCATCAGTCACATTCCACTAAAGTACTTGTAAAACAGGCACAGGTATGCGATATTGTGGAGATGGTACAGAGGCTGGAACTTAGCTGATAGTGCAGGACCTATTAGATTGGAAACTCTTTTTTAGACCATGTCTAAGAACAAAAGACTAGTAGCAGATTCTTCAGTTCAGATATGGCAACAATAGTCCATGCATGGGCGAATTGTAGCTTTGTAAAGATAGAGAATTCTCTCTAGTGTGAGTTCTTTCCCTATGGACTCTAAAACGGCTCGGCCGATTTTTTAAAAATTTCACACAAATGTATCTTATATATCTGAAAGTGTTTTTAGATGGATTTTATATCAAAATGCCCCGAATAAATATCCAAAATCGATAATCAGAAAATATCTGCTTTTGACCAAAGTTAACATCCTTATATAGACTTAATATCACAAGTGCATTTGAGAAATTTTATCATCGCAGGAGCAGAAGGGCCCAGCATGTAAAATCAACAGTAGGTCCTTTGATAAGATAGGGGTACATTCGAAATGAATATTTTTGTTTAGAGCACAACTAAACCATGATACTTGATTTTGGTATTTTAAACTTTAATCCTTGCCATTATATAAAAATAATTTTATAAAATCAACAATAGGCTCTCTATATTGCAACGTAGACTAAACTGCAGGGAGGTATTTGAAGCTAACCCCTGGTGCATCTTGGTGGGTTATCAACTAGAGCAGGCAATCAATCGATTTGATTGAAAAATGAGCGATTTCACTGATTTCGATAACAATTAAAAATATTAGAAGTGTAGAACATTCATAGATCCTCATTCAATCCCAGGCAACGTAAGGTCTCCCTGCTAGTGTTTAATGTTAAATCATTTTTCTCCAGTAAATCTGTCTATTCATGCTTTGTAAATACCAATGCTCTGATTGTATAGTTATAAAGAAACAGCTGGTATTTTTTTATCCTAATTAAAATTAGTTTTGCTTGATACAACGCCAAATTTTTTAATGAAAAACATCTAACTTCACGATTCACATAGTTCTGTCTTTGGATACATTTTAATCAATCATTTCACTCTTAGTTCTATTAGATTCATGCAACTTACTCCTCAATTGCACTCCACCATTCTTAAATTGCTTCTTTAAATATTTTCATAGATTCAATGTTTTTTCATCCAATCTTTCTTATAAATGAGACTTTTTTTAAACAGATGGTAATAAACTTTTTTGCTTATAATTTGATATAATGGATATGAGTACCTTGGAGTTCTGTCTCACATGAACATGATTGGCTAGTTAAAAGGTATGCTGAAAGCCTCACACTACCATCTCTGACATCAAACAACTTTCAGTAAGGCATCTTATTAGATTATTACTGTAATGTTGTAATCAAGGCCACTCAGCTACTTCAAACGAATATATCCCCTTTGAGGGACATATCAAAATTTTGCAAAGTTTCAAATTTATGTAACAGAGCCGCTGGTAGCAGCAGCAGTCACATGAAACATCTGCAAATGACCGAGCTAGTGTACAATGTGACGTCACAGCTAAGGGGAAAAAAGCAGAGATATAAAGTGGCCGGAGAAGGACAGAAAAAGCATGTGCTCGAGACATGGCTGAAAAATAACAGCGGGTGATGCAAGCATCTTAAAAAGACACGGCAATGCATGAACTGTTTAAAACAAGAAGCAGTGCGTTGTTGGAAATACCACAGATAAATGACTTTTGTCTAAAACGGAAAAAGGAGTCGAATTTCTTTCCTCTTCCTTTCTTCTGTTACACGTTGACAAGTAACGTTACATTTATGCTAATCCGTAATTTGTTATTTTATTGGTTTCTTCTGATGAGAAGATATTATAATTGAAAATTCATGAATTAAGGGTCCTTTTTTTTATATTCCTTGCTTGAGCATTTATAATTTTTATAATATATAAATAATATTATACTAGCAGGACCTGTGGAAATTCCACAGAAGATTCATTCATATGTAATATATTGATGTTGGCATTCTATAGATGGTCAGTGTAAATGGAGACACTCCGATATTATTGTAGCTTTTTTGTTAAACCTGCAAAAGTATTTATCTAAGCTAGTACAAATGCCTGGCAAAAAGTACGTTTAAACATGATATTTTAATTTTTGCAGATTTTGTATATATTATTAAGAGTTAATGTTCTATTGATTTTTATATGTTATAAAGTTGTAATTTCAAAAATTAAAAAAATATATCCATATGATTTGGGTGCATTAACTTGAATCGAAACCGAAATAAAGACTAATGAAAAAAATATATGTATAGATATATAACTTGAGTTCCTTCAGCTATAATCAAAACCAAAACTTATGATGAACACAATTATATCGTATTAATATATAGATAAATATCAGAAAAATACCTTTGCAGATTGATTCATATTTCAATTATATTAACCATATTGTCCGTAGTTCAACAACAAGAAAGTTAACCTTGTCAAAATATAGATAAATTCACGTAGGGATTTTCCTGACATTTATATAATTTTGCTTATAAAAGTTTTGCATATATATTGAGCACTTTGGAAAGATATTGGTTTTTAGTGCAATAAATTTGAACTTTTATGCATATATATTAGTGATGGGACGATTGCAACATGTTTTCAACGATTCCGATACAATTACCAATTCCGATTCTTTATAAATCTCTAAATATTTAACTATAAAGTTCTTATTTTGTCAGGATTACAATAAAAATACGTGTTAAATGTGCATATATTTTCTCAAAACGTAAAAAACACACTTGCGGGGTGATTTATAGCTTTTAGATTTACTGGTAGTTTAAAATTTATAAATATTTATTATTTCATTACTACTACCAGTAGTGGAAGATTTTGTTTCAAACAAAATCAAATAAAATAAAAGATAAATAAAGGAATCGTTTTTGGCATCGGAAAATTGGTACACATTTTTCCGATTCTGATACATACTATCTGTATATACCCGGCGTTGCCCGGTTGAAACATTATCGAGTGAAGGGTTTAGTCAAATGCTTCTTAAGATACACCGAATACTTTTTACGATTTTCCTAAAAGTTGGCGACCTGTTGGATTTTATGAAAGCACAAAACACATCCATTTTCGTATATAAAAATTAAATGGAAATAAATCACAAAACTTAAAGGGGAAATGACTCTCATAGATTAAATAAACTAACTTCTATTTTTAAAGGCATCTTGTGTCGATAATGATAATTGAAAGTAAATTAATTATGAACTAAATTAAAAATAAATTAAATGAATCAACTTTAAATAATATTTCGAAATAGAACAATTAAAACAATTCTATTTCAACAAGCAATAACGTGGTGATATTTATTAAAATAGATTTTATTTAATTTTATATGCAAATGAGGTTACTTCTTAAACGTGGATTTCCATAGTATATATAGAATTTGTTCAAGAACGAAAGTGCATAAAAGTCCGTTTGCAGTATGAAAATTAATTTGTGAAATAGTGTACCTCAAATCGTGAACAAATAAACAGACAGAAATGCGACTTTATTATTATATATATATATATATATATATATATATATATATATATATATAGAAATTCACATGCTAGTTAAATCCGCTTTAAATCTACTGAGAGAGATGCACTGTCAGACTTCATTGAGAGCTGTATCTCGGAGAAGGAAAACTCTGATGTAGAACCAGAGGTTTACTGTCTGCTCTGTTCTGTTGCAGCCATTACACCGACTGAGATTAACAGTTGTAACAAAAAGTGTGGGTGGTTCTGCACAAAGCCTGCACCACTAATCATCTGGGTGGATTTCTGAACAACTTAGTTTTTGTGGTGGACCTTATTCGTCGAAAATCGACGGGAGTATCATCATATATATATATACTAGCAGTTCCACCCGGTTTTGCTCGGGCCCTATATACTGTCCATAAGGTTATGTGCATATGTATATATTAAAAAGTGTGAATATGTAAAGTAATGTATTTCTGTATAATAGTCTTCCTTAATTACCATAGAGAAAAGACAGACAGACATTTACACTTTTATAGATGTAGATAGATAGATAGATTGGATGCAATATATAATAATGATTAAAAAAAAAAAAGACTCATGCGCCACCATTGAGAATCGAAACCAAAACGTTCAGCTCACGATTTATTTTGCCTCTGCCATAAATGACTGGGCTATGAAAACATGTTTACTGCAAGGCTAAAAATTAAAACATGAACCAATATTAACTACATTATGCATTCGTAATGGCGGCATTCGACCTTCATCTGGCAAATTTCATTTTTTTTTTTTAATTTTCACACTGTTGCACGGATTTTTCCAGGCTAAAACCCAAATATAAAGTTTTGCATGGATTCAAACACCTTATATATGAAATTTTATGTCCGTAGACCAAAAACTCTAGGAGGAGTTTGGTAGGCAAAATCTGTGCAACAAAAATATATACGTATATATAAATATATATGGAAACAATTTTGTGTTTCCTGTAAACGTTTTACGCAAATATTACGCAAGTATAAATCATGTAGAATATCTGCATGAATATAATTACACGTAATAGTTAAATAAAGATAATCACCCCATAAGAAAACCGAAAAAAACTAATAGGAAATTAATTAAAATGAATGTTTAAAAGAATATGCAAATTAGCTAGATCTTTTGCAGATGGATGCAATTCCACAACCCATATATAACAAAATTGTATTTTCTTTTTAAATAAGTAGAAAAGGGGTTTTTTAATATGAATATCAATACACCCAAAAGAAAAACGAATTTATAGGAATAATATATATATATATATATAAAGGTGAAAGTGTCTGTCTATCTGTGTACATTTCCCTACGCAATAACTCTGTCAATTTTTAGTCTACAGACTCGAAATTTGATATACAGGGTAGTGAGATTTAGGAAATCTTTGTAATCCATTTTCGGACAGAAATTTGGCTGTTACGGGGTCAAAATTCAACGATTTCACCTTTGAGAACTCTAATAAACTCCTCCACCAATTTTGAGTATAAACAATTGAAATTTTAGATATAGATTCCTTGGACATAGATCTAACTTAATAACTTTATTGGAGCCACAAACAATAAATGTTAAGGGGTCATAATAGGGGTCAAAGTTTTTAAAAAATTTAACCTCTGTAGTCTCTACCAAATTACTCAGACAATTTCTGGTCTAAACATTTGAAATTTTGCATAAAGGGTATCCAGAGATGGGGCAAGCTTTTTAATCGGTTTGGGTTGAAAATTTTAGCTACCAATATATAAATGTATGTTTGTTTGCATGTCTGCCTAAAAGTTTCAACTGAGGTGACGGATTTTCACAAGATCAGTATTGTTTTGAAGCTCTACCATTCAGACGACAAATACCGAAAAATTGGCTAAAAACATTAATTTCTTCACTCTCAACTGGGCACTTTTCTACAGGGAGGGGTCGCTTTTTTCGCCGATATTTTCAAAAGTCATCCCCTCTTTACGATTGTCTAGCCTTAATTTAAACCTACACCACTTCCGGTTTGGCGGTGGTCATAACAGCAAAGGCGTCAGTTTTTTCCCCGTTCTTTTCCTCCTTCGCGGTACAGGTTCTTCCTACTACCACTTTTTTTTTGCTCAACACACACCTCCAAACACCCGGGCAACGCCGGGCTGAAATGCTGGTGTATATATATATATATATATATATATATATATATATATATATATATATATATATATTCGTTTGATTTAAAAAAGCAAATAATAGCAATAATAGATTTTACAATTGTTTTTATTTTTATCTTGTTATATTATAAAGATAATATCACGTTTTGAGTATTGCACATTTATAATGCTCCCCTGCTAAAAATAACTTTCCCACTTATATATACTTATATACATTTAATTCTACATCATACATAGAATAAGAAACCATTTTCAGAAGTCAAAGTAGAAACGGATACAAAGCAGCTTCCATCATGCTTCTGTTTCGTTTCAGGTCAATATTCTTTGCATAAATCATAAGTAATAAGTAATAAGAGCAAAACAAGTAATAAAAATAATAAAAAAATCATAAGTAATATTAAGTAATAACAATAAAGTAAGAACACAACACAAACTTGCAACAATACATAAAACCTGTTCAACTTAATAGGAAGCGTTTCGCATTGTATTTATCCGTGTCTTCAATTCCATTTCATTCTAAGTACTTTTAGTGCATTTTATGACTGCCATCCATTTTTATGACAACTGTAAGGTTTAGTATAACATGCTTTTGTCATAAGTTTTTAATGCTCTTCATTTCGGATTTTAAATACTTTCCCATTTTTACAGCTGACAGAATATGGTTATTTCTATGGATAGTGCTCGACTGAGTTCCAATCTCTGGTTTTTTCTTGTAAGACATCCGCAGCAATAACTCATCCTCTCACCACAACGAAGAAAAATTGTCCTTTCTTCCTCAATGTATTAAGCGTTGGGTGACATTTCCACAAATAGAGCTTCTCTGTAAGAGCTTCCCCACCCCCGAGGAACACATTGTCACGGGACTGATTTCCTACAGACTACAACTTGGTCGTCTTCTGTTTCGTTTCAGGTCAAGATTCTTTGCATAAATGATAAATAATAAATAATAAGAACGAAATAAGTCATGAAACTATGTTTTTTGTTTAAAATCAAAACTTTTAAGATGATATATTTATTAATCAAGTTGTATATGAACGTTTATCTTGCACTTAAAGGTGATATGAAATGAGTAGATTCTCTTGCTAAACGCATATTACTTATATATGGCGTATATCGACGGAAGAACGTGTCTTTTTCCAGATGAGCGTTCATTTCATCTCGTTGGACAATATGATTTGTCAATTTTCGAAAATTGTTCTGAAGAACAGCAATCAGTCATTTCATATTGCATGTACGAAATTAGAAAAGATTTCACACACACACACACACACATATATATATATATATCAACAAAATTCTCTAATGCGTTACATTTCTTTGAAATAGATTTCACTTTTTTGCTAGTTCAATTTCTGTTGTTTTTTTTTTAAATTTTGTATGGTAAATATAAATTATCTCTTTATTTTGACGTCCAAATATACCCGAGCTCTCAAGAAAGTTAACAACTCAGACAAGCTTTACGCATGCGCATCCAATAATTTGCATTAAAAAAAAAAAAAAAAAAAAAAAAAAAAAAAAAAAAACAGGTCTCGGATCAAGAAGAACACAAATAATAATGATGTTCGCTTACAATGAAAATTGAGAAAGATGAGTCCGTAGATATTTTTTTAGAAAATTAAAGTAAATAAATGTCAGTAGATGAAGTTATGAAGTTTCTCATCTTAATAATTTTGACAAGATAAAATAGAATACGTATTAACTTGTACGGTGGAAACTATTTTCGAGAACATTTCTAAAATGTTTGGCAGATATTTATATTAGTATATGCTTGTACAATTGAATCTTTAACAGTAATCAGGTACATGCAATATATATATATATATATATATATATATATATATATATATATATATATATATATATATTACTTTTTATTTGTTTTACATAAGCATGTATATGTCGCTACACATTCATGTGCATGTTTCGGTCAGTCAGTTAACTAGCAACATCTTCAAGCGATATTGCTTATACAAAAGTCAAGTCAGTCATGAAAATTTTGCCACGCACTTTTTTGTCACTGGCTGACCGAAACATGCTCATGAATGTGTAACGATATATAAATGCTTATGTAAAACAAAAGTATATCTTGCCGTACTTCGGTATTGAGCACTCTTGTATAACCTAGTTTATGTTTATTGGTTGCTTCACCTCTGGAAAATTTGTGTGTGTGTGTGTTTTATTTTTTTTTTATTAACGTTTTATCTCTTTGGCTACATATGTTTCAGATGTTGGACCATGTTTACAATCCAACAGCCTCGTCAGGCCTCGTAGAAGTGGTTGTCCAGATGTTGGACCATGTTTACGATCCAACAGCCTCGTCAGGCCTCGTAGAAATGGTTGTTAGAATAGGCTGTTGGATCGTAAACATGGTCCAACATCTGGACAACCACTTCTACGAGGCCTGACGAGGCTGTTGGATTGTAAACATGGTCCAACATCTGAAACATATGAAGCCAAACCGATAAAACGGTAATAAAAAAATAAAACACATATTTGCTCTGCAATAGTATTGAGCACTCTCCAAGTTTTTACTAATTACCAGTTTTACCAAATATATACATATATATATATATATATATATATATATATATATATATATAATTATTTACTATAATAATTATGAAATAGCTTCAGATACTAGTGTTTCATCTTTTCGGAAATCATCAGTGCAGGGTGTCTCGATTAACACAAGTTGATAGATTCGAACCTGGCTTCATTACCAAGGACCCTATCCATTCGGCTACCATTAACTGCGAGAAATGCTGTTGAATTTTAACATTTATTTTTAAATGCTTTTAAGAGAGTGATCTAATCATTATATAATGAACTGTGCATAAGAGTTAAATTGACCGACTTAATTCAACTGAAAGTGCTCAACGATAAGGAACGAGTTTCTTAAAGGGGCTGACATAATTACTGTAATAATAATTAAATACCTGCAGACACTAGTGTTTCATCCTTTCGGGAAGCATCAGTCCTGGGTGTCACGATTAACATCAGTCGATAGATTCGGACCCGGCGACAGAAGCCATTCCTCGCTTGATAAATAGATAAACTGGGTATATATATATATATATATATATATATATATATATATATATATATATATATATATATATATATTTATATATATATATATATATATATATATATATTTATATATATATATATATATATATATACCATGTTTATCTATATAAATAAAAATATTATAGATAGATAGATAGCATTCTTTCCCTTAAACAGGTTTCATTAAATAATATATACAATTTCTGTCAACATATTTTGGCTTTGATCCTTTGAACTTTGTTGTTGTTCTTAGCAAGAACTGTCTGATTTTAGGATATTTATAGGGGTGATTTTTTTTCTTCTCGTAAATCGCATGTTATTTACTATTATAATAAATATCTTTAAAAGTAACACAGAATCTAAGTGCGTATAGAGATGATATGCAAGTACTATTTTGCCTTCACTGGGAAAAGGGAACAGAAAAAAAGAATATGAGGCAAAGAAACAGTGGAAACATGTATGAATAGCTGTCCAAATAAGTTGTACTTAATCGTGTTTGGAATCGATAATGCAGTAGTGGGATATATATATATATATATATATATATATATATATATATATATATATATATATATATATGTAGCATGGCTTAAGTGTGATTTTTGCCAAATGTTGTACTGGTATTTGATTTCTTCAAATCAATCATTTCGAGGAAGTCTTTAAATAAAAACGAAACGTTGATGAACATACAATTTTGGTTTGTTCCTTTTCATCTTTCTTTTACTCTATGTATATTATAAATATTAATAATTATTTATATACCTACAAACTCTAGTGTTGCATGCTTTTGCTATCATCAGTACAGGAAGTGATAATTAATTTTGGTCGAGCGTTTTGAGCCCATTTACAAAGTCACATTTGACTCCATTTTTTAAAACGTTACTCCTGCGTCAGCATCACTTAACATGAGAATTAAGGGAAATTAAACACTTATAAATACCAAGTGCGGGCATAACAGTAAAGTAGTCAGAGAGTGTTCTAACGACCGAAAGTCATGAACGTTGCATATCGCTAGTTGATTGCCTTTTTGTTTTATTTCCCAGACAGGACTCTACTTTCATAATCTTAACGTTAAATATTAATATTTATTTTTTATAACTACAAACACTAGTATTTAATGTTTTCGCAATCATCAGTGCAGGAAATGATAATTACTGCTGGTTCTAAGATTCGAACCCAGTAACAAAGTTAACATTTGATTACATTTTTAACAAGCCTGATTATCTTCCACTTTGCTATAAGGACTTTGATAGACATATGTACGGATTTGGAGTCTATATTCGAAACACCCTCTCCTTGACTAGAGAATGAATACTAGAATCAGACGACCAAGCCTTCATGTGATTTAGACTTTACCATCAACATAGCGTTAGCTACTTATATTTTCTCTACCGTTCTCCCTCGATCCAGGACTGTACCTAATCAACCAAGTCTCTGACAGCATAGATACAGTCCTCTCCCTTGATACTAGTGTTTAAGTACATGTATTTGGTGATTTTAATGTCCAACACAGTAATTGCCTTGGTTTCTCTACTTACACCGCTGCAGCTGGTAGCATAACACATAGCATCTCATTCCCTACAGTTATGTTTCCGACCCGTCTCCCAGATCAACAGGCCTCACTTGTAGATCTATTTCTGACCACAGTTCCCGGTGATTGTGTAACGAATGCTCATAGCCCACTAGGGAATGCTGCTCATGCTGTGATATTGGTAGAAATCACCTTAAACTCTTCACCCAAAGCTGAAGAGCCATTGCTCAAAACGACAAGGTTCTATAAGAAGACTGACTGGGAAGCCATTAGGGATCTCATCAGAGATGCCCCATGGGGAAATATCTTTTCTCTTCCTGCAGAACAGTAAGCAAATGGAACCACTGAATGGTTCAAAATGGCAATTGAAGCACATGTTCTCATACGGAAGTTCTATAGCAAACCTCACTCTCCCCAATGATTTACTTTTACTTGTGCAGGTGCCATTGTTCATAGGCAACATGTATACCGCAGATTTATACAAAATAAGTCTAGCAGAAACAGACAAAAGTATACAGAAGCTAGTAGAAATTGTAAGAAAGTAATAGCGACAGCTAAAAGAGAATACACCAAAACCACCAAAAAACGCATTGAAGCGCAGAAATTATGAATTTGTGATTTTTGGAAAATCTACAACAGTGTAGTAAACAATGGACAGTCAACAATTCCCCCACTATCCAATAATCATGAGGTTGTTTGCATGACAACCGAGAAGGCTAACATGCTTGCCAGTTGGCTTTCCTCCAACTCTGCATTGGACCCAGCAAACCACTCCCTTCTCAATTGCATGATATCAAATGAAACTGATTCAAATTTTAGTATGTTATTATGGATGATAACCACTACCAGTTGTCAAAATTTCAGCTTTTCGCAGTTGTTATTTCTAACAAATATTAGGTTTTAAAATTTTGTCCCTTAGTTTTGGACGCTACTGTAGTATCCCTGCAGTTGTGTTCCAAATAGTAGCCCCTACATCAAAGCCTTGTTTGGGATGAGAATGCAAAAAGAAAATTACGCTCCTCCTTGGTCAGCATCAATTAACATGAGAATTAAGGAAACTAAACACCTTGAAATGCCAAATGCGGATATAATAGTTATCATGTACATTGCATATCACGAGTTGGTTGCATTTGTCTTTTATTTCCCAGACAAGGTTATGTATGTGGGTGGGTGGGTATATATATATATATATATATATTCAAAAGAATACCTGTTCTAGGAAAGGTACAATCAATTTCTCCAACATAACAGTTCTGCATCACATTTATGTCCCCTTATGAAGGTTAAAATGAAGCTATAATGATACTGAACTTTATGTCTAACCTTCTTACTGAATGAGGGAGTCAAACAAGAAAATTGTTTTGTGTAAATATGCCGTCTCATGACTGATATGTTCTTGTTTATACATATGTATATTTTCCTTGTCAGCAGCCAGCAGTCGAGGCCATATAAAGTAATTGTAAGTGTTTGAATCATCAATATTTTTTACTAATTGACATATTTTTTGTGTTTCCGATATTAATATCTATCACATATTACTTTTGACATACGACACCAGCCAGAGATACATTAGAATTCTCAGTTTCAGAGCAGCCTTATCATAGCTAAATCTGCATCGAATTGCTGCAAACCTTGGGATTCCACTTTCCGTTGCTGAGTGATTGTCCAATTTATCCAATGTGATTGAAAATAGTCCATATCATTATCCCTAGATCCAACAGGACCCTTTAACAGTTTTTTCATTATTAGTAAAAAAAAATAATTGTCTGTTTTATTCTAAGGCATATCAACCCTTTTTTGGGGTTATTTAATGCAGAATCCAGTAACTTTGGATAACACTTTTAAGTTCTTTATATCTTCAAATATTTAGTCATGTTGTTTGGTTCTTTTGTTTTGCTTTATGACGTATCAACCTTTTCTGGGTTATTTAATGCCGAATTTTATTACTTTTAGAAAAGTTTCTATGCTTCAAGTTCTTTATATTTGCAAATATTTATTCATGGTGTTTGCTGTGGTTGTTTTGAATAAGAAAATTGTTTTTTTTTTGTTTTTTTTTTAAATTTTGCAGAACGTAGTTGGTTTTGTTACAAAGGGAAAGAAAAAATACAATAAAATTAATGTTTCATGCATTTGAGGTCAGGAAGCCAGTATCTTCACACAGCTTGATCTGGTAGCATCGATGTCTTTTTTTCGCCATGTTTGTGTACACTATCCTGGTTCTTAGAACTTTACAGGTTTTATTTTTATGAGAGAGACTTATCTAATACACTTGCGTGGATTTAATCAGTAAATTGTATGAAACAAACGATTTTGATGTCAGGTCTAAAATGAATACCTTTTTCTCTAGAAGATGGCCTTTTAAGTGTAAAAATGCAGATCGCTACTTTTATTAGCGGCTTGCAGCGTTAATCTCGTTTCAAATAATGGCATTGATGTCGAGTTTTAGCCTGCGCTTTCTTTATAGATTCCTCGTTTTCTAGATCCAGTGTTTTTCCCTTGCTGCCATTTTTTTTTACCTTTACTATGTATCTTTTGAATATTAAGCCTTTCATTACATCGGCAATCAGAATCAACATATAGTCCTTTCTTTTTATGTAAAACAAAATCTACACAAACGTTTTTCCAGCTTATGTTTTCCTAGCATCTTATTGTAATTCTCGTTTCAAAAATTAATTCTTGAAAGGACTGAGAAAAATTAAGCAGCTTTTTAATTCATTATACTGAAATTGTTATAAGAATAACAATGGTAACAGTCAAACATCAGAAAAGAATAAGAAAATTATATAATTTGTTAGAAGCATTATGTGTAATACACCCACACACACACATATATATATATATATATATATATATATACACACACACGCTTCTATATACTATTATATAAAAGGAACTGTGTGTATGTGTGAGTTCGTTTTCTGTGGACTTACTCGGTTGGGCCTATTTTTGAAATTAAACACGAAGGTACTTGATGTGTGTGGAAGTGTTCTTATGTATGTTTTGCATCGGAATGCGTCCGATAAGTATCGATAATCGATAAAATCCAATTTAAAGAAGGAAATCCGACTTTGACCGACGTTAACACTTTCATTCAATTTAACATCACAAGTGTATTTGTGGAGTTTTATCATCGCACAAGCAGAAAGTCAAGTCTCCCCATATCATTTGAAACCATAGCAACCAGTTTTAGTTTCCCCTCCATCAAGGCCAGAGGTTTGGGGGAAATATCAGATATTTAGTAATTCATATGCCAAACTAGGAAAACAAATGACTATGGTTGAAACATTTTATGGCTGTAAAAATAGGCTCTGGATGGTGGATCATCCCCCTAATGTGCGACTTTAAGGGCAAATGTCACATAGCCCACTACACAATATCATTACCTTTCCAACTAGCCTTCATTTGTTAAATTCTGATCAAGATTTTAAACTTATAAAATTGCCCCCCGAAAAGGTGGTATATCTATATATGGATATATCTATATTATTAGCCAAATTGAACATTGAAATGCTCATATTTTTTGTTCTATGGGACGAAACTACATAAAAATTTTCAGGCTTTTTGAAGATTATAATACTATTCTATGGTTAAAATTTTATGACAATTAGTAAAAAAGAATATATTTTCAAACAAATAAAATATGCCCAAATTTGCCTACATTTATATATATATAGTGTCCTGCAGGCCAGCTTCAGATTTGCTGCTTCGGCTGTCTTCCCTGTGAACTTTCCAGGCCACTAATATATATATATATATATATATATATATATATATATATATATATATATATATATATATATATTTCTGTGTAAATATACTTTATTTCCTTATAGTATATACCAATCCTTATTTAAGAAGCTCAATGTAATTACAGAGCAATATAATGAATGAATGACAAAAGTCTATATTCCAAAGTTCATGATGTTGACTATCTTACAATTTATTCCTTTAATTCAGTTGACATTTACAATTCTTGACAGTATCTGTTTCATCACAAAATCAATCACATATTCAAAATGGCGTAATGTAAACATATTATAATGTATTTACAGCTTCTCTTCCAATTTTGGAATTTTTAATCATATCAAAACGTACTTTATCTCCTTTTGGTGGATTGATTGTTGCTATTTCTTCTGATGAGTTATGGGCAAAATACATTCACTGATTGATATAACAATTAAGAGATTGATTTTGTGCTGCGAAACAGATACTGTCAAGAATTGTAAATGTCAACTGAATTTAAGGAATAAATTGTAAGATGGTCAACATCATGAACTTTGGAATATAGAATTTTGTCAGTCATTCATTCATCTTTTGTCAGTCATTCATTCATCTTCGCTACATGGATGTCTGCAAGCGTGACATGAAGGCTTTCTCGGTGGACAGGAATACATGGGAGGCCTCTGCAGCTGACAGAACTGCCTGGAGGAAAATGATACGCCAGGGGATTATCATCAGCGAGAGGACCCTCCATGTTGAAAATGCTGCAAAGAGAGCTAGAAGAAGAGCGAGTGTACAGGCGGAACAGCCGGACGAAGCGGCAAATTGCATAACAACCTTCGTATGTCAAGGCTGTGGCAGACTATGCAAATCAAGAATTGGTCTCTACAGTCACACAAAAGGATGCATACAGGCAACATCTTAATACGGCGCTGATCCATAGTCGTTTCGACTGACGGATGCCACACACATTATATATATATATATATATATATATATATATAGAGAGAGAGAGAGAGAGAGAGAGAGAGATTAGAAAAGCACCATTCCCAGGGTGAGTAAAATTCCTCGAACAGAAGAATTTTGCATCACTTTATGTCTCCCTTCCAAAAATCAAAATATGATATATTAATATTATAACTTATGCATAGATTCCTTATTCCAATTTTCATCAAAAGTCCATTACATCATTTGGATTTTTAAACATGTACAAAATTTAAGGCTCACGCTTAAGAGAGCTTAAAAAGAAATTGAAATTCAAGGATCTAATGAATATGGATCAAATTTAATGCAAATCTGAAATATTTAGATTTTAATATGAAAAGTTCTGCCCATATTATGCTCCTTAAATCGCTCTAAACACCAAAAAAAAAAAAAAAAATGGAAATCTGGTGAAGGTTAGTTGATGTCTAATACATAGAGCTAAACTTTCACAAAAACTGAAGCTATCTGAATTTTTTTGAAAAAGTTAAATTAAACAAAACATAGCCAAATTGCCATCCATTATACCCAGCAGTTGTGTTCCTAAGTCCATAATGATCGTTTATTTTGTTAAAATGTGAATCGTTCATACTTTAACGTGACTTTAAATAACTTTTTAACGGTACAAAACTTATACAGTGCTTTAAAAATAATATACAAAAAACCCTAGGGACCCATTTCGTCAACAAACTCATCAGGAATTAATCTTTGAAATAACGCAGAAATATAAATGAATAAATAAAATAAAGAATAAAAAACGAATTGTCACGAAAGAGCAAATATTCGGGGATATATGAGAAAAAAAAAGAAACAATATATAATTTTATATAACTTCAAGATATTCCAAAGAATGCCGATAAAAATGCGGAAAAATAACAGGTTATTAGAAAGAAAACGGAATACAAGGTGAGTTTTAAAAAAGATTGTAGTTCATTCATATAATAAAATCTTGCTTCGAGGTTTTTCTTTGATCGCTAGAGCCGTATGTGTGAAACTGAAATATGACAATATTTTATTGATATTATCGAGTGTTTTTACTTATTTATCTCAAGCTACTAATTATCTGAAATATTTGAAGGCTACAACGATATTGACATTAGGACCGTAGTAAATGATGTCTTGCAGCAAATCAAGAAAAGCGAACAAATCAGATAAAGTTTCAGCAAAAATGGTTAAAAAAGAAGCACTTTCTTAAAATCAAAATCATATAAAAGGTTTTGATCAAAATTGAAATAAGAATTCTAGACATAAGGTCCAGTATCAATATTTCTTCATTTTAATCTTCATAAAAGGACATAAAAGTATTGTAAAACTCTTCTGTTTGGGGAATTCTTTATAATCGACCTGTGATCGGTATTCTTTCAGTATATATAAAAACGACTAGCAACTTACAGATCCTGCGACAAAGTGTTCAAGTGTTCGATTATTTTAGAAAAAAACTTCTTGTTTATTATCTCATTTTTAATATTTCACTGTATAGACGCACCACGTATTTTGGAGTTTAATCTGTGTTTTTCTTCATGTCAGTCACGTCATTTCACAGAAAGGATGAAACATTGATGAACACCCAAACAATTTTCAGTTTTCCTTTTCTCACTAGTATTTCGGCCCGGCGTTGCTCGGGTGTTTGGAGGTGTATGCTGAGCAAAAGAAAACAAAAAAAGGCCAATTTCTTTCAATTTGACCGCTATTATGACCCTTTAACATTTATTGTTTTGGGCTCAAATCAAGTTATTAAGTTAGATCCATGTCCAAGGAACCTATATCCAAAGTTTCAAGTGTTTAGACCCCAAATTGTCGAAGGAGTTTGGTAGAGTTCTCAAAAGGTCAAATCGTTGAACTTTGACCCCTTAACAGCCAAATTTCTGGCCGAAAACCGATCAGAAAGATTTTCCCAAATCTCAGTACCCTGTATATCAAATTTCGAGTCTGTAGACTAAAAATTGACAGAGTTATTGCGTAGGGAAATGTACACAGACACACACACAGACAGACACTTTCACTTTTATATATATATATATATATATATATATATATATATATATATATATATATATACACACTAGCGGGACCTGTGGAAATTCCACAGGGGACTGATTCACATATAATATATTGATGTTAGCATTCTGTAGATATTAAGTATAAATGGAGACACTGATATTATTGTAGCTATTTTGTTAAAACAGCAAAAAGTATTTATCCAAGCCAGCAGGGACGCCCGGCGTAGCCAGGTCGTAAAATATGCTTAAATATGATATTTTAATTCTTGCAGATTTCGTATATATTATTTTAAAGTTAATGTTCTATCGATTTTTATATATTATAAAGTTGCGATTTCAAAAATAAAAAATATATCTATATGATTTGGGTTCATCAACTTGAATCGAAACCGAATCCCAAACTTAAATATATATAACTTTAGTTCCTTCAGTTATAATCGAAACCGAAACCAAAACTTATAAAGAATTCTTGGTAAAATTGTTTATTACAAGAAATGGAAGTACATAACAATTAAACGACCCGGATGAAAGCGTGACGCAGAAAATAACACACGCTATCGTATTATGTGTGTGTGTGTATATATATATATATATATATATATATATATATATATATATATCATTACCAGCAGGGAGACCCGACGTTGTCCGGGATTGAATGATGATCAACGTCTTAGCATGAGGTTTCTTTACAGGGATGAAATGCAGACGCCTCTGTGTAGCTTAACTGCCATAAATGTATTTTCATACTTTATTATATAGATAACAGTATTTTGTATTCCTGCACCTACCAATAGAAAACGAATACAGAAAAGTTATAAACTATTATATTTTTCGTATTACAAAAGGATTGGTAATTTTTTTTGTTAAGACCTTATTCAGACATGCATCCGAAATGCACGCGCGAGATACTACAGCCAGAATTTGTAAATTTAACTTTTTATGAGCGTGCAATCCCGGAGTTTCTCCTTGTATAATTCCGGGTTGCATCTGCACTTTTGTGTCAAATTTTCCTTACTGTTATTATATTATACGGCATTACTATTATTATATTATACGGCATTACTATTATTATATTATACGGCATTACTATTATTATATTATACGGCATTACTATTATTATATTATATGGCATTACTATTATTATATTATATGGCATTACTATTATTATATTATATGGCATTACTATTTTTATATTATATGGCATTACTATTATTATATTATATGGCATTACTATTATTATATTATATGGCATTACTATTATTATATTATACGGCATTACTATTATTATATTATACGGCATTACTATTATTATATTATACGGCATTACTATTATTATATTATACGGCATTACTATTATTATATTATACGGCATTACTATTATTATATTATACGGCATTACTATTATTATATTATACGGCATTACTATTATTATATTATACGGCATTACTATTATTATATTATATGGCATTACTATTATTATATTATATGGCATTACTATTATTATATTATACGGCATTACTATTATTATATTATATGGCATTACTATTATTATATTATACGGCATTACTATTATTATATTATATGGCATTACTATTATTATATTATATGGCATTACTATTATTATATCATATGGCATTACTATTATTATATTATATGGCATTACTATTATTATATGTAAAAAAAGAATAAATCATGTAAGATAACGTTAAAATAAACACGCACATATTTCTTACATTTCTTATTCACTTACACAGAACTGCACTCGTCTATGAGAAATATAGAAATAATCCAAATGCATGATCTATTTACTCAAAGGAATCTATGATTGAATAGAGTCTTGGAGAAAAAATAGGTTCATCTACATAGGGAGAATGTTTTTAACACCTGCTGCTTTTTATTTCACCTTTTTTACTTATCTATTTTTATATTACTTCAAATATGTAACTTTCTTTTTTCTATTCAATGTCTGGGTTCGGGTTCTCTACAGGTGTAATATCAGGTTAAAAATGAACCCCATGGAATATTATTTCAGTCTAAAACTTGGAGGTGTCTTAAAATAGACATTTGATAGATTAAGAAACGGGTGTTGTAAAAATACAATACAATAAAGCCGAATGAAACGAGGTTAAGAAAAACCTATGTGATAGAATCTCGGCAGTGGTGGCTACGTATAATGTAGGCCTTTCTCGGCAGTGGTGGCTACGTATAATGTAGGCCTTTCTCGGCAGTGGTGGCTACGTATAATGTAGGCCTGCCTTTCATATTGCAACTGGAATTAATAAATGAGCAGGAGTGAAACTTGGAATTAAAAAGATGAACCACTTTTCTCTAAGATATTAGAGTGAGTTTTTAGGTTGGTGGTTTTGGTTTACGACATATCAACCCTTTTTCTGGTTATTTAATATCGAATATGGTTATGTTAATAAAAGTTGTTTTTTTTATAATTCAAATTCTTTAGATCTTAAAGTCTTTCTTCATGGTGTTTAGTTTGGTTGTTTTGTAGAAGAAAATTGTCATTTGTTTTTCTTTTTTTTTTTTTAGCTTTGCTGAATAGAGGGCAAAAACATTACAATCACATCAATGCATGTTAGATCAGAAAGCCAGCATCTTCAGACAGTCTGATCTGGCAGCATGTGACAGAAAGTAGTTGAATTAGTATAGAGTGAGAGCACCAGATTAGTCACTTATTCAGTTAATTATAAATTACAGTTAATTAGAAGAACTAAAATGAAATATTTTTTCAATCATAACTCAATTCCAGAACTAAATTATATATTATATCATGAGGAGGATGTTGTAGTTCGCTTTAAACATTGTGTATCGTGTGAAAAGGGTTTTGTCTATATATATTAATCACACCAAATACATGTTAAAATATTGTGAAAGAAGTTTTATGTGAAGGCTATGTCAATACAGTCTTGTAGGGGAACACTATTGACACGAGTCAATGGAGTCAAAGAATGACAATATAGAAAGAATTTCAATACGTTTCAATTATAATATATATTTTTACCCACATAACGCGTCAAACAAGATGGCAGGTGTTGACAATTTCCCAAATTTTCGAGATAAATCTCTTTGTCAAAAGAGACAAAACAAATGAAAATGAAGTCTGTACAAATATTTGACTATCTTGTGAAACACATTATGTTGGTAAATAAATATTATATAATTGTAAATTATTAAAATTCATTAAATATTGTCAGCATTCTTTGACTTCATTGATTCGTGCCACTGCTTGTGCAGTGATAAAACTTACCAAACGCACTTGTGATGTTAAATTGTATAAAAGTGTTAACTTTGGTCAAAATCCTTTTCTTCTTTAATCAGATTTTCGACAATTATCAGACACATTATGATAGAAACCTACATAAGATTTCCAGACATCAAGTACCTTCGTGTGAAATAAAAAAAATGGCCCATCCGTTTCCGCATCTATAAGGAACGAACTCACATTAGTGTCTATATATACATATGACATTATTATAGTTGTTAAAAAAGAAAGACTGCGTTTTTTTTTGTATCCATGGTAAAAAGAAGGACAGAGGGAAAACATTTAATGGAGATTGAAAAAAAAAAAAAAAAAATGTACTAAATAAGGGGGTAGAGTCAGCTGACCGGGTTTCGCCCTCACTTTTCAAAGCCGAATCGAGACGTTTTTTTTTTGTATAGGGAAAAAATTAAAACGAGGGAACGTTTTATCGAAAAAAAAAAAATATGGGGGAACGACTAAAATCTATCGTTATGATAATTATACAATGGTAATAATAATGATAATTATGATAAAGATAGATTTATTTTAGTCGTTTAACCATTTTTTATTTTATTTTATTTTAGTCGTTTAAATTCTTTTCCCTACACAACAAAAAAGAACCCAAAAAACAAAACCCTCGATTCGGCTTTGAAAAGTGAGGGCGAAACCCAGTCGGCTGACTATCGGTATTTATTTAATTTTTTCTCAACCCCCATTAAATGTTTTCTCTCCACACTTTTTGCCATGAATACAAAAAACTCAGTCTTCCCTTTTTAACAGCTGCTGCTATAATAATAATAATAGTAATAATAATAATAACAATAGTAATAATGTTAATAATAATGATAATAAAAATAAAAAATAATTAATAAAAATAATAAAAATAATAATAGAAATAATAATAATAATGATAATAATAATAATAATAATAATAATGATAATAACGTTGAAACAGAGAACAATGAAACAGAACTAACAGAGAATGAAGCAAATGAAATAAATAAAATAACAGAGTTCATGAAGGAGGAAAAAACAAAACTCCCATCATTAAAGAACCAAGAGTAGAAGAAATTAAAAACAGAAACCGAGAAAGTTAACAAGCTCCTCCCACACCTCCCAACAAACACAATCACAGACTTAAAAAACCTCATTTACGCAGGCGCCAAAATGGTAAGTATGAATCTTAAATCGGAAAGCGGACAGACAAAACCTGAATGGGAAATAAGACTAGAAACCCAAATACAGAAACATAAAAAAGAAACCAAAATTATCAACAGGAAGAAAGCAATGTGGAGAAAACGGAATATTGGAAATGTAACTGGCAGGGAGAGGCTAAACAAGAAACATGAAGAACTGGACCAAAAAATAAAAGCAAAAGAAGCGAGATTGAGACGATATAGATATAAATCTAAACAATGCAAACAAAACAGAACATTTGAAACTAATAAACGCCAATGCTACCAAAATGTGAACGGAGGGAAAACAAAAACAGAACAACAAAATCCGACAGAAACAAAACTCTACTGGAGTAACGTATGGGAAGAGCGACGAGATCACAATAGAAATTCTGAATGACTGAAAAACATGAATGGTAAACTGGAGAGCACCAGGGCATGACGGGATACATGCATACTGGTTCAAAAAATTCTGAACCTTACACGAAAGGCTAGCCCAGAACCTGAGAAGTTGTATAGAGGAAGCAAACTTGCCAGACTTGATGACAAAAGGTAGAACCACAATGCTACAGAAGGGCACAGAGAAAGGAACCATCCCCAGCAATTATAAGCCAATCACGTGCCTACCCACCATGTGGAAGATACTGACAGCACAACTGAGGGAATAAATCTACCACTCACTGAATAACCGTGGACTCATCCCCGAGGAACAGAAAGGATGCCAAAAAGAGAAAAGAGGAACACATAATCTGCTATATGTTGATCAAAAGATCCTAAAGGAGGTAAAAAGGATGAGGAAATATTTAGCCATCGCATGGATCGACTACAAAAAAGCGTATGAAGGATCCCCCAAGCATGGATAATAGAATGCATAAAAATGTATAAAATACCAAGTGGAATCACCAATGTAATAGAAAATGCAATGAAAACATGGAGACTGGAATTGACAGATGATGGACAACACATAAAAGAAATTAACATACAAAGAGGCATCTTCCAAGGAGACTCATTATCACCATTACTGTTCATCATAGCCATGATACCCTTGAATAGTATTCTGAGAAAGTGCCAAGCCAGATACAAGTTCCCCAATACAGAGGAAAAAATGAACCACCTGATGTACATGGACGATCTGAAACTATTTGCAAGGGCCGAAAAAGAGCTAGAGACACTAATTAACACTACCAGGATCTTCAGCCAAGATATCCAAATGGAATTTGGAATGGAAAAGTGCGCACTACTAGTTATAAAAAAGGGAAAACTGGAAACGACAGAAGGCATGGAACTACCCAACCAAACACAAATGAGGGCACTAGGAGAAAAGACGACTATAAATACTTGGGAATTTTGGAAGCAGACACCATCAGAACAACAGAAATGAAAGAGAAAATTGGAAAGGAATACCTCACGAGAACAAGAAAACTCCTGGAAACTAAATTATATAATAGAAACCTAATAAAAGGTATAAATATATGGGCAGTATCACTAGTGAGATACTCTGGACCGTTTATAGGATGGACAAAAGAAGAACTGAGACAGCTCGACCAGAAAACCAGGAAACTCATGACCATGCATAATGCACTACACCCAAAGGACGATATTGACAGACTCTACGTGAAAAGGAAAGACGGCGGGAGAGGACTGATCTCTATAGAAGACTGTGTGAGGGACACAAAAAAAAGAACTAGAAAAATACATAATGCAAAGCACTGAAAGGATAATTATGGCAACGAGAGACATGGAGAAAACCAACAAAACAAAACAGAGAGACAAAAGACAAAACGAGAAAAGAGAAATGGGAAGAGAAACAACTCCACGGAAGATTCATAACAATGACAAAAGATGAGAATAACGAAAACACCTGGACATGGATGTGAAAAGGACATATAAACCGAGAAACTGAATCTCTAATAACTGCAGCACAAGATAACTCGATAAGAACCAACCATATCAAAGCAAGGATCGATAAAACATAAGAAAACAGCAAATGCAGACTCTGTGGACAAAGAGACAAAACGATAAACCATATAGTAAGTGAATGCAGCAAACTGGCCCAAAAGGAATACAAAAACAGGCATGACCAATTGGGAAGGGCGGTGCACTGGGAACTGTGCAAACGGCTGCATTTTGAGTGTACAGATAAATGGTACAAGCATAAACCTGCAGCAGCACTCGAAAACGAGAACCACAAAATCCTATGGGACATGGACATACAAACGGACAAACCCATCCAAGCAAGAAGACCAGGTGTCGTAATAATTAACAAGAAAGAAAAATCCTGTCAAATCGTAGACTTTGCTGTCCCAGCTGACTACAGGGTGAGTATGAAAGAAAAGGAGAAACGAAGCAAATACACAGAACTAGCCAGAGAGTTAAAAGGGATTTGGATGATGAAGAAAATCAAAATAGTACTGATAATAGTAGGAGCACTAGGAACAATTTCGAAAAACCTGGAAAAAAGAATGGCAGAAATTGGAATCAGAGGAATAGCTGCAAAAATACAATGCCTAACGATAATGAAAACGGCTGAAATATTAAGGAAAACCCTTGAATGCGGAGAATAACACAAGACAATATAACGAAGAAGCGTTACAGGAATGAAGAACACCGAAGCTGCAGAACTACATGTTCTACACCCCCATCATGCAGCCCCTTCACTGTTTCACCACCGTTCCCCCAATAGAAAAGTGATACCAAAGAGGCAAGAAGAGTCAAGGAGGATGGAAAGACCGAGGAGGGAGCACTGGCCAGACCTCTGCTGGACAAGTGTGAAGAGAACTGGGATATTGGGGAGGCTTAATGCCACTCAAATTCCAGTATAAACCAATGGCCACTGCCAGCGAGAAATCAATGGTAAGAGGCTGTTGCGATGATGCAAATTTATTTGCAAATGCTATCGAAGAAGGAGGAGGAGGAGGAGGAGGAGGAGGAGAGAGAGCTGGACGTCTGGGTAGACTTGTTTTCACTCAGCTTCCAGAGAACACCACAGGTCTCCAATCAGATCGTTTGTTGACTTGTGTGAAAGCTCCATGTGAGCCAATAATATCATCTCTGTTTATTTCTACTAGACATAATAAATCTTAGTTTATGGCAATTCTATTCTCTGTTTAACATCCATGTTTGAATGTTGCACTAATATGAGTTTCGATTTTTTAAAATTGATTTTAATATTATAATCGCATCATTCTCAAACCATTTACTTTTTCCACAGACTATGAGATCATTTTGAATACCAAAATCCCGTTTTGAATGATGCCAAAGATATAAATGTCTTGCATTGTCATCATAGCTTACTGATCTTCCCAGTTCAGTCAACACTTGATAGCGTTTGAATGTATCAGTCAACCTAGAGATGCATCACTTCATCTTCCGTTTCTGTGATTTAAGACGATGATAAACTGAGAAACGCCTTTCCTCATCAAGTTACCACCTGGCAAAACGGCATAACTGAAGTAAATGTCTGCAAATGCACGTTCATAACCAATGATGTTAACATTAACTGCATAACTTGATCATTCAGAATTTATGCTTAGTTCACTTTAGTTTAGTGTTATACACATTAGTTATCCATGGACACCTGTTTCGTCATTAGCGCGGCTGACTGAGCTGTCTTGGCAGCGAAACATCTCCATGTATAATTATTTTATCCATAAATAAATAAAATAAATAACATATATATATACATAAAAATATATATATATAAATATATATATATATATATATCCCCGAAACAGTGTTGCATGGTAAACAACTGATGATCCCTTAAATTAATATTAGGGCTGTAGTGAATTCGAGAGAACAAGTTGATGCATTAATTGCAAGTGATCAAATGACTAAATAGTTTTATAACGAATGATGAGAATATAAAAATTAAATAAGTTGTTTTTTTATATAGTTTTAAATGTTAAAAAAATTCCAAAACTGTGTGTGTGTGTGTGTGTGTGTGTGTGTGTGTGTGTGTGTGTGTGTGTGTCCTGAGAATTGACCGATAATGTATCAGGAAATTTCGTATGTAATAGGATGCAACTCTCCAAGGTTCAGAGAAGATAATTAATACCAGTAATAAAGTAAATGCACTGAATAATAATAAATAAGGACACACACACACACACACACACACACACACACACATATATATATATATGTGCGTCTGAATTATGTATTTTGACAATGTAAATCAAATTTCAAATCAAGTTTCAAAGAGTACATACAAGAGTATTATAGTTGTTTACAGCAGTTTCAAGAAAATATTTATGTTCCAGTCATACAAGGAACCATCATTTTTATTAAAAACACTACACTATCTTCAGAACAAAATTCTTATAGATGCCTTTAAACAAGACACATGTTTAAAAAAAAGCAAAGAATAATGATACGAAAGATTTAACATGTATAATAATTCGCAATATATATATATATATATATATATATATATATATATATATATATATATCTTTTTACGCTCGAACAGAACGTTCAAACGGCGGCCCTTCAAAAGAAAAAAAATAGATTGCAAGGAAAACAAATAGGAATTATCCCTGATGTTCAACGAAACATGCATATATATATATATATATATATATATATATATATATATATATATATATATATATATATATATATATATATAACATGCATATATTAGTTATAAACTTCGATGCATGAGTTTTTGATACGTATAATTATTTTTTGCAGATTGAGACGAATTTTATAGAACAGTAAAAACAAGTTTATTTCACCAAGTTATTAATTACATGCCTTCAACTGATGGCAAAGGTTTTTTTTTTGTTTGCTTCATCAAGGCTTGAAATGAATCATAATAAACATGGTGTTGCCTCGGATGATAGTTAAAGATAGGTGCTGAAATATGAGTTTGTTTTTATAAATGACTATCATCCGTCCAATGTCTCATATAAATTGTGAGTATTAAAACCGAGGAATACTGATGTTTCAACTGAAATGTGTAAAAAAAATTCAAGTGTCAGTTGGTGAGCTGTATTTGTTATTTTTTTCACGCCACTTTTTTTGCATTGTTTGCCATTCTGAAAACTCACGAAAATGTTTATTACTTTAAATTAATGTTTCTAGTATTTCAAGTAGTGAAGTTTCCAAAGCAATAGCCACCTGGCAAAACCAGCTAGTTTGCAATAAAACTGTTTGCCAACAGCACTTGAAGACAATAAGTTTAATAATCTTGGTTTTCAGATTTACACATCTACCCAATATCTTACCACAATCGGTTTTTGAAGTCCAGCACTTTTCCACAACCAGCTATTGATTTATGACCGAAGAGCAGAGGTAAATCATTTAACACAATATCTGCTTCAATATAAGCTCTGGCTCCTAGAATGCCGCCAATAGCAACAGGAAACCTAACCACTTTACTCCAACACCATCACCAAAACAGACGCTTACAAATTTCGACCAAATTCTTGTCAGCATCATTCAATGTATTCGAAATCTCTTCTAACCAAAATTCCACAACAATTATATGAATGAATACCGAATTAAATACTGCCACACATATATTTATAGAAAGCGACACATTTACTATTTGTATAAAGTTTATCAAACAATATTTATTGTAAAAAAGGAACATCTATTTTTACTAGAGGGAGGAAGTCACCGTTTACCCAGGCCAATGGGCCACTAGAGAATAAGGATTAATGAATGCCAGGTGGCTAGGATACTACACCGTGATAATTGGTAATAGTGGAACTTGGATAGGGTTTGATTATTTAAAAGAACAGCTCAAAAAGAACTTGTAATCTGAAAATCATGTTATAGTGAGTTGGGAAGCAGTCATACCGTATTGTATTCTACAGTTCTAGGAGAGAAACTTTGCTCATGGAATTTTCGTTTAGTTTCAGGCATAGATAGAGAGTAAGGGAAATTGGTAATAGTTGTAGCTAGACTAGTGTTTAAAAAAAAGCTAAGTGGTTGGCTATCGTCGAGGGCAACTCAAAGACTCCCTTTTCTGTTGAACACTAGGATACTTCTATTAAAAGTCAAATATGAACAAGTAAAATTATAGAAAAATGAAAGGCGAATCAAATGAGATATAAGTTGTTTAAACAGTTACATTCAATTTAGCTTAAATTTGGGATTTTTGAAATAATGACAAGTGCGGTCATTCTTCTTAGCGGCTCTGTATGTATATATATATATATATATATATATATATATATAGGTTTAGTCTTGGAAGTTTTTAACCTTTAAGACGATGTGAAGAAGAAAAAAAACAAATTTTTAGTCTCAAGTCCTTCTTGGAAAATTCCTTAGTCTCTAAGTAAATTAATTTTTTTGTAATCACTACATTAGTTAGTGCTTACAAAACTACTCTATTTTTGTGAGGTTTCTGAAGTTTTGAACCTATCAGAGAGAAATGATTTAATAATTGATAAAACATTTCCAGTTATACCGTAGCTGGAAATCTTGTGAAGTAGGCCCTTATGCCATACCTTATCGAATGCCTTTGATATGTCAAGAGCAATTGCCCTAGAAAGGAAGCCTTTGTCGAGAGATTCACTAATCCTATGGGATATAACTGTTAGTACATCAGCTGTTGATCTAGCAGAACGGAAACCATATTGCATGTCACTAAGGAGGTTATTTCTGCTGAGGTGGTTGACTACTTCTTTATTTAATATGGATTCCAGTAACTTACTCATGACACATAAGAGACTTATTGGTCTGTACTGAGAGGGAGATGACTTATCACCCGAGTTCTTAAATACAGGGCATACTTCTCCTTAAGGCAATGCTTAAACAGTTTTGTAAGTATGGGGGCAAGTTCTGATTGAAGCTTTTTCAACACTATAATTGGAATGCCGGCTGGGCCAGTTGCTTTACTGGAATCAAGGTTCTTGATTAGTTTGACGACATCACGCACAGATATTTGTATGTTGAATAGTGTGTTGTCTGTTGTAGGAGGAAATACAGGGAGTTGATGACCTTCGTCGCAGAGGGTAGAGTTAGCTGCTAAGTTCTTGGCAAATAGTTTGGCCTTGTCTGATGCTGATGAGATGACCTCAGGTCCATTGATAATGGTTGGGATAGAACGCACGCTTCTGTTCAGGATCCTGTTTGCTATTTGCCAAAACTGGTGGGAACCAAGCCGATGCTCAGCTACTTTTGATTTGACGGACTGAGCATATAGCTCTCTTGCATTTTTTCTTTTACAGTGGTTGCTGGCAGTCCTGAAAGCAGCTTTAGTCTCAGTACATCTATTACATAGGTAGCTATGGAAAAAGTGATTTCTGTGTGCAATGGTAGCAGCACATTCTGGGGAAAACCATGGTGGCTGGCTGCTGGGTTTTTGTTGGAATTTTTTGGATGGTATAAATCGGTCTATGCCTACAATTAACCATTCGGTCAGATCTGATACTATGGAGGACACATCCTTTTTAAACATGGAATGCAGAGGTAGATCAGATATGAATGTACGGAAGCTATCCCAGTCAGCCATAGAGTATCGATATACAGTACGGTGGAGAGGTACATGTGAAGACTTATTGTATTTCATTTTTATCTTAACTGATATGATGGAGTGGTCAGAGGAACCCAGGGGAGATAGAATGGAACATGAACATAGTTCAGGGGAAGTTGTGAGAAAAAAGTCTAGAAGGCTTGCATACTGACCAGTAGTATCGGGCACACGGGTGGGTTCGTGAACAATCTGAGTGAGGTCATAGGCAATGGCAAAATCATGACAGAACCTCCCCTCATCATCTGTCTTATTTGAGTTGGTCAGCCATTCCACATTATGGACATTGAAGTCACCGCAAATGTGAATGTTAGCCGAAGGATGAGCAGACAGGATGAAGTAAATTTTCTCAGATATACTCTTAAAGACAGTAATGCTACTGTTGTGGGGACGATAGAGGGCAAATATAAATGCGGTGGTGTAAGCAAGTGCAACCCAGAAGCAAATATAAGGTAAATTAGGGTCTTCTCTGGAGTTATCTCTACCACACGGAAAGTCATCTTCAATGTAGGTGCATATTCCATGTCCATGGCGATATTGGGGGTCAGATGTAGATGTTAAGTTAGAGTATCCTTTTATTATGAACTCATCTAGGGAAGTGGTCGGCCTTATGCCAGTTTCGCTTAGAAAGAGTAAGTCCAGTTTCGTCTCCTGTAATTGGGTTTCAACCTCTGGAAGGTTGGAACGTAGACCCCTGATGTTGGTAGTAGGGGTCTACGTTGGAGGATGGGGTTCTAGGTTTATTCATGTTTTTTTTTTTTTTTTGAGATATTTCATACTTTCTATTTCTAGTTGTAAATATTACTAATTATTACTAATTATTACTATATATTAATGTATATCTACCTCTATACTTATTGCTATTAATGTTTTTTCTTATTACTTGTATATATTATCTATTGTTTATAATTACTGGTTCCCATATTGTATTGAATTCTATACTAGGTTTACTTAGCAGTTGGTTATTCCCCAGCATATGTGCTGCTTCTCACTCTCCACCGTTCCTCTCTATCTATAAATTTTACTTTACTTCACCTAGTGGTAGATGGTTTCCCTTTTCTTTCCAGATATGGTCAGCTATACCTGACCTTTCAGTGTCTCCACGTACTACGGCTTTTCGATGTTCTTCTAACCGTACTTTCAACGGACAACACATTTCACCTCCGTATAGTTTTCCACATTTACATGGGATTTCATATATACAGTTCTTAGTCATGATTTTTTCTGTTTAACTCTCACCAGCTGTTTCTGGAGAGTTGAATCACTCTTGAATGCTGCTCTGATGTTATATGGATTACATATTCGTATGTATTCGTATTATTACAGTCAACGAATATGTAATCCATATGGCATCTCTGCTTCTGACGCATGTTCATGACAAAGGCTGCTTTCTTAGAGTTTCATACAGTCAATAAACAATAGATAATATATACAAGTAATAAGTATAGAGGTAGACATAAATTAATATATAGTAATAATTAGCAATATTTACAATATCTGCAACAGAGAGATGAAACTGTCAGGTCATGAATAGGTAAATTCGGTCATCATAAAAATGCAATTTGCAATCCTCTCTGATTCATTTCTGCAGAAAAAGAATAGGTGGCATTACGATTGGAACTTCTCTGATACTATCATTTAAACTGCACTTTTACTTTGGAATTAATTGAAGCAAGATTTATATGAACAAGTTGTCAACTCAGTGGAGTGATAGACACTAGTGTTTATACTGAGATTCACAACAGATGCTAGACTTCTTGGTGGTTGATGGAGCATAGAACTAGGGAATATTTCTACTTTTTTCAAAATGACAGATGAAGCACTCTTTATATTAGGTTGGCAATCATCTAGAGATGGTGGTACTACAAACTACATAAAAAAAATCTGTTTTCTCAGTCATCTAAGGCCATATTAGTTTGTATAATGTCATATTAGTCCATGTTAGTACAAAAAAAAATTAATTGAATTGATTTCAGTAATTTTTAAATTTAATCCTGGTCAATATTTTATTTTTTATTAGTTATATATTAATATCTTGGAAACCCATGATACTTGACTTAGTAACTATATTATAACTGACTGCTGGTTACTTATGAACTCCAAAACCATTGGCAGAATTATGCACCAAATTTAGCTTAAAGCATCCTTTAGATACAGGATATTCTATAGAGTGTTAACATGTTAATACAACTATTACTTATAAAAAGAAACATTTATAGGCTCTAAAACTACTCAACATAATTCCGCCACATTTGCTAAGATGTTCTTTTGGCATGTTCGATATGTCATAGGGATAAAAGTATTGGTTAATATTGCACCAAATTTATTATGAAAAGCCCTTAAAATTGCACCAACTACATACTGCTGCTAATGCTAAAATATTGCAAAAGCTATTGGGATCGGGTAGAATTGCACCAACTTTGCAGAAAGAATGTTAAAATTCCAGATGTAATAAATTTAATAATCATTATTATAATTTGGATTGTTCAGCGCCTGAATTTCAGACTACTATTCTCATCTTGGCTGTTAATTTTCCAGTGCTTTGCCTGATGTAACCTCTGACTACTTCCGATGATTCTTTTCCAACATGGAGATTTGTATGCTGTTCGCAGAAACCTCAAACTTTATCCTTTATTTAATCGGCATTGGTACATTGTTCTCATTCTGTCAGTCATAAATGGAAAGAAGTGTTAACTAATTATTATATTATTCTTAGTTTTATTGCCTGTCATAATGTTTGAACCAATAAAGTTTGGAAAGTGTCACCTTAAACTAATTGTTAATCAACGCCTTTAAGCATTATGCTAGGGTCCCATGATGAAACAAGAACAATATACCTCCATAGATTAACTAAAGGATTCAATTAGAAATGCTGTATAGATTCCAGAGTTCAACATAATGATTCCCAAATCTGAAGTAGATGGGAAGTTAAATCGGCTGAAACGAGATAAAAAATTACAAGATAAGAATAGTAGTCTGGATAATCGAAATAAACTAAATTATCCATCCCCATCTCAAAAATCGCGGAACTGTAAATATGATACTTAAACGATATTGCAACAACCCTCCTCATGAGTTATATTAATAGTCGGACTTCACACATGTTTTCAGCTAGTCATGATAAACTTGATAATTATACATTCCTTAACACCTATCAATTCCTTGAGTTCTTTTAGACTTGTAGGTAAAGCCAACAATATCGTATTCAGGTTTCATATGTAATTCTATATCTGCAACTGACAACATATAACCCACAAACTTTCGTTTTAGTATCTTCCATGTCTATCGCATTTCCATAAATGGCCATATCCATTGATCGGTCAGTTGGTTAGTCAAACGAAAGAATGTTTCGGCATCAAGGATAATGTTAAGTTTGACTGACCAACTGACTGATCGATGGACATGGTCAGTTATGGACAAGCAATGTATAACGTTTATTATTCCATGCGTTGTGGGGAAGTACTTTGGAATTTATTGACTTGAGCAATTCTGTTTGGGTTAGTTTGGGGTTTTGTATTGCCTATTATGATGTTATCTTATTTTCTTTATTGTAACAAGAAAGTTGGTTTTATTTTGGGATAGTTATAGATTAACACCCATCGCTGAATCATCCCACCTCCCCAAAAAAACAAAGTGATATTAAAGTTTTTAGGCAATTATTATATATTATTTTCGAATTTAGAGTGAAGGATCAGTTTTGCATATAAAGTTGATTTAAAATAATCCCGTATTTCCGAACCATAGGGTAGTTAACTAAATTTTTCTCAGTAACCCTAAGTCTGAGTGGCTGCCACTTAGAGTTCGGTTAAAATAAGGGTTAGACTATAAAGTTGTAATGAATATTTTGCAACATAATTCATTGGAATGTGTTGCAATATTTTGCATATAACTAATAAAGTATGATTCCAAAAAATTGCAACGCTCTATTTATTGACAGACCAATCAAACAGACAATCAAACAGAACCATGCTCTGCTAACAACCAATCAGAAAGTGGAATCCCTCACTAAAACAGTGGATATTTTAGAGTTCCCACTTATAATTTTTCGTGTCCACACGAGAAGGACTTCGTCTGTAATGTTTTACAGTTGGAGACTTGTATGGATTAGCTACCCACCGAAAAATATTCTTCGTCTCATGACTTGTACAGATTGGCTACCCATCGGAAACTGTTCTAAAAATAAAGGTTTTCAATTCAAAAGAATGTTTTTAAAACTAATTAATTGGTTAGCGTGATTGCAATAAATAAATACGAATCCAAATTAATATCAGCTACGAAAGAAATTTAAGATATCTGATACAAATTAATGTTCTGAAATAGTTACGTTGTACCAGATACGTTAATTTTGCATCTGATACTTTTAACATTGGTAGGAGGAAACACTATAGAGATTAACCGAAACAAAAATTGTTCTAATCATGAAAATTCGGTTCAAGTCCATAACTTCCTCCTTCCACACCCAAGAAAATAAAAAATAAAGAAAAATCATCATAGCATACATATCCGTGACAGAAAGAAAATACCATATACCAAAAATCATGTACATTTATCAGGTAGTTTTATTTTAAAAATTAAAACAAAAACAAATTTTATGGATAAACACCCATCGACAGCTTAGTCATGCCATCTTGCAAATAGTTTGAAAGACAAGAGAGATAATTGCAAATAATTCAAATTGTAGTGAATGTTTTGAAAACAAAATTGTTGCGAATGTTTTATAAAACTAATTATTAGGGAGGAATATTTGTATTTGAGGCAGCGGTGAAATGTAGGTATATCACTGTAAATTTGATTGGAAACATCTCTATATAAAAGCCAAGTACGTCCAAGGATGGAATACTGTTGCCATATCTGGGCAGGAGCTGCTAAAAACAGCCTATCCTGCCTTAACAGAGTACAAAATAGACTTCGTGGCTTAGTGGGGGATGCCCTTTTCTCTACCCTGCAACCTCTCTCCCACAGAAGAGACGTTGCGAGCCTGTCCTTGTTTTATCGTTATTTCCATGGCAGATGCTCGTCTGAACTCCAATCTCTGGTCCCCCCTCGCCAATCTTTCACGAAAAACACCCGTCTAGCTGAATCCACTGTGAAAAATTTCCCCCACTCTATATCTGTGCCTAAATCAAAACGCGGATTCCATGAACAAAGCTTCTTTCTTAGAACTGCACGCCTGTGGAACTCTGTTCCGTCTGCCTGCTTCCCTCCGGGCTACAACTTGGATGTCTTCAAGTCCAATGTTAACAAATTCCTAATGAACCGCCCCCTTAAGTAAACACTTCAGCAAATCTCCTCACTAACTTAATGTACTTGCAATAACCCTTATCCCTGAGTGGCTTCCGGGCCTTGATAAGTGGTGATCACTGTGTAAAAAAAAAAAAAAAAAAAAAATATACCCCAAGTGGCGTTATGTGAATACAGAGAGAGTAATTCTTGCCATGATTCTAATTCTTTCAAGTTGAAGGCCTGCATTTCTTAAAATGTCTGCCAGTATTTAGTCATAGACACGTTAGATGAAAGCAGTAATAAAATACAGGGTGCATGATTAGCTTAATGGATACTATCACAGACTAGGGATGGTCCTGGATATGATCTTAAACTATATCCAGTGGTGAGGCCCCAGCTTGCAGGCTTTGGGGAGTGTGGAGCCACCCTTTAATTGCCATTGCTCCCAGGCCCACTCTGACCCGTAGTGGTAGTACATGTTAGGGTCCCAACTATGGGTTAAATAGAAACCGACTTGAAAACAATATTCTATTAAAAGATTTTCTTCAAAATCTTTGGATTCGGCATTAAATAACCTGAAAAGGGTTGATATGCCGTAAAACAAAAACAACCAACCAACCAACAGACTGGAATTCTATGTTGAGTTAAAATCCTGATGAATCAATCGTGATCATCTATGCAGTTATACTGTTGGGAAAATGATGATGATGATGATGATCTAATAGGTATTAATCATCAATTAATAAATATTGCTCAAATTTCAGTTTCTTTGGAGTATTTTTAAGGCTTTTTAAACGGCATATTATGAGCACACCCTACTTTGTGAAAATTGAAATATTTTAAATTTGTATTGAATTTGACTGTACAGCATTATCACGCTGACACACCGGTTCCCGTCAGGTCACCAAAGTTAAGCAACATTGAACCTAGTCAGTATTAAAATGGGTGACAATTTGGGAATTCCAGGTGCTGTACGTGTTTTCTGCTTATCTCAGCATTGTTTCTAGTCAGTCTTGGGCCTCTCCCTACCACTGGATCCAAGCAGTGCTGATTCAGGAGAGGTGTGGTTGGGAACTGCGCAACCATTGCTTTATTATTACATAGGGTGTCCATTGTCTCTTGAGACTGAGCGGCAGTATCAAATAAATTTGATTTGTCAGTTGACATCAATTAAGTTTCCTTGACTTTTAATTTCTTTTTGAGATCCTTAAGCCGTAAATGATTTGATTTGCTTATTTAGTTTTATGGCATATCAATCCTTTTTGGGTTATTCAATATCGAATCCGATTATTTTGGTAAAAAGTTAGATTGCTTAAAGTTCTTTATATTTTCGAATATTTAATCATGTTTGGTTTGGTTGTTTTGTAGTGGAAAATTGTTAAATGATTTTCTAGAACCAAAATCATGTAATAGTTTTTAAACTATTACATGATCAAAATTGAAAAAAAAAAATATTGTAGACGTAAGGTTTAGTACCATTATATTTTGATTTTAATTTTTACAAGGGACATAAAAGTGATGGAAAATTGTTTGGTTTATGAATTTACCTGTCCTGGGACGAGTATTAGTCTAGTTAATTAGAAAACTGATTTTAAATACAATACATCCTTGTAAAAAGAAAACGTTTTTTTCAATAAGATTCCTGTCTGAAATCTTTAAAGATATTCAAAAACTTAAATGCTTCAGAATTTATTTGAAAAAAAAAAAAAAAAAAAAAAGGTCATTTAGTCCATAGAACGCGGCTTTATAAATTCATAAAATCCATTATTGAAAATAATCAATAAATCGAATCTATGTAATTAATAAGGCTTTGAGATAATAGCTAAAAAGAACTCGGATTTTATTTCATTGTCGGACTTTTTTTTCTTTTCCTTTCCAGAACAATGGTAGCATCATACTGCTGCACTTTTTGCATGCCTCGCAAACAATAAACGTGGGATTCTTCAGAATGCGTAGGATCCTTTGTATCTTTAAAACGGATTCACATTTCTAACTTCTCCTTGGGATATTTTCCTATACCTTGTGATGCGTTTCAAATTTGCTCAGCTTTATTCTTCATCATTATGAGCTCAGAGATTTAGATCAGTAACAAGATAAAATGAATTCCTTGTACAGAAAGTCTTGTATCACTTTTATGTCTATTAAGAATGATTAAAAATAACATATAATGATACTAAACCTTATGTGTAGAATCCTTTTCCATTTTGATCAAAATCTATTACATGATTTTCATTTTATAAAATGTCTCAAATTTTTAGCTTAAGGGGTCTAAAGTAAGAATTCAAATTAAAATAATGTTTCTTAATTATATATTAAATTCAATGCAAATCAGAATATTTTCATTTTAAAACGGGAATTTGTGCCCATTTTATGTCCCCTTAAATCCCTTAAAAATACTCTAAAGAAACTAAAACTTGATGAATATTTATTAATTGATGTCTAATACTTATTGTTAAAATTTCGCAAAAATTAAAACTATCTGAATTTTCATGATGGGCTTTCATCCCTATTTTAGGCCTTTACATTAAAGTAAAACTAAATATAGACGACATTATGACCTCTTACACTTTTCAGCGGTGTTCCAAAAGTCATAATGACCGGTTAATTACTTTTGGAGTAAATCTTGAAGAAATATATACACACACATATATATGTATACTAGCATAGGTGCCTGGCGTTGCCCGGGTGTTGAGCAAAAAAAAAAAAAAAAAAAAGTGGTACTAGGAAAGGCAGGCTCAAACCAGTATTGCGGAGGAGGAAAAGACAGGGGGAAAAAACTGACATCTTTGCTGTTACGACCACCGCCAAACCGGAAGTGACATAGGTTTTAATTAAGGCTAGACAATCAGAAAGAGGGGATGACTTTCGAAAATATCGGCGAAAAAAGCGACCCCTTCCTGTAGAAAAGTGTCCAGTTGAGAGTGAAGAAATTAATGTTTTTAGCCAATTTTTCGGTATTTGTCGTCTAAATGGTCAAGCTTCAAAACGATCTTGATCTTGTGAAAATCCGTCGCGTCTGTCGAAAGTTTTAGGCAGACATGCAAACATACATACATACATTTATATATTGGTAGCTAAAATTTTCGACCCAAACCGATTAAAAAGCTTGCCCTATCTCTGAATACCCTTTATGTAAAATTTCAAATGTTTAGACCAGAAATTGTCCGAGTAATTTGGAAGAGACCGCAGAGGTCAAATTTTTTAAAAATTTGACCCCTATTATGACCCCTTAAAATTTATTGTTTTGGGCTCAAATCAAGTTATTAAATTAGATCCATGTCCATATAGATATATATGTATGATTGTGCATATACGCAGACATGTATTGACTCAATAAAGGGAAACTGCATGACCGTTCCACCATTATACTTTAAGTTGTTTAAGAGTGAGTCTATCTGCTAAATTTCTGCATTGTTTGACTTCTGTAAAGCTAAATTTTGCTTATATACACCTTAAACAATGCTTCAAGCAAACTATTTAAACCTCTAATACACACACACACACAGATAGATACATACATGCGTGTGTGTGCCAAAATTTTTTCATCCTAAATGCTATGCAATTATACACAATATAGAAAATATGATATGCATAAATAGAACTGAACGTAATAGGAAAATGAAACCAATCATCCAATAAAAAACTATAAAAAAACGAATAATTAATGAATTTCGTTTTTCAAAAGATTATGCAAATTAGTTAATCTTTATGATGTCGCCTGCATATCCATGACTTTTATTAAGTTCAGTTTAATAATTTTTAAATAGAAAAAGTAGGCTTTTAATACCAATGTCAGTGAAACAGAAAACTCAACTTTATAGGTGCATAGATTACCAAACATAGTAAAGATGCTAAGAGCATACTTAATGAAACAAAAAAAAAAAGAAAGAAAAAGAAAACCTAGGAGAACAGGATTTTATGAGGGAGATACAGCAGATAAGCTAGTCTAGTCTCTTGCCTATTGTTTGTTTTCGAAGATTCTCCCCACCTCTCAGGACTCTGAGAAGAATCTGTAATATGAGCGTTTACTGTATAGATGACGACCAAATCTAAGAGATGCTACAAGATCAAGCTATCTGAAGATACTGGTCTCCTGACCTTAAAATGCACCAAACATTAATGTTATTGTTTTCCCTTTTCCTTTGCAAAGTTCAATCGTGTTCTGCAAAATTAAAGCCAAAAACAACAATCTTCCACAACAAAGCAACCAAACCAAACCAAACACAATGAATGAATATTGGAAAATACAAAAATCTTGAAACATCATAACTTTTTACCAAAATAACCAGTCGACATCGAAAGAAAGCAAACCAAATCAACTGTAAAAGATTCAATTTCTTTAAAAAAAAGCCATAAGAGAACAGAAAATTGGGAGGAAACTATGATAAATAAACCAGCCTAATGTCTTGGGTTTTGTCTGTAAGAAAGAACAGACGTGTTTATCAGAGATCCTTTACTAATCCACAGGAGGTTGCAGAGAATATGTGTTATTGCTAAATATTCTAAAGATGCTAAAACCAAATTTGAAAAATAAATTAAATTGCTGGTTGTGTGCTATTGTTCTTAATCGAACTACAACTACGATTTTCAGTAGAGAAAGAGAGATACAACCGCACTTAAAAAACAGAAGGTATTTATACACACGTCACCACTACGACGACTGCATCTACTATGCATTATCAACATATAACATGCAGGGGAGAAGAATGGATGTACATAAATCTAAAACAATAGTAGAATCGTTAGAAAATGACATCCAAACCGTAGTGGAAGGGAGTTATAAATAGAAGGTAACATTTAATGCTAGTTAGACTAAACTGCTCTCCTTTAACAATTACAAGACGCCTTCTAACCACCGATATCCATGACAAATAACATCATACTTGAGAATTCTTCCTTAAAACTCTTTGGCCTAACATTCATGGGCAATATGAGCTGGAACAAATGCATTGCGGACATTGCGAAGGCTGCTGCAAAGAAGGTGGGTTTCCTTTGTCAAGCTAGAAAACTACTCACATCTGAGAGTATCCTGTAACCTCTACAAGGCCTTCATTGCCCATGCATGGAGTGTTGCTGCCACATCTGGGTTGGTGCATCTATCACTAGCCTCTCCCTCTTGGATAAGGTGCAAAGAAGAGTTTTCAATCTCATAGATCCCACTTTGTCAAGTAATATCTAACCCTAGTCCCATCGCCGCAATGTTGCATTTCTGTGCCTGTTTCACAAATATTTTAAGGGAATATGCTCTGATGGACTTTGTTGCACTTAAGCCTCCTCGACATACATATCCCCGACAAATCCACTTAGCAACAAAATCACACACCTTCACTGCTGAGGTCCCTAAATGCTAGAGAGCTTTCTTCCCTCAAACGGCTAGACTCTGGAATTCTCTTCCTGCTACCTGCGTCCCTTACTATTGATATGCAGGAATGCAGGAGTTTTAATGTAGGGTAAGCCAACATCTTGTTAATCTTTCTTAGGAATGGTCCTGGATATGACCTTAAACTATATCCGATGGTGAGGCCCCAGCTTGCGGGCTTGAGGGAGTGTGGAGCCGCCCTTTAATTGCCATTGCTCCCAGGTTCACTCTGACCCTGAGTGGTAGTAACTGTTAGGGTCCCCAATTATGGGTTAAATAGAAACCGACATGAAAAAAAAAAACAAATATATCTTATTAAAAATCTTTTCTTCAAAGTACCTTGATTCAGCATTAAATAACCTGTAAAGGGTTGATACGCCATAAAACAAAATCAACCAACAACCAACCCAAATGGTAGCCCCTTAAGTCCAAGTGGCGACATGCCTTGCTTGGAGTGAAAATAAGTAAAAAATCAAAACAAACAAAAATAACATAAAACAGTTGTTTACAAGATGCTGCTTATCATGATACAGTAAAAACTCGTCTGGCTACAACCACTGTAAAAAAATTTCTTTTTTTTCGTACAAATAAACAGAACTTCCATGAGAAAATTTTGTTCACGAACGGCCCGTTTGTGGAAGACGATACCACGAGGCTGCTTTCCAGATGACGACAGCAAGGTTGCTATCAAACCCAGTGTTAAATTCTTGTTGAATCACCGTTTTACATAATAAAATTCTACCTTGATCCAACCATCATCTTTGATCCGTGAAGAGTTTTCTCTCACTGTCCGTTAATGCAAATTACTAATTCTTGTTCTCGAGTGGACTTTGGGCTTTGATGAGTGCTGACTCATTAACAAATAAGTTAATCATTTTTTCTGTGAGAGAGAACATACATATTTTTAGAAAGTTCTCTTTTCCCCACGGTGCAGGGAGCTGGGAAGAATACATAATGTTACTATATATATATATATATATATATATATATACTAGCAAAAGTACCCTTCGTTGACTGGGTTCAAAAATAGCCTACAGAAAATGGACTCTGATTTATGAAAGTATGATAGGTTATGAAAAGGAAGGGCTGTAAAGAGATAGCTTCGAATTTGGGGGTATCAAAACCAAAACAAAATATGATGAAAGTAAAAATAAAATAGATAAACCCCATAATTTATTATACCATACCTGTTCACACTGAAACACTTATCACAATATTCTGTGGATCTATATTAAAAAACCTTGTTAAACTTTGTGACATATTTCCATTCTATGGAGGTCAGGCGCGAACGAACACCCCATAATTTTATTATAACATATTTCTTCAAACTGAAACATAATTATCAAAGTATACTTACGCAGATAGATATGAAAAGTCTTTATTAAAGTTTGTGCCTATTTCTATCCTATGGAGGCCAGGCGCGAACGCAGACCCCACAATTTTATTATACCATTCCTATTTAAGTTAAAACATACTTATCAAAGTATTATTATGTACATCTATATCAAAAGCACTTGTAAACATTTTTTTTTTTTTTAATTTTTTAAATTTTTTATTTCAATACATTGTGGACCAGGCGCGAACACAGACCCCACAATTTTAATGAATCATCACTATGCCAGATCAAACATACCCATTCCTGTGTCTCGATACATCTATCATTATATGTGATCAGTTTTCTATAATAGTCAACCATATAGGAGCCTATTCATGACCAGACACACACACAGACGTTCAGCTTTATATTATAGAAGATATAAAAAATGCTAAGGACAAATTTAAGGAAATTAAGCTTTAAAAAAAAAAGAGAAATATTGGAAGATTCTGTGCTGTTGTTATGCTACGACTACAGATGCTATTAAAAAGAACGAGAAAGGCACACGTTTAATCGGTGGCAAGAAAACTGCAGCTACTACGTATCGTCAACACAACACATCTGTTTATGTGACGCTGCTAGCTCGTCATTTGTTAAAGTCAGAAGATAAAGAATGTTCCATGATAACGCTAAATGTCAAAAGTTATAAATACATTTAATATCTGAATATCTTTACATTTTCCTCGGATTAACATACAACAAACATATTTGTTTATAGACGTTTGGATAACGAAAGTCAGAAACAGGTTGAACAAAAATATTTCTCAGTGTTTGCTACAGGTGACGATGCTTAAACTGTAGCACAGGAGGTAAATTTAGTCAGTAATTGAATTTCTTATTACTTCTGCTTATTATTTATATCGAAGTATAAACATCTCACTAAGATGTGGTAAGTGCAGCCAAACAACATAGTAATTAAATGAGTAAAATAATAACAGACTAGTAGGTACCTACAACGCCCGCCACAGTTTTACCCCCCCCCCATAACTCTCCCTGTAACACGGTGTAAATGTAATTTAATATTATCATCCTAACTTTTTTACCATTTAAAAGAAGAAGCTTTAAATAAACTAGTAATATTTTCTTTACAGCACACAAAAATAACGAAAATGCGAGACAAAATTCGCGTTTACATTATCGACGCTTTGAAACAGTGTTCCTATGTAGTGACGTTTTTGAAGCCGTAAACATACCTATGTTTTAAAAATCTAGCAAAAATAAAATAATAGTCATATTTTCCTAAAATTTTCGATATTTATTCATTATTAAATAAACTTACATAATAAAAGTAGGTTTGGTTAAATATATTAGAGGAAATATTTTTTTTAGGTGTTCTACCCCCACCACATTCAATGTTACAAGAACTAAACAAAATAAATGTAGGTCGATAAAAATTTAAACATTTTTTAAAGGTGAAAAGATCAAATAATTAAAAAATAGTTATTTATATATATATATATATATATATATATATATATATATATAAAATCCGTAATTTGTCAATTACCTTAAAGTTGTAAATAAAATTGGACATAAAATCACTATTATTATGTTTAAAAAAAACAAACAAAAAAACACTTTTTCTTGATAATTTTTTTTCTCGGTAATATAATTATTTGAATTACAAAAAAAAAAAAAACAGAATTCTAAAAAAATAATTATTTTTTGAAAGCTTTAAATGAAAACAAATTCAAATATTACGTGATATGAAGTTCAAACAGATTTTTATTATAACAAGTTTCCAATAATAAAATTATATTCATATAAGAGAATATAAGAGTATTGAGATAATAAAAATTGCAAATCCAAAATCGGCCGGAAAAAATCGTTTTGATTTTATTATTTAAATTGAAAGAGGGTGATCCTTATGTTTTGCACCTTTTTTCAAAAAAAGTATGGAAGCCTGTAAGCAACATTATTTTTAGATGCATAAATGTCAACAGAAGACGTTAAAATTAATTTTATTTAATTATATCTAGTCTGTGTAGTTTGTTAATAAAAATCTATTTGTTTTACAAAAGGTGAGTCTTATATTGTTTTGTATCCATAGCAAAAAACAAAACAAAAAAAAACGTTACTTTCATTAACCATTATAACGCGAATTCCCATCCATAGAAATTGACACAAACATATGAAATGCTGACGTTTTACACCCCGCTATGGACATAGCTACAGACCAGCAAGGTTAGCAGATTGACACATGGGATTACAGAGCTGAAATGAAAGCAACAAAATCAGGATGTTTATTTGGAGATTAATTGATGATGATGATTGCAACGTCTTGTCAGACGAGTGCCACTTCCTCAGACACGAGCCCAAAAAATAACTTCTATCGCCACAGGACCATTTTAATAGACAAATACCTGAGGGAGTATCTATACACAAATGATGTTACAGAGTCTTAGTTTTGTACGACAGCTATGTCTCTCTTTCGGTTCAAAATATGGAGAACAAGCAAGAGCAAGATAGCCAGCAAGAAGTTAAACTGCAGACCAGCTTAATGCGGGTACTGGTCTCCCGCTTGATGCTTTTTTTAAATCAGAGATTTGCTTCTCCTAGAAAGGTTGCCTTCACCATGGCTTACGGGAGCCCTCTTCACCCCAACACACACATGCATACACACAAACACACACGGAGCTAGTTGGCCGTTGACCTCGAAAAAGGGTTCATTCACCTTTTGGAAGGTCTTGTTTAAGATTAATTACATTGTCAGTAACAGCAGATAGCTTTTTATTCCATATATATATCGAGAGAGAGAGAGAGAGAGAGAGAGATAGATAGAGATAGATAGAGAGAGAGGAGAAAGAGAGAGATATGTATAAGGCAGCATTTTTTCTCTATGGCAGATTTCATTAAATAAAATGGATATTTTTTTGTCTATTAATTCTATTTTCGATCCTTTCCAACTTCCTAATTTCAGTCTTCACGGGAACTGGCTGATGTAATCACCATGTTTATCATAAGTCCGAATACTTTCCAATCTGTCAAGATTCATCGTCAGGGATAAATTAATCTAACTGGTTTTCAACAATTTAAAAAGTATTTTTGTTTCACTTCATTGGTATTTATCCTTTTTTCCATTGGTTAAATTTAAAATGAATAGCATCCTGAAATGTTTGCAAAGCTATTAAAATAATTAACTCTACAAATACTTCAGGATGTTATTATAATTGCTAACGTTTATTTTATTAATAGTTTTTTTTTTTTTTAGATGTTATTAGTAATGTTTCTAGTATTTCAAGTTTTCGTTTATTCAAAGTATTGTTCATTGTTCGTTTGTTCAAGTATAGATGTGTTTATTATTTGTTTGTTCAAGTATAGATGTGTTTATTATTTGTTTGTTCAAGTATACATGTGTTTATTATTGGTTTGTTCAAGTATACATGTGTTTATTATTGGTTTGTTCAAGTATACATGTGTTTATTATTGGTTTGTTCAAGTATACATGTGTTTATTATTGATTTGTTCAAGTATACATGTGTTTATTATTGGTTTGTTCAAGTATACATGTGTTTATTATTGGTTTGTTCAAGTATACATGTGTTTATTATTGGTTTGTTCAAGTATACATGTGTTTATTATTGGTTTGTTCAAGTATACATGTGTTTATTATTGGTTTGTTCAAGTATACATGTGTTTATTATTGGTTTGTTCAAGTATACATGTGTTTATTATTGGTTTGTTCAAGTATACATGTGTTTATTATTGGTTTGTTCAAGTATACATGTGTTTATTATTGGTTTGTTCAAGTATACATGTGTTTATTATTGGTTTGTTCAAGTATACAGGTGTTTATTATTGGTTTGTTCAAGTATACAGGTGTTTATTATTGGTTTGTTCAAGTATACATGTGTTTATTATTGGTTTGTTCAAGTATACATGTGTTTATTATTGGTTTGTTCAAGTATACATGTGTTTATTATTGGTTTGTTCAAGTATAGATGTGTTGTCAACTAAAATTCTCCTAAATTGGGACAGAGGACAGGAATGTTCGTTAGTCAAGTGGTTAAATATAGCGTTGGTGATAGTCAAACCTATATATATGCTTTCACTTTTATTGTTAGAGACACAGTCTCCCAAAGGGCATTTGAACATATACTAAGTTAATCCTATCAAACAGCTCAGTGGAAGGGGAGGAGTTATTAGTTATAATCAGGTCAGAGGTTTTAAATAGTAAATGATTAATTTTGTTTTTTTATTAAGGTCTATACGTTGCACATTTTTATTAACAATATTTCTTAATACTTGTTCGTCTATTCTATAATTATAGTGCATTCGATTTTTATAATAAAGTTTTATATGTGTAGTAGGTTTGAATCCTGTATTATTACGGTTAATATTTTTAAATTTCTCAAGCCTTAGTAAATAATGGATATCCCAACCATGTTACTGATGAACAAATTTTTACCAATTTGGTACCCCCAAATGGGGAGCGGTATATATATTGTTTTTAAAATATAATTATCGACTAACATGTTTTTTATCGCCTATGACTCATCAGAGTGGCTGAATCTAGCGGGATTTGAAATTGGTAAAAGGGGAAATTATTCCCAACTCGCAATTAGGCAAAAATGCACTTTTGTATAAATAATTGAATTCATTCAAAACGTATCGCAAAAACAATATATGTATATATATATATATATATATATATATATATATATATATATATATATATATATATATGTACTAGTATACTGTAATAACCAGGAAAGTAATATGGTGTTATGAGCATAGTGAAAAATTACATTGTAGTGATCCAAATCTAATCCTGAGCAACATCGGATCTTCCTGCTAGTAGGCTATAATTTAGAATATGATAAAGTGTAAAATGGCATAATTTTATAATGGAAATGTTTTTGTCTTTTTCTTAATCTTCTGCAATTTTAAAGTTCGAACAGTAAATTTGAAATTTTTTTGGTTCAATTAACCTAAAGCAATAAAAAGGCCTTGCGTGCATACTGATTAACGAATTGTGCCAAGGTAGTTTGATAAAATCTTTACAAGTAAAAAATAATACACAGAAAGAGAAATATTTTAATGAGAAACCTTTTTCATAATTAAAATTTATCTCCGCATAAAATCTGAGTAGATTTTTTTTTAATATCTGATGAGTCAGCATTTGGCTAGGAGGAACAATGAGGCCATTTGGATTCTCAAGGTGAAAAAAAAGTATTATTATGGAGTCAAAGTGTTAGACATTCACAGAGCATATGGCGTAATCACGTTGGCACAACAGTTCACAATAGTGCATCGGATTTAACCAACGTTGAATTTGTTCAGTGCGGCATGGGTGCATATTTTGGAAAACCAGGCGTTCTATGAGAAATATCCTTGCTCTGCCCTTACCTCCTCCTCCTCAAGTTTTGGTATTTAAAGTGCAGCAAGTGCCCCGGACACAAAAATGTATAACACTAAGCAACCTCTCACACCGGCTCTCCATGCAGTCCAATTCAAAGTGTTGATATCAGTCACACGACGGCATATGATTAAATAACACATTGAAGTCAGATATTTCTTGGCCTACCATACACCCTAGTACTTGGGATATCCACGCGTGTTATTGAGTTGCTACAGAAGTGGATATGATATATATTACCAAACCACCAAGCGCATAAGGCATCCAAAATTCCAGCAACATAAAGCTTCTCTTGAAGCATGGTTGATTGGTTATTTTTTGTTTAACAACATATCAACCCTTTTCAGGTTATTTAATGCCAAATCCAGTTATTTTAAAGAAAAATTTTTTAATAGAATATATATTTTTTTTCAAGGCGGTTTCTATTTAACCCATAGTTGGGACCCTAACAGGTACTACCACTCCAGGTCAGAGTGGACCTGGGAGCAATGGAAATTAAAGGGTGGCTCCACACTCCCCAAAGCCAGCAAGCTGGCGCCTCACCATCAGATATAGTTTAAGGTTTATCCAGGACCTGAAGCATGGTTGAAGCTACACATCCACCTGATTCTGACAAAGTCATTATGCTAAAGTTGTTGCAAATCAGAAGCATTTACGACCCATGTCTCACCACGATGCAATATGGCAGAGTGAAGACAAGCCAAAAAGACTTTTTCCCAAATCCAGAAAGAAATATTTTGAGATATAAAGTTGCCTAGACCTTCCCCAAGCAACATAACAGCGGCAATGATAACACATTTGCAACTATCGTTAGTTTTTAACATGTCATGCAGATAGCAGACAGCAGTTTTAATCATTAATAAAAAAAATTTTTTAAAGTATAGTTGCCACTTTCTTGTGGGATCCATGTGTGAATTCTAGAAACTTCCTTTTTCAGAGGAGGAGGATCAACTCACTCATGGTGAATTTGCATTTTACTCTTTTCCTGCAACTTCTTTCCCACAAAAGAGACATTGTGAGCCTGTCTCCGCTCTATCGTTAGTTTCATGTCTGAGCTTCAATTTATGATCCCCCTGCCAAACTTTCACAAAAAAACATTCATCTAACTACACTCCTATTAACAATTTCCGCCAATGTTTGTGCCTAAATCTAAACACAGATTCAATAAACGAAGCTTCTTTCTTAGAACTGCCTATGTGTGGAACTGTCAGCTAGCCTGCTTTCCAGCTGACTACAATATGGCAATCTTTAAGTTTAATACAAACAATTCCTGCTGAGCCATCCCCTTAAATAATCAAATTATACCCAAATGTTCACCACTAACAATTACTATGCTATTGTTCCAATGACCACCATACACTCATTAATTCTTATCCTAGAATAGCCTTTGGGCCTTGACAAGTGGTAACTCCCCCAATAGAATATGCTTGGAAGGATAATATTGCAACAAACGAATAACCACTACATTACTCCCCAAAAGGAAGCAGTAGTGCCTGGGAAGATAGTCTCATAAAAAAACAAAGCAGCTACTACACTATTTCCCTCTCCAAAAATAGAGGAGGGTATGCCTTGGAGGATGATGATGAATGAACAGATTCTACACTATCCTCCAAACGAGCAGGTAGTGTGTGGGAAGATGGTCTTATGACAACAGAACAGATGCTAACCCCCTCCCCCAAAAGAGGAGGGTGGTGCCATGACAAGAGGACAGATATTACATTACTCCCTTCCCTGAATAAAGCATTGCAAGATAGCATGTTAGCCTGCAATAGTATAATAATTATGCATTAAAGGATATAATAATATAGTTTTAGCTTTAGACAAACAGATACCGATTCCACATTAGTATTAGATGATAATTTTTTTTTTTATAATTGTTTGCTGCATAAACAGAAATACGTTGTTGTATTTCATATTTCAATCACGTAAATTATTTTCACTGGATTTTTGTGTCACTTGCTGAGCAATTTTTTTAATCATCCGTTATATATAGCTCCCCATTTCCCTATCTGGCGAAAAAACTATTACATTTTGGGACAGCACTAGGTAGGGTCAGCTAATCTAGCATGTAAAGAAAAGTTACCTTAATATTCGACTAAAATCCTACTTATCTGAGAAATCGATCACATTATTTGAAACAAATTAATCTATTTCGATTCAGTTCTTTTAAATATCATTCCGGCTATAAATGTTATTACAGTGGAGACATCTTTCGCTAATCACCAAAACGGATGCCGCATCTTAGATCATGAATAAAACAAATGCAACTGATATTATTCCATCTTTCACATAAAACATTCAATTTGCTCAAATTGAATACTACATTACTTGTGACAATACGTCCCGATTGAAAAATTCAAAAGGGAATTTATCCCCGAGACGCGTTATAAAAAAAAAATTTTTTTTTAAGTGTAAGTGCACGCCATAAAATTATCATGATCAAGTAGCACTTTACCCAGATTCTGGACAGTAATTCTGATGTGAAATATTCTTATGAAATTCACGGTTGACGAAATACCAGGCAATGAATAAAGAATATATATATATATTATACACATGTCATTTATTATGCGATAAAATTCAACAACCAAGACAAGACAGTCAAAGGAATTATAAAAAAACAAAAACAAAAAAAAAACATGCAGTGTCCAAGGGGTCAAAAAAAAAAAGGAGGGGTGCAGCAATAAAGAAAACTGTTCAGATAAACAAACTCTTTTCTTTCCTTCCTGTTTTTTATCTTCTTTTTGTTTCTCCATGTGGAATAATGGTTCAGTCATATGAGGCAGTAGAAATTATTCAAAGTAAGAAAAAAAAACAATTCAGTCCAACAAGTCGACATTTATGAAGTATGGAGGGAGTGAGACGATATTAAACAGTACAGCTGTGAGGACATGCTTCGATGTTTATAGTGTAAGGCAGTCCCACCTTGCCGACGTGCGATTCAATGTCCCTCGAAGTTCGTTCATCCACTTGTCTTCCTTATTTTTCCTTCTCGCTTATTTCTCAACAACCGACGTTGGGACGTCTCATTCCCACATATCTGAGCCAAGGCGGTTTCGTAGTTTTTATGTGTTCCCTTTTCGGCTCCATGAATAAGACTCAGTTGAGAGAGTCGCCATTTCACTGTATAGATCACCTTGCTGGTGTTCATCGCGTCTTCTTGTTGTTCTCCCCACTCGAGGATGTATCCCATTCCAATATCTTTGAGCCAAGGTGTATTCGCAGTCTTTGACATATTTCCTTTTCGGCTCCAGGAATGAGATTTAAGTTGGGTGAACTTCCAATTCACCAAGCAAATCATGTTAGTAGGCATCAATCGCATTTTTATTGTCGACATTCGTTTGGCGATGCGATCAGCTTCATTTTTTAGACTGACCCCCGTTGTATCTTTCTCCCACATAATTCTCGCTAAAAGTTTTTTCTTCCTCCTTTATCCTGCACTTCGTTTTGGGGTGAAAGTGGGGTTTCTGAATAGTTTCTCGTCGTGGCCTTGGCATGTGTTTTTGAGGAATGACTTGGGGATGGGTTGTCCGAATGTCTCGATAGCAATGGGGTGGAGTGGGGGTGTCTGACCAATAGATAGTCAAAATAAAATTTAAGGAGGGTGGGCACTTCTGCATTATGCCCTGTTTTCTTGTGACATATTCCTTTCTTAATAGTTTTAGAATACAATAATAGATGATACAATAATTTGCTTTAGCAAAGCATATTTGCAATGTTGTCCTTGTTTTAAATATAAAATACTTATTCCGGTTAGGACGATAGATAAAAATGAAGACTTTTTTTTGCTGATGACCGAAATGTCTGTTGCTTATTATGTCTTTAATATAAAGCAAAATCTAAAACGCACTATATTTTACAACTTTCTGATAGTGGATTGCATTTTCTTAGATTGTGTATTTTTTATGGTTTCAGATTATATATGCAGATTATATTTTACTTTCGTTAAAATATTTGCAATATTGACTTTGTTTTACAAATGAATCATAACAATCAATACAATAATTTGTTTAAGTTCATAGTCAAAAGAATGCAAAAAAAAAAATCGTGATTGTACAGAGTATAAAACTCATACAAAGAATTACTTACTGTAGTCAGAACATGAAAACTAAAACTATTCTGTTATGTCTCAAGAGCTTTGGTTGATAACACGATGATCAAGGGTGTTTTTTTGTTTCACGATAACTGATACGATATGAGGGTAGGTCGAAATAAAGGTGAATGGTTCTCTGTATAAAGAAAATAAGGTTTGCTTATTATAGGAGTAATGCAGGGAAGGAGAATTCGGCCACATATTGTTTGTTCTATTCGAGAAGAGGAAAAGAGAGTGAATTTTATTAAGCATCCTCCACCTCTCCCTCTCCATCCATCTCTCTCTGCAATAGTGAACATTGTCTGCTATTCACTATGTATATGTATCTATTTTTAAATAAGATTTTTAAATGCTTATTTTGCTATTTGACCTTATTAATTTTGATTACCATAAATAATTGATTAGCAGTAATTAAAAAATGAGAATGTGCAAGTTATGTAACCGTAATAAACGCACTGACACACAGCAACATAAGGTGACAGTAGCTAAGTAGTTGACGACACAGAGTGAAACCTGGATGTGCCGAGTTCGAATCCTGTTCGTACTACAGAAATACTTTCACTTAGAGATGTTGGCAACTTTCATGTGGTCCCTCCTGTGAGTGCCTAATGTCTTTTTAAAATGCTGTTTTGCTTTACAACATATCAACCCTTTTCAGGTTATTTAATGGTGAATCCGGTAATTTTGGAAAAAAAAAAAATTTTCTGCTTCGTTCTTTATATTTTCAAATATTTATTCATAGGGTTTAGTTTGATTGTTTTGTTTTACGGCATATCAACCCTTTTCGGGTTCAATTATTTTGGCAAATGTTTTAATGCTTCAAGTTCTTTATATCTTCAAATATTTATTCACGGTATTTGGTTTAGTCGTTTTGTAGAGAAAAACTGTTATGTTTTTAATTTTGCAGAACATGATTGAGTTTTGCTAAGGGAAAGGAAAAAAACAGTAACATCACTGTGCGGTGCACTTAAGTCAGGAAGTCAACATCTTCAGATAATCTGATCTGGTAACACCTGATGTCTTTCTAGTAAAAATTTGAACTAGCTAAATATCAGGGAAACCAATGCCAACAACAGAATTTTTTTAACTCCATACGAAATAAATGAATGAATGATACTCAACACCAACAGCATAGAATTTTATTCATATAGAAATGTGTCTGATGTAAGCAAAGCACACTTTTCTGTTTTCTTTTTTTATTATTTGATTATTTTCAGGTTCCATTTTCGTAAAACTACTTTTTTTAACGGAAGTCACTTTTTTCTATTTGGTGGCCACCAGTATTTGGTTTGATGCGCAAAAAAGATATTTTTTAGCACCTTTATACACGTTTTGGTGAACCTGGACGTGACTTAAAATAGAATCTTATGAGGCAGGAAAAACTTGTACATGTCAAGATTAGACAGGTGCTATGTATAAAACAAAAGCTATTCAATTCTGTATGATTATATAGGAACACCTTGAAGAAAGACATTATACTGACTGGGTAGTTCCGGGTCATAACTATAAAAGAAAACTGTATTTATCTTGGTAATAGGCAAAAGAATCACATCTGTTTGTCTGAAGCCGAAACTATACTATTATGTTTATTACTAACCTGTAGAAATTCCATAGGAGACTCTTTCATACGTAATATATTGATGTTGGCATTGTGTAGTTATTCAGTGTAAATGGAGACACTCCGATATTACTGTAGCTTTTTTGTTAAAACTGCAAACTATTTATCCAAGCTAGCAGAAACGACCGACGTAGCCCGGTCGTAAAATACGCTTAAATATGATATTTTAATTCTTGCAGATTTCACATATATTATTATAGAGTTAATGTTCTATTGATTTTTATATATTATAAAGTTGTGATTTCAAAAATAATAAATACATCTATATGACTTGGGTTTAATGAACCTATGTCATATAGATATATTTTTTATTTAAATCGAAACCAAATCCCAAACTTATGAATGAATATATATATATATATATATATATATATATATATATATATATATATATATATATATATATATAATTTTAGTTCCTTCAGCTATAATCAAAACCGAAACCAAAACTTATGGAGAATTCTTGATAAAATTATTTATTAAAAAAATAGATTACTAAGGTGCCATCAGCTAAAATCGAAACCAATACTTATGAAGAATTCTTGATAAAATTAATTTTAAAAAATAGATTATTGGAGTGTCATTAGTGTAATCGAAACCAAAACCAAAACTTATGAGGAATTCTTGGTAAAATTATTTATAAAAAAAAATGGAAAAAAAGAATGGAATACTGTTGCCATATCTGGGCAGGAGCTGCTAAAAACAGCCTATCATGCCTTGACAGAGTACAAAATAGACTTTGTGGCCTAGTGGGGGATACCCTTTTCTCTACCCTGCAACCTCTCTCCCACAGAAGAGACGTTGCGAGCCTATCCTTGTTTCATCGTTATTTCCATGGTAGGTGCTCGTCTGAACTCCAATCTCTGGTCCCCCCTCGCCAATCTTTCACAAAAAACACCCGTCTAGCTGAATCCACTGTGAAAAATTTCCCCCACTCTTTATCTGTGCCTAAATCAAAACGTGGATTCCATGAACAAAGCTTCTTTCTTAGAACTGCACGCCTGTGGAACTCTGTTCCGTCTGCCTGCTTCCCACCGGACTACAACTTGGATGTCTTCAAGTCCAACGTTAACAAATTCCTAATGAACTGCCCCCTTAAGTAAACTTCATCAAATATCCACACTAACGTAATATACTTGCAATAACCCTTATCCCTGAGTGGCTTCCGGGCCTTGATAAGTGGTGATTACTGTGTAAAAAAAAAAAAAAAAAATAGATGACTTAAGTGCAATCAGCTATAATCGAAACCGAAACCAAAATTATAAAGAATTCTTAGTAAAATTATTTATAAAAAATTAAATGACTTGAGTGCCATCAGCTATAATCAGCACTAAAACCAAAACTTATGAAGAATTCTTGGTAAAATTATTTATGACAAGAAATGGAAGTATATAACAATTAAACGACCCGGATATAAGCATGACATAGAAAATAACACACACGCTATGCTATCGTATTAATATATAGATGAAGATTTGGTATCTATCTGAAGCCGAAACTATATCATTACATTTAATACCAATGGAGATTCGGTATCTCTCTGTCTGAAGCCGGAACTATACTATTCCTTCTATTACTAATGTAGATTTAGTATGCCTGTCTGAAACTGACGGTATACTATTATTTCGATATTAACAGAATTTGGTATCTGCCTGAAGCCGGAACTATACTAGTACTATCATATAATGTTTTATTCAGTTTACTATTTTAGACTGCTCAATTCAAATAGTATGATATTTCTTTCATTAGCGTGCTACTATCCTCTGAGGCATAACATCCTCCTTTTTGGAAAGCAGGAATATTTAGTATCTGTTTATTATCATGACACCATCCTTTCAAATATTACTTGTATTTTTTAAGGGGATGAAGGAATTGCTGCATATGTTTTTATTTTCATCATTCCATCCTGACAAGTATTAACATCTCCCTTTGGGTGGCGTGGTGGGGATAATGTAGTATCTGCTATGTTGTCATGAGATCATCCTCCCAGGTATTACCTTCTCCTTGTGCAAGGGGTAGTATAGTAGATTTTCGTTCGTCATATATACTATTAAATATGTGATCGGGGGAGTCATATTTTTGATAGTTAGCATAATGTATTCATATATTCTCTTGTTAACTTGGTTATCATTCATTTATGTCGCCATTCAACTACAGACTGATTATGATGCTCCAAGATACAGCCATTGCCTTGGATATGTGTGCCTTCGTTTTATCCACACCTCGAAAGTAAAGCATGGTGTCATTAAAATTTTTAAATAGTAATCTAACTCGAGCTCAGTAGATGACTTAACGGGTCACCTTTTTCTAGTATTATAATAAGATATGAGAAACTAGTGTATAAGTTATAGTCACTACTTCTTACTGCAAGAAAATTATACTATGCCAAAAGTAAGACTCTTCCCTTTCTCATTGATCAAAGTTTAACCTAAATCATCAATTATGTCTGTTCTTTTCAGATGAAATAACTTACAAAGTTTGGTGAGATAATATTTTTCAGACACACAATTAATGACACCACCATCAATGTAATACTGAAGATTTAATAATGTTTCGGATATTTTTTCTCTGGAAGCTTAAATCAAAGAAGAACCAATACTTTCACCAAAATAGATACACCAATAAAATAAAGCCTACTACCATTCGAGCCACAACCCTACCCTATTTTTCATTCAAAAGAAACTAATACTTACAATATTATGACAGAATGCCATTATTTCTTCGACATAATAGTTTCAGGAATTGCCTCTAAAAGACCAAACAAAATTCATAGAAAACGCCAGCGAAATCCATGAATCATGTCATAAATAAGAGAAAAGTTCGAATATTTCCTTAAAGCAAGACAAGTTAAGTTGCACCCTGAAACTGATACAAGGTTTGAGTATAAAAAAATCAGCTAGTCACAGCTAGAATCAATTCATCATATGAATACTTGGAGAAGATTCCGCTGGGATTATAATTCTTTTATAAGATTCATCTACAACTTTTTAATGTATATCCAAATCGAATACAGCAGACAAGAAAAAACAAAAACAAAAAAACAAAGATGTATGATAATAATGATAATATTCAATATTAAGGAGTTTGGTCAGAAGAATAATATATTAATATGAATAGTTACGAGATAATAAAAACTACAAAAAAAAAACGACATTATACGTTTCACAAAAAAAAAAAAAAAATTGCAGGAAAAAAAAACATCTTACATCTTACTGAGGAAAGAAGAAAAGAATAAAGAAAAACTGGGTCCAACCTTGGAATAAAGAAATTCAATCAAATGATATTTGATCATCTGACAAGAAGCAGAATTTTTTCCCCCATTTTCGTTTTTTGTTTTCGATTAATGACTGTTACTTCCTACAGAGAAAAGAGCTAATAGCCTTCAATATGATAGATTTAAAAACACTGACATTATTTTGCAGTATAACAAAAACATAAAATTAAAAAAAAAAAAGAAAAAACAAGGAACGGTAAGAATATTTTTCTTTTAATACGTAAAAAACTCTCTCTTTCTCACATGCACATACATTATATATATATATATATATATATATATATATATATATATCATTTTACTTCAGTCGAAGTTTTCAGAAATCAAGGGGCACTTTCTTGGGGAGTAACACATGATCTCTATGCGAGATGCATATACATTCGAGTGTTCAATTAAGAAGTCATCTTTTACCTTTAAAAGTTAAAGTTAGTGAAGAAGTAAAGAGCATTGACCAGTTAAATATGTTATTAACATATTTATATGTTGCTTTAGTACAGATCATCAAGAGTTCAACAAATATCTCCCTGGGGAAAGGTTGGGGGGGGGGGGGTAAATTACTATTGTAAAGAGGGTCGGCACAAATATTAATAGTTTCCCCTTGGTCCTGCACTAGCTGACATTTTTGTGGGATTTCATGAGTTGGTATTGTTACATGATGTATCGAAGCCATATAGAGACAGGTGAACTGGTTCAATGGTGAAGCATTTTATCTAAATGTTATTTAAGAATCACTAAACTCGGATATAAAGTAACCCGAATATAAGAAAACAAATGGATACAAGAGAGATTTTCCCTGGTCCCAAATTATAGCCTGTGTTAATGTACAGTGTAATCCGGATCTAAGAACCCCCCTCCCCCGGATATAGGTGTAACCCGTTATAAGTGGGTTGTAAGTCTCTTACATCTGAGTTACACTCTGTGTGTGTGTGTGTGTATATATATATATATATATATATATATATATATATATATATATGATGTGAAAAGGAAGCGGAAGACCGGAGGCTCGACGTTTCGATGAATTATGCGGGCTTTTTCAAGAGGTGTGGTCACTGACGGGAGGGTCGATGTTTTTAGTTTTATATATACTGGGAGAGTGTATGCAAATAAAACTATATTATAGAAACATACAAAAAATAACAAATATATATTTATTAACCAGTGTCTAAATTATTTTCGGGCAATATTATTTTAGATAAGTGCATACATTTTCCCAGTATATATAAAACTAAAAACATCGACCCTCTCATCAGTGACCACACCTCTTAAAAAAGCCCTCATAATTCGTCGAAACGTCGAGCCTCCGGTCTTCCGCTTCCTTTTCACATCATAACGTCGGATTGTATCCATTTTAAAATTCATACTGTCGCAATGGAAAACCAACCTTACTAAAGAAAGCTGCGTAAATATAAAAATACATTAATCGCAGCACACTCCAACATGAACCGGAATGCTTTCTTACAGAGATGCATTGACGAGAAGGTCATCCCCAAATGTACAAACAAGTCCCTTCAAACTTCCCATCATATTTTTCCAAAACACATCGAGCAATACCTTAACACATCAATACATAATCTTAAGGACAGAGCAACTTAATTACGAACTATCACAAACTCACTAGCAAACGATCTATATTCGAATCATTCTCTCTCCAATAACACAACTTCCAAAATGAGACAACGGATAAAATCCTTCAACTTCGATCATAACAAAAAACTTAACAAAAAATTATCCAACTGATTTTCAAATAGCAAGTGGGGTTCCATTGGACGGCCTGAACTTATTCAAAATCTCACCAAACGACCATTAACAAACACTGAAACAGAAGTCCTTAGCTTTGGTTTGAAATTCGCAACAGGGATCTTTCCTAAAAAAAAACAACTAATATGATTTCCCATAACTACAGACATGAGGACACCGACTTTATGAAAGGTTTTATTCAAGGAATTATATCCGCGACTGCCACTCAAACTACAGATACCGTCTTAGCGAAACGTCACATAGACGCATTACCGCATATGGCTAACGACAATAAAATCATTATCAAACCTGCAGAGAAAGGGGGCGGTGTTGTAATTATGGAAACAATGGAGTACAAGAATAGAATATTTCAACTCTTGCGAGATAAAAATACATACGAAGAAACTAATTCCGGTACAATACAAATAGAAACTGATAAGTTCAACAAAATGTATAAGAAATTAATAAACAATAATAAAAACTGGTCTGCCTACATAGAGCACCGCCGTATAACTCCTACCTTATATGGACTTCCTAAAACTCATAAAATTAACACACCAATTCGCCCAATGATCTCAGACATTGGCAGCACCACACATAAAATAGAACGAGTAATCTCAAAACTGTTAACTCCATTATTAGGCACCATCAGCAAATCCCACATTAAAAACTCCGGCGACCTACTCAATAAAATAAAACCCCTTAATAGAAAAAAACAAAACTCTAAACAGCCTTGACATAGAATCTCTA